>NW_020954550.1:6245646-6347198 GCF_900497805.2 Vombatus ursinus
ACAACAACCCTGGGAGGTAGGTTCTATTATTATGCTCATTTGAAGTTAAGGAAAGTGAGGCAAGCAGAGGTTAAGTGACTTGCTCAAAGTCACACAGCTAGTCAGTGTTCAGTGTAATGTCTCTTGCTTATTCTGATAACCTTTTAGGTATTGAAGACAGCTATTCCTGTATGTCTCATTTAAGTTTTCTCTTCTCCCTGCTAAATACCTTCAGTTCCTTCAACCAATCCTTCCACAGTATTTGAAACCCTTCACCATTCCAGTTGCCCTCCTCTAGACTCTTTCCAGCTTATCAATATTCTTCCTATGTAGTGGCATTCAGAACACAATACTCTAGATATGGCAAGTGTATAGAGCACCTATTGCTCCCTTATAATAATAGCCAGCTCTTTTTTTTTTTTATCCTCAGAATGACCCTGGGAGGTAGGTGCAATGATTATCTGCATGTTACAGTTGAGGTCTGAGAGGTTAAGTGACTTACCTATGGTCACACAGCTAGTGGGTGCGTGAGGAGCGATTTGAACTCAGGTCTTCCTGATTCTACTCTAGGGTTCTATCCACTGGGCTATCAGCTGCCATATTCAAGAAGCCTCAGATCTTCCTTGGTTTCCATTTCTTAATAAGTTTGCAGCTCACTAAAACTCCCAGATCCCTTTTCAGACAATCTAAAGTATTCCTGCTTCACCTTGAAATTGAGAAGCTGATTTTTTTGAGCCCATGTTTCAGATAGCTATCCCTATTAAAGCTTCATATTATTAGATTTGGCTTAATATTTTAGATTCTTTTTGAATCTAACTCTGCCACTCAGCTTTCTGTCATCCAAAAATCTGATATGCATGCTACCTGTACCTTAATCAAGGTCATTGATAAAAATGTTAAATAGGATAGAGCCAAGAATTAATTCCTGGGACACTCCAGTGAAGATATCTCTCCCACCATCTCCCCCCCCCCATTTTACTTTCTTTTCCCCTCTCCCTCTCCATCTCTCTCCATTAATTGAACCATTAGTGACCAGTCTTTGGATCTGGCCAACCAATCATTACCAGATTCACCTAACTAAACCTCCCTATCTTTTTTATAATAATAGCATGAGAAACTTTATCAAACACTTTACTAAAATCTAGAAAAATCCTATCTATTGTAGACTCCTTATCTACAAGCTAAATTACTCTGCTAGGAAATAAGGCTAGTCTGTTTTTGCTGAAGTCATACTGGTTCTTTGGGATCACTGCTTCCTCTTCTCAGGGTTCACTAATCATTTCTTTAAAAATATATTCTAGATTATTTCTAGGAATCAAAGTCAAGCTCGATGGTGTTTAATTAGCAGACTTCACTCGCTTCCCTTTTGAGACAGTATTTTCAGTCTATTGCCAATGATGTCAATGTGAGAAGTGGAAAGGTGACACACAAGAAACCATTCAGAGAAAAAAAAGGCTAGCAAGAGTGATGACCACCAGATGGATAATCTGCGCGCCACATTGGGCATCACCAACGGGGAAAAGACCCAGAGAAAGGTCTCCAGCCCAAAGGGCTGTGAAGCAGTCATGGAAAGGCATGGACAAGACCTGCTCAGAGAAGAGGGTGTAAGAGGCTTGTGCTCTGTACTGTTGGAAGGAGTACCCTTTAACCAATCATCACTTTGGGATCACAGACCAGATCAGAGACCAATAGGATAATAGAGCAGTTAAAATGTAAAAGAATACATTTTTTGACCTGGCTTATGATTTAATTGGTGTAGGGAACTTCCATGATAAAGCTCTTTCTACCAGTGAAGATTAGAATCTGCTCTTCAAATTATAGTCTTAGAAAGTTGCCTTGGGGTGCAGAAAAGTTAAGTATAGGTGTACTTGAACCCAGATCTTTTTGACTCAGAAGAGGATTCTAGCCACCATAACACACTGCCTTATGGTATTTATATGCATATTCATATTCATGTGCATGTATCTATACGTACACATATATGCACATATGTTTATACATATATGAATATGTGTATATTTATACACATTTACATGCTATCTATCTCCAAATGGGAAATTATGCTTCAATGAAAAGAAATACTTTTCTGTAGCTAGAAGCATGCCTCTGCAAAGCAATAAGCCTATAATGTGATCATATGCGCACAATTATATTTGCTCACAGTTAAAGAAGACTTGTGTTAACCTCTGATTGGCCAGTGTCACAACAAAGACTAGACAGGATTTCCTTTGCCACCTTTCCAGGTCTAAGAGGAGAGGACAACTGGGCTGCCCATAGAAATGCCTTTAAACAAGTGGGAGCACATCTGTCCTGTTATCGTGGAGGTATCTTCCAGTCAATCACATACCTAATAATTTTTAAAATAATTTGTGGTTCATGAAGGGAACAAACTGTTTGTGCCTGAATAAAATACCATTTGTTGATCCAGTTCCAGATTCTGTCCTTGGCCTGTGTTAAATAAACTCCGGTTAAATTCCAGCTCAAAGGAGCCTGTCATATGGAGAAAAGTTATTGATAGAACAGAGACCTTCTCACCTCTGCAGAATGAGACCACAAATTCTATCTCTCTTCATTGCCAAGGCACAGGGAAAGAAACTTAGATGGGCTCAAATCGCAAGCAGCCTGTGCTGTAGAGAGGCCTAAGAAGCCAGACCAGACGTGGGGGAACAGGCCTGTGGTCCTGTCTGCTGGGGAGGCTGAGAATGCTGGGTTTTTTGAGTTCAGGAATTTTAAGCTGCAGTAGAGTTAAGTTTTCTGGACTAAGACTGATAACGATATAGTGAACCCCAGGGAGTGAGGCGGGGGGGGGGGCTACTCTGTTGCCTAAGGAGTGATTGAGTTGACCTGGGTCAGAAACAGA
This sequence comes from Vombatus ursinus, assembly GCF_900497805.2. Lineage (NCBI taxonomy): Eukaryota > Metazoa > Chordata > Mammalia > Diprotodontia > Vombatidae > Vombatus > Vombatus ursinus. The sequence continues at coordinate 6,248,486 of NW_020954550.1, forward strand.
GTGGGGCAAAATTTTGTATTTATTAGCAGTGGAGTTGGGTCTGTGAATGGCCACTGCACTTCTAGCTTAGATGAGATAGAGAGACCCAGTTTCAAAACAAACAAACAAAAGAGAGGTCAAAGAAGAGCAAGAGTGGAGAGTCCTGGATTTGGAGGCAGGGGTCCTGAGTTCAAACCTCACCTTTGACACTTACTCCCTGTGTGATTGTGGACAAATCACTTAAACTCCTTGTGCCCCAGTTTTCTCATATGATTGGAAGACTTGGAGGAGCTGATGCAGAGGGAAATCAATGTGACCGGGAGAACAATTTGTACAGTGACTACAAAATTGTAAAGAAAATAGCTTTGAAATGATCAACTAATTAATGCAATAATCGACCATGTCTCTAGAGGACCAGTGATGAAGGACCAATGCTACCCAGTGCCTGACAGAGAGAGAACTGATGGATTTGTGATGCCAACGGAGCTTGCACAGACAGGTGATAAGGCGGATAGAGCATTGGACTTGAATAAATCTGACCTTGGACATGGGCAAGGCACTTAAACCCTGTTTGACCCAGTTTCCTCATCTGTGGAATGGGATTAATCATATCAAATGGAGAGGAGAGGATTATGGTGAGGATCAAATGAGATTACATGAGTAAATGCTCTGGAAACTTTCAAGCACTTTTATAATAATAACTGACATTTATATAATGCCCATTATGTGCCACTATTAAGTCTAGGGTCACACAACTAATAATTATCTGAGAACAAATTGAACCCAGATCTTCCTGAGTTCAAGTGGATTGGGCTATCTATAATGGATATTCACAGTTGCATGCACAATCTTCTTTTTACTGTTCTTTTTGCATGCAGAAATTCTCATGTTAGTGTTTGTCAAGCATGGAATAGCAAAAAATAAAATTCTTTAAAATAATTTTTAAAAATAAAATAAAATAAAGGAGTTGGGCTCCATAGCTTCTGACTTCAGAATGACCTCAGAAGCTCTATGATCTTATAATTTGAGTATAGTGAAAAGAGCCCTGGCCTTGGAGTCAAACTATCTGGTTTTCTTTTTTTTTCCTTTCTTTCTTCCTTCCTTCCTTCTTTCCTTTCTTTCTTTCTTTCTTTCTTTCTTTCTTTCTTTCTTTCTTTCTTTCTCCCTCTCTCTCTCCCTCCAGGTCTTTCTTTCTTCTTTCCTTCCTTCCTTCCTTCCTTCCTTCCTTCCTTCCTTCCTTCCTTCCTTCCTTCTCTCTCTTTCTCTCTCCCTCTTTCTCTTCCTTCCTCTTTCTTTTTTCTTCCTTCCTTCCTTCCTTTCTTCCTCTCTCTCCTCTCTTTCCCTCCCTTCCTCCCTCTTTCTCTCTTTCTTTCTTTCTCTCTTCCTTTCTTTCACTCTTCCTTTCTTTCCTTGTCTTCAAGGTGTATTGCATGTATATATGTGTTACAGTCATTTCTACTGAAAATCAATAGAGTTCTTAGGCACCCCCTTCCACCCCAAAACACATACTTGGAAAAACCTGCAGTGAGAAAGTCCTGGCGGAGGCTGCAGGTAACAGATAGGCTTAGGCCCCTCTTAGCCAAAGCTTATCTTGATAGACAGAGACCCAGGCATTGGTTCTACAAAAGAAGGCTGCTGTCCTAAGGCCCTGCTACCTCTACCTCACCTCCTGAAAATAAGCTCAGCCCTCTGGTGATCTGGGTAGGGAGTAGGCTGTCTTTCCAAATGACCAGTAACAAAATTTGAGGCTGGAGCCTGAGGAGCCTCAAGTGTTTGGCACCATAGAAAGAGGAGAAAGGAAGAAAGAGACCCCAGCAGGCAGTTTTACAGTTTTGGTCTCCTGAATAAACAGAGATGCTGCCCTTGATTTGCTCTTCTCCCACCCTATCCCCCAAAGCATTCCCTGTTCTTCTGTTCCTAAAAACAATGTAGAGAATCTTTTGAGGCAGTCAGCCCAGTAGGGCACAGAAACTCAAGAGAAAAAGTTTCTATACTTGCAGGGAATCATAGGGCCCTGGAGCATAGGATTTTAGGGGTGGAAGAGATGACATTCTACAGTTAAAAGGGAGCTTAGAGGTCATCTAGTCTAACCTATTTTATGGGTTAAGCTTAGAGTGGCAAAATGGCTCACTCAAAGTCACCCAAGTATTTAGTGGCAGAGCCTGAATTTGAACCCACCCCCTTCCTATGACTTCAAATCAAATGCCCTTTGGATGTCACCACAAAGCCTCTTTCCAGGGTCACTTGAGAGTGCTGCCAAGATAGGGCCAGTTTAAGAGGCCAAGCATCATCCAATGTGATTTTAGGAAGTGATCTTAGGCATTATCTAATCCAAACTCCTCATTTGGTGAGGAAACTGAGGCCCCTGAAGAGGAGGTAAGTTCTTAGGACCAGAGGATCGTAGGTTAGAGCTGAAAGATTGTCCAGTCCAACCTTCTGCTCTTACAGATAAGGAGACTCAGGCCCAGGGAAGTCATGTGATTTGCCTGAGGTTATATAGTTAGCAAATAACCAAGACAGGGTTCTAGCTCAAGGTCTTCTTATTCCGGATCTATTATTCTTTCCAGAGAATCTGTCCAAGTATTAGATGGCAAAAGGCCTGGTCTGGAGAAATGCTTCCAGAACACAAAGCCCGAGTTCTGTGTATGTAGGAACTTTCATAATTATCTCATGAGGACACAGCCACTGAGGGATGTAGTTACTATTCTCTCCATGCAGGAGTGGAAAGAGTTAGTACAGATTCTCTGCATTCTGGCTACTCCAGAAATTTCCCCTACATTGTGACCTATATCTAGAATGTCTCCCTGTTCATGCCCACCTGCTGAAATCCTCCTCCTCCTGCAACACCCAGACTGAGGGCCATTTTTTCCATGAAGCTGTCCATAATCTTCACCTCCCTACCTCCCAAACAAATTAGAAATTACCTTTCCTTTCTCAGGCTTCTGTAGCACGTTGTACCTTTCATTTAATTGGATTGAGGAGGAGGTGTGGGAGGGAATAATAGGACAAAGACCTTAAGAGTCCCCAGATCCTTGGGTTCTGGCAGCAAAAATGGCCACAAAATGCAAGCAGCCTGTGCCTGGCACTTTGCCAGAGTAGGAAAAGAGTTTTGGAACTTCTGTCAAAGAGCAGGGAGGTAAGTGGAATACATGGTCTCTCTGTTTTCTTCTCTCCTTTTCCTTCCCCTTCTTTCCCTTCCCTTCTCCCTTCCTTTGCCTCTCCTTTCGCTCTTCTCCCTCCCCTCCCCTTTCTTTCTTTCTCCCTTCCCTTCCCACCTCTCCTTTTCCCTCTTCCTTCTCCATTCCTGTCCCCATTCCCTTTCTTTTCTTTTCCTTTCTATCTCATTCCCACTTAGATGGGTATCTTCAAAGAACAAGGAAGCAAAGGACTGTACTAAACCTTCTGTGATGCCTTAACCTCATGCACAACTAACCACTTTCTTCATAACCCCAAGTGTCATTATTTCAAGCAAAGTGAGCTAACTGAGAAGGCAAGATTCTCAGAGCTCATTACAAATTGGCACAGTGCTCCTAGATTTCAACCTAACTGAATCCAGCTGAATACTCATCCCTCTTTCTCCAATTTCAAAATCTGACTGCTCTATAACAGGGGTAGTGATCTATTTGTTTAAAATAAACTTATTATCTTATTTCCTCAGAAAGCCCATAGGATCTCAAAGCCCAGGCCTCTTCTAATCAGAGCTGGGGGGCTCAAGCCAAGTAAAACCAGGCCCTCAGGGGCCACTACCCCTGAGTACTTTCTTTCACTTTGTCCTACAGCTCAGGAAAACAAGTCACCAACTTCCCTGTGCTCAAAGTACACACCAAGATGTTAACAGACCAGCAACTGAACCACCCACCTGAAAGGCTGCTTGGAGTTGGTTTGAATGTAGGAGTCAGATCTCTAAATATAACTTTGAAAGCATCCTTCATCATCATTCCTCTGGATCCCTGTTTCTCTCCTTCATAAAAATAATAATAAAACTCTGAGCTCTGTTCTTTCTGCCCTTTCTGTGGGGGAAGCTTGTTCTCCAGATCCACAGGGAAGAAAGTATCTTCTGTCTTTCTACAAAGAGATCCTTTTGTAAAAAATCCAGTCTTCTCCACCCAGGACCCGCATCCAAGACCACCCAGCTCCCAACAGAGGCCTGTCTCTTAGGATGTGGAACAAAGCAAATACTTCTTGAGAATCGTCAGCAAGGCACAGTGGAGAGAGTTCTGAACTTGGAGTGAAGAAAACCTAGATTTGAATTGCACCTCTGACACTGGGTCACCTTGGGGGAAGTCATTCGATCTCCCTAAACCTCAGTTTCCCCATTTGAAAAATGAAGAGTTCAGTCTAGATGACTTAAAAGTTTTCTTCTAGCTCTAAGCCTATGATTCTATGATTGGTCCTGAGAATGGAGGTGGGCACCGCTAGGCTCATAGCACACTTATTTGACACCTACTGTATTTGTTTTTCTGTGCAAGGTGCTGGAGATTTAAAAAAAACAAACAGTTTCCAACCTCAAGGAGCTTAATATGGATTTACAGAACAGGAGGAGCTAACTAATGATTATAAAATGAAGGAGTTGAATTGATGACCTAGAAAGACCCTACCCTAACACAAGTCCTACCCTCCCTCCAGTTTTTGGTAAAAGGGATATTGAAGAATGCATATTAACTGAAGGAGAAGGCTTTTCCTCAAAACTGTATCTCTTTTACAGAAATGGATAACTCTGATCCATGTCTTCTCCTTACCTCCTCCTTCCAAGGGTGTTACTAGGAAGAAATACTAGTTTCTTTTCTTTTTTTGGAGGCAATCAGGGTTAAGTGACTTGCCCAAGGTCACACAGCTAGTAAAGTGTCTGAGGCCAGATTTGAACTCAGGTCCTCTAGATGCCAGGGCCATTGTTTTGTCCACTGTACTACCTAGCTGCCCCTGAGATACCAGTTTCTTATAGATCATTTCTGTTAGTCTAGCAACTATGGGCATAGTTTCCAAGAAGTGTTGCCTGGTACCCAATCTGAAGCCCTTTATTAGGAGCTGGCACCCAAAGATGGCATAGAGGCTGATTTTCAGCATCAGGAAGGCTAGGCTCTGAAGTCTTGGGTGAGTCCCTCCCCCTAGCTCAAGAGAGATGTCCTCTTTCCACCCCAAGATTGGAGCTTAAGACACACCAAAGTTGGCCTTCCACCATAGCCCACAACCCTGTATGCTGAGTAGCCGGAAGAACAGAAATGAAAACATTGGTTCACCACTTTTTGAAGACTGCAGACCCTTGCGGAGACAATACAATGACTCACAGTTGCCTTGTAGCCTGAGTAGAGGGGGGCAGAGACTTACTTTTCTTGCCTTTTTCCATACCTGGAAGGTTCTTAGCTAAGGCCTTCGCAAATGCACAGGGAAGAATTCACAATGCTCCCTTGGAAGTCCTAGTCAACCCAAAATAGCCCACTAGCATTCAATAGATAGCCACCAGTCAACCCACTGGGTTAGCATCTTTCTCTGGCTTGCATAAAATTTGAATAATTACCACCACTATCCTTCATTTCTCTCTAGACCTCATTCTTGACTCTAGATATGTCTTCACTATTCCCTAGCAGTCTTCTCACCCTGGAACATTCCTTCCCCTCATGATCCTTTTTCTGATTAGTCCATTATTCTCAGAATATCCATTTTAAAGCAGGGTCTAGGGCCCCTCCTTTTACTCTACTAGGCAAGCCAGCCTTGCTGAAGCATCAAAAGCACTCTAAGGACTATTCCACCTTACTTGCAGCTGAAACCATCCCTGGGTTGTGCTCCCCATGAGAATGTAAGCTAGTAGAGAGCAAGGACTGTTAACTATTTGTATCCTCAATACTTAGCACAGGGCTTTGTGCATAGTAAGTGCTTGCTTAATACTTCACTCATTCATCTATTATTTATTTATTTATTTATTTTTGGTGAGGCAATTGGGGTTAAGTGACTTGCCCAGTCACACAACTAATGAATGTTACATGTCTGAAGCCGGATTTGAACTCAGGTCCTCCTGACTCCAGGGCCAGTGCTCTATCCACTGCACCACCTAGCTGCCTCTCATTCACATATTATTGTTGTTCAGTCACTCAGTCGTGTCTGACTTTTTATGACTGTGGACCATAATACGCCAATATTGTCCATGGTGTTTTCTTGGCAAAGATACTGGAGTGGTTTGTCATTTTCTGCTTTGGTAGATTAAGACTAACAGAGGTTAGCTGACTTGCCCAGAGTCACAAAGCTAGTAAGTATCTGAGGCTGGATGTGAACTCAGGTCTTCCTGACTACAGGTCCAGTGTTCTATCCACTGAACTATGTAGCTGTTTCCTCATTAAAAAATACATGCATGTATTCCTTCCTTCCTTCTCTTCTTTCTTCCTTCCTTCTTTCCTTCCTGACTTTATTCCTGACTCTCTGGCCTCCTTGTGGGGATACCTTCTCTTTCTCTCTTCTCACTCTCAGCTTCATTTTATAGGTTGTCTTCTACCATTGAAATGGAAGCTCTTCAAGGACAGGGCTGTCTTTTCATTTCTATCTGTATTCCCAGCTCTTAGCATAGTGCCTGTCAAAAAGTAAGAACTTCATAAATGCTATTGACTTGACTTGACCTAATATCTCCCTTTCACTCAATGAATTTAAGAAAGAACAACTTCTTACTACTCCTACAGATGGGCCCAGGACTACTCAATTATTTTAACCCAACCTCTCTTCCTCACAAATCCTTCCCATTTCAGATGCCTCCAAGTGTGACTATGGTCAATCTATGCAATCTATGGTCAAGTTGAGTTGTTTATGTGACTGCAAGTAACTGTTAAAGGTTAGTCCCTGGAAGAGAGAAGCAGCAGGACATAGTGAATAGAAGGATGGCTCTAGAGTCAGGAAGACCTAGGTTCAAATACTTCCTCCGACACATACTAGTAATTTGATTCTGGGCAAGTCACTCAATATCAGGTGAGCTCTTTTTCTCTTGGCCTCTGCCTCCCCACCAGAGACCTTGTAATTGCCTCCTTGAAGGCAGAGACCATTTCATTTTTGTCTTTGTATTTCCAGCACCTAGGACAGTGTTTGACACACAGTAGGCACTTAATTGATGTTTTTTGATAGACAGATTGAGTTCTCCCTCCAGTTGGTTTGAGGACTCATTTAGTGTCACTCACCCCAAGAACCAAAATTTGTAGTTACGGCTCTGCTCCAGTGACCAGCAGCCTCTTTTCAGAGAACTTGGTTATGTTTCTCGCACTAGGTGTGGGCTAACAAACTTTCTGCTGGGGAGTGGACACTATATGAGGGACAGAGTTACTGCTCATTTGCAGCAGGGCCAAATGCCCTGTAGGGATTTCAGGATTCTGGGTAATGAGGAGAAGTCTGTGGCAGGTATAAGCAAGGGAGACAGATAGAATTCTCTCCCAATTCTCCCTGCCTAAGTCAGCAGTCAGGTGCAGACAGTTCCAAAGAACATTAAAAGATGTATTTCAGTGGCTTTATGACAATCCACTTTCATCCACTTTTCTTTGTGAGGAAACCAGAAGATTCAGGTCGGATTGCTCCATCACTGGATATAAGCTTGTGGCTATTGACTACTTTATGACTTCCGTTAAAACTGGCTTACAATGTTGGAGGCTATTTTCCTTTTTCAGTGGAATTTAAAGATCAGCCAGCAATTACTTTAGCAGCAATAAAAGATACAAGATGAATTAGGAAAATAATATATAGAGTTCCCTTTGAGTATCCTGAGTAGCACATGTAGCTATTAAGATTTAAAGTATCTTTAGCCTCAGGATCATAAGATTCCTGGAGTTTGGGAGGAGGAAAGGAAGGAGAAAGGATTCAAATCAGCAAATGCCCTTTGAAGTGAAATAATGCTGTTTTACATAGCATTCTTTATCTGACAGACCAAAGCCCTTTAGATAACTAGTCATCAATCCTCACAGTGTACAAGTCCACAAGGGAAAATATAAATATTATTGCTTTTTTCTTTGTTCCTTTAAAAAATAGGCAAAGAATGGAAAGTGAGAATGTAGACTACTTGCCCAAACTATGCGGCCACTCATATGGAGACAAGAGTATGGTGATGCTGCTCTTGCTGAGAACTAAAGTAATGGATACTGCCATGCTTCATGGTCCATCCTGAGATTGAAGAGGAACAGAGTAAAGTGATAATTGGGTCTTTAAATAGAAAGGAGATAATTGTGTCAGAATAAATAGTGTCTTGGCTTTCCTCAGTTTTAATGCATATTACCCAAGTGACCCTGGGTAAGTAACTTAACCTCTCTGTGCCTCAGTTTCTCCATCAGTAAAAATGAGAAGGCTGAACTTGATGATCTCTAAAGTCCTTTCCAGTTTTAGATCTATGATCCTAATTATGGAGGTGCTTGCCATTCCCTGGCAATAGACACCCCTAGATTCCACCATTTGTTAAGGTCAGTATAAAAGCAGTAGATCATTAGGGAATCTCATATGACACAACAGTGAGACCCAGAGTCTCTGAAATAAGGGAGACCAGCATGCCCTAAACTCCTGTCCCCAACCCAGCCCTATCCAATGAATCTCACTAGTCAATTTACAAAGGCGGGGGTTGGGGAACTGTCATTTAGTCATGGTTGAATGTATTCCATTTCCTCTTGCTATTTAGATACTTTTTTTCTTCATAATTATGCCTTTGTGAAGCGAGAGGTTTGGAGATTTTCTAGGGCTTGGGAATATCCTTGCTTTATCCTGAAAGCACCTACCTATTCCCTCTGTGATATGGTTTCTAATCCTGCCTAGGACGTAGTGATACAAGATGGGTTCTAATTTCATGGTTGAAGTGAGAAGAGATAATATCTGCTCAGATCCTGGCATAAAAATTACATTCTAATACATACCTTTCAGAAATTTGCCTTTACCAATTCAAAACGATCTAGGGATATGCATGTCTGTGTGTCTCAAAGGCTCACACATAGGTTTGTCCATATATCTATGATTTGGATGTTTTTATAGACATATTTGTATTTAAATATTTTCTTAAAAATTAGACAATAAACCTCATAATTGCAAGAATCTAAACGGTTGCTTTCAAATGTATTTTCTAAAACCAAATCAAACGGAACAGCAGCAAGAAAGGGGGGGTGCATCAGGGATGATGGGGAGCAAATGAAAATCCTTCCATTCTATGATTATGGGTATCATGGAAATTGCCTCCCTTGCTCTGAGAGAGCAGATCTTTGCCAGCCACCTGCCACATTCTTTCAAAAGGAGGCAGAGCTAGGAGAGGGTTAAGGACAATAAATGGAGCCTAATGTTAACTTCTCCCCCCCTCCCCTTCCCACCCTTCCCACCCCCTTTTTTTTCCAGCTTTGTAAAAAAATAAATGTTTCAGATTTCCATCTGTGGTTCCCAGCAGTACTCTGGGAGCACTGCAGTAGGCCTGCAGAAATCGCTACTGCTGAGCCAACCCTGGATAATGCGTCTCAGCAGGGATGACATAATGAGCTAAAAGAAGACTATGATGTAATGCCTATCTCAAACATTGGAGCCAATTTCCGTTACAAAGCTTTCGAGTGGAGCTGGAGGTAATGAACTGGCATAGATAGTGCAACCAAAAGAACTTTTTACTTTTCATGCTCTTGATCTTGATTCTCAAAAGATGGGGAGAGCAGGGGGAGAAACGAATTCTTGAGATAGACCAGGCTGGAGGGCATCTCTTCAGGAGAAACCTTCATTTTCTTTCAACTCTAGGGCCCCTCCACTGTCACCTTGGTTCTCAACAGAAGCGGTAGCCTATTGATGTCATTGCAGAGGTGAATGGACCTTCCTGCAAGTGGGAGTGGGGGGTGGGGGTGGGGAAAAGGAAAGCCCTACTTCCAGAAGTGTGAGGGCAAGGGGATGAGGAGTGTGTGATGGGAAAAGCCCTCGCCTTTTTGACCCTAACCTTTGATGCTTCCCTCCACAGGAGAAAATGATAGCGCCCCAACTTTCTGAAGTGCAGGTATATGGCATTAATCGTTGAGGGCTTGTGGATCCTTGACTCCCTTGCCTGATTAATTATGCATTTTGACCTCCCAGGGCATAGTCTGCCTGGCAACAAGATTCTAGCCATAGGGAATGGATTAATATAAATAAGAAATAGGATGTAAGGGTACCTGAGTGAGACAGAGGTCTTGAGAAAATTTTGGGGGAGATTCTCACCCCCCTCATCTTTATATGGAAAAAGTGCCACTCCTGGAATGCTTTCTGGTAGATGAGTACTTATTCTTCTTAGTTGCTGGGGTATTTGCATTAAAATCTTCCACTTCTATTTTTCTTGCTTTCTGTTTAGTTACTTGGGGCTCCCTAGGACCACCCTTGCTACCCAGATGCAACTCGATTGGCTTCGAAGGGAGAGGCAACTCATAAACTTGGTGCAATCTAGACCTTTGGAGATGTAGCCTAGGGCAGCAGCAATAGAGCCAGTTCATTGCAGGTTTCATAAATTGAATATTATGACTTTTAAATAGGGAATAAACATCAGGAGCAGATGAAATTTCACTAGTGGTAGATTCTGTTTTTAATGTCTTCAGTAAGGAAAATGAGGGAAATAAAACAGAAATGTGGCTATTAGGCGAAAGCAGAATTGCTCTGGGGATGAGCAAATGAAAACGGATTTTGTGTTCTAGACTTTTCTGTGATGGGGGAGTAGGTTTGCAATTGGCTGATGATGCAGGTACCTCCTAGGAGTACAGTCTCAGTCACTGGTACGGTACCTGTAGACTTCACCAGGTTTAGACTAGATATAATAACTAGCATTTACATAGTACTATGTGCAAAGGGTTTGTAAAGTACTTTGCAAATGTTATCTCCTTTGATCCTCACAACAACCCTGGGGAGTGGGTTATTATACCCATTTTACAGAGGGGGAAACTGAAGCTAAGGGAATTTACGTGATTTGCCCAACATCACACAGGAAGGGTCTGAGGCAGACAAGATTTGACCTCAGGTCTTCCCTGTAATCAATTTCAGGATGACAAGACATACAAACATGTATTTGAAATGAATACTAACATAGAAGCTCTCTCTCTCTCTCTCTGTCTCTCTCTGTCTTTCTCTCTCTCAATACGTTTCTGTCTCTCTGTCTCTCCTTTGCCTTTTCCCTTTCCTACTCTCTTTCCTTCTTCCCCTACCACTTCCCCCACTTCCAAAGCTATGATTCCATCAGTTCGGGAAACACCCAATTTGGAAACCCCCACCATTGTGCACATCCATAATTACCCTCTACCTAACAATTTTAAAGAGCTCTCTAGGGTTTTGAGAGATAGAGTAACTTTCCCCATAGTTATATTACATGTCATGTCACAGGCAATGCTTGGCCATGGCTTTCAGGAGCCAAAGCCAGTTCTCTTTCTGTTATACTATGATGCCCCTTATAAAGGATCTACACTTTAGACACTTTAAACGTGTATGGACACCAACATGGGGATACTGTGGTGGGTATGGTGGAGAGAACAGTTGACTAGGAATCAGGAGAATTAGATCCACATCCTGGCTCTGCTCCTTAGCCAGCTGTGTGACCATGGACAAGTTTATTTAACCTCTCTGAGTCTTAGCTCTCTCATCTAGGAAATGAGATTATACTGAATGATCTGTCTAAGAACCATTCCACCTCTAGTATGAATTTATGAGTCTTGGATTATTGTGAAGTAAGTGCATTACAAAGTACCAGAGACATGAAAACATCAGCGTGGCACAGTGGAGAGAGTCTTGGAGTTGGAATCAGAAAGAACTAAATTTGGGGGTAATTCACTTCACTTTTCTGAAGTTTTCTCATCTGCAAAATGGGTATAATAATACTTGCTCTAGTACTTTGCCGGGCTGTGATAATTAAATGAGATAATGTATGGGCAAGTACTTAATGTTCTACAACATATTATTTAAATATCTGTTATTAGTAGTCTTAGTAGTAGTGCTGGTAGTGGTAGTGGCAATAGTAGTAATAGCACCACCAGCAGCAGCAGCAGTGGTAGTTGATGTTATCCTAGTAGTCATAGTAATGAAAGATGTCCCAGAAGAGATAATCAGTTAGTATACCTTACAAGTCTTTTGAAGCACCATGGGTAGAAAACCAAAGTCCCATAAAAAGATCAACTTATTAAACTAAGTGGAGGGAGGCACTGAAAAGGTCATTACCAAAGTAAGGAATAGTTGGTTCTACCTCATTATTTCTCATCAGCTGGTAGTTGGCCATCTTTGCAAGGAAGTCTAAGAAATAGAATCAAAGGAAGGCTATCGACAAGCTAAAAGTATATCCAGAGGATGACCAGTGGAAGAAAGTGGGGTTGTTTAGCCTATCAATCAATCAAATCAATCAATCAATCAACATTTATTAAACACCTACTATGTGCCAGTCACTGAACTAAGCTCTGGGGATACTAAAAGGAAGCAAAAGACAGTCTTTGCCCTTCAGGAGCTCATAATGTAATAGGGGAAGCAACAGGACAACTAATATGTACAAAGAAGCTATATACAGGATGAAAAAAAAATAATTAACAGAAGGAAGGTACCAGAATTAAGAGAGCTTGGGAAAGGCTTCCTGTAAAAGATGGGATTTTAATTGTGACTTAAAGGAAGCCAGGGAAGTCAGTAGGTGGCTTTGAGGAGGGTGAACATTCTGGGCATAGGAGACAGACAGAGAAAATGCCTGGAGCAGAAAAGAGAAGGCTCAGGAGATACACCGTTTTCAAGTTTGTGAAAGACTATGGTATGGATGAAGGATTATTAGACTTGTTCTGCTGGGACCCCGAGTACAGAACTATGATCATTTGGTAGGAGTTTCAAAAAGGTAGAATTCAGCTTAATGTAAGAAAATATGGCTTAAAACTGCACTAAGACTTTTGGGAAACCCTGTACTTAAAAATAGACCTAGCCAGAAGGAGGAGAGGCCATTTCTGGAGCTTGGGGCTCTGCTTTCACTGAAGGTCTTTAAGTGGAGACTAGATGACCATTTGTCTGGGCTGTTACTGAGGGCAACGCTGTTCAGGTGATGGATCCTAATAAGATACCTCTGAGGTCCCTCCAGACTTTGAGATTTTGTGATTCTGTGCCTAAATTTGCTTCTATACAATTTTGGTGCAATGCTCCTAGGTCTGTTTCTGGTTGTGGGGCTAAGAAAACAAAGCTAATTCGTTTTCCATGTGACAGCCTGTTAAGTACTTGAAGACAGTTATCATGTTCCAACTAACCCTTCTCTTTTCCCGGCTAAATATTCCCCATTCTTTCAACTCATTTTCTTTTAGCAGGATCTCACTGCCCTTTTCCACCCTGGTTGGCCTGCTGTGGGTATTCTCTGGCATTCTATTTCCTTCCTAAAATGAGGTGTCCAGAACTGAACAGAGTACTCTAGCTTTGGTCTGGTGTTTCCTCTGCTAACTTTGATTTTTTTAAAGGTATGCTTTGCATCTGCACCACTCTGTACTTTGGAGTAAAAATCTTTAGCATATGAAAGCTGATTAAGTCTGGAAAATGAACGAGGTAGAGAAAAGTACTATCTCTGTCAAGATGACATCATCTCTTAATGGAAAAAAAAACCTCCTTATGGTAGTTCTGAGCATCCCAGGATAGACACTCTCCCTTTAAATGGAATTTCTGTTTAAAAATGAAAAAGAACCTAGAACACAGGTTAACACACAAGATGGACATAATAAAGATGAGTTATTATAACAAATTAATTATCTAGATAATGCTCCATTGCACTGGTCGCCACAATCGTTACGTTTGGTTAATAGGGAAAGGGTAAGAATGACCTCCGCTGCTTTTCTTTCATCTGAAACACCTGATACCTGTTCCTCATACCTGTGGCTCTGTACTTGGAAATCATAGAAAATGTTTCATGAGAGATGACTGGTGAGTCTCTATTGCCCTTGTTTCTAAGCTATAGGCCAAAATAGATATATTAACAAACATTTATCAAGTACCAATTGGATATCTAGCACTGTGCCAGGTTCAAAAATTGACCTCTTAGACAAAATTCTTGGATTAATATTTCAAATTCATGATCAGATCGTGTTTCCCCACTCCCCAAATCAAACCCTCAATGATTCCCCATTGCCTACACAAAGAAGTTCAAATTCTTTAGCCTGAAGCTTAAGGCTTTCTAAAGACTGGCTTACTTTTAGTACTCCCCTTTTCACACTCTATTCAGTCTAATGGGCTACCAAACCAAAAAGCATTTCCTGAACACTTTCCTGCCTCCATGCTTTTGCTCCTAGTGTTCTCACCTCCTGGATTGCTTTCCTCCCCTCCTCAACCCAGTCCCCGCTCCCACACCCAGGAGGGGTTCTCCCTCTCCAATCTTTGCTATCTTGTCCCTTATGGCCAAATGAAAATGCCATCCCCTCCAGGAAGCCTGATTCTTCTGATCAAAAATACTTTTCACTCACCTGAACTCTTACTGCACTTTTTCAGTACTGGCTTTTTGACACTTGTCATGTTCTACCACACATTCTTACAGTCATTAGTGTTCACCTTTTATCCTCCCATTAGATTGCAAACTTCCTGAGGGCAGGGGCTATCTCAGTCTTCTCTGTATCCCTCATAGTGTCTTGGATACAGTTAGATGCTCAAAAGATATTGTTTTGGTGAACAAATAAAATTAGTATTATGTTATAAATGTTGTTGCAATAGTATCTTTTGAAATGTTTATTTTACTAAGGTAGGAAAATACGGCTGATATGGATGCACGTGGTATGACATTCTGTCCTCTACCATTTAAAAGATAAGGCTTATTGTAGTTGCTCTACTAAGTACTCAATTCTACTACTAACCAACTGCGTGACCCTGTGCAATACATTGAAAGTCCCTGGCCTCAGTTTCCTCATCTGTAAGGTAAAGGGGATGGATGAGGTCCCTTCCAGTTCTAATATTCTGTGATATGGTGATCTCCAGTGAGCTTTCTTTATTGAAACCTTATCTTTTTTATGGGATCAGAGATAGGAAGAAATAATAGGAAGATGAGTAATGTGTGTGTGGAGGGAACAGGAAGTCATTGATTATTATCTTTTCTCTCCCCTTCTAATTAGTCTTCCCTTTTGACTTGTGACCATCCATGTTAGCACTTTCTTCCATTGAATCTTGGCCTGGGTTGTAAGTGTATTGATGAAGGATACAAAGAGTTTTTTAAGGATGCATGTTCCATGAATGTAATGGAATGCTGTGCTGTAAGAAATGATGCATGTGGTGAATACAGAGAAGTATGGAAAGATCTACACGAATTGGTGCAGAGTGAAGTAAGCAGAGCCAAGAAAACAACATACACATTGCCTACAATGTCATAAATGCAAAGAATGACATACAAAAAAAATCAAAAGTAAATATAACAAAATTGTAAAGAACAAGTGGGACTTGAATGAAGAGATAATGAGAAGATACCCCCAACCTACTCCTCTGTGGAGGTGGGAGATCCACAGATGTTACACATTGCACATGTTTTTGGACGTTCTCAGGGTATTGATCAGTTGTACGCACTTTTTTTTTCCTGTCTAAAAACCAAAACAAAGCAAAACAAACAACCCCCCCCCAATCTACTATTTGTCATATGGAAAAGCTCTTGGGTAGGGGGAAAAAGAAGGATCCATGGGATGCTATAGTGATATAAGAAGTAGAAAACATAAATAAAAATTATTTTTTTAAAAAAAAGAATAGATGTCTAATAGTTCCCATCCCCCGGGAGATTATTGACTGTATGTATAATAGTTCCCATCCTCCAGGAGATGTGTAGATTGTACTAAATGAATTGTCTCCACTGTGGCTCATGGAGCCCCATAAGACAGAACATTAGAACAAAACATTGAATTCTTTTCTGTGGTCTAAGATTTTACCAACAGCACACATATGTGTAACACAGACAAAATTACATTCTATACATCAACACAATGCACCAATTAAACCCCTTCTTAGTGATTCTAAAAGGAGTAAGAAGGGTTTCAGTCTGCAGACATAATACCTACATGACATATATAATGAAATTTCATCTTCTTTCAGAACCAGCAAGGTAGATAATTTTAAAAAAAATTTTTTGGTGGTGGTGCTATTTGGTCCAGACCTGTAATTTCATTGGTGTAAGGAATTCTAGATGAGGAGCTCTTTCTATCCATGTAGATTGGCACTTTCTCTCCAATGTACAGCCTTGGACAGTTGCCCAGGGAGATTGGATATCTTGTTTGGAGTCACACAGGAGGCACATGCCAGGGGAAGGACTTTAACTCAGGTATTCTGGACTCTGGCACCAGCTCTTTCTTCACTGCTCTGTGCTGCCTGTCAGTAGGCAAGGTAGGTAAATAAGTAGATAGAATTGAGCTGTACTTTTTTCTAAACAAGGGATGGGATAAAACATACAGTTATCTTCTTTGGATCATGTGTCCCTTCTCTCCCTATCAGACTATCACCTCTTTGAGGGTAGGGACTCTGTTTGTCCTTTTTCTCCTCTCTCCTCTAGCACCTTGCCCAGATCATAGCATTAAGCTTCAATCCTTCAAAAGAGCTATGATACCAGCAGTGGAGGGAAGGCATTCCCTCCACCAGTGCAGACAGAACTCCTCTGTGCTTTACTAGATGGCTTTGTAAAATGCTATGACCAAAAACATACATTACTTGGGCACCAACCTTTTGGTAATGAGTTTTTCCATACTAAGGTTCATAGATGAAGGGCTGGAAAGCATATTAAATATAACCTAGTCTAATCCTGTCATTGATAAGTGAGATGAGGAAACTGAGAATGATGAAATGATGTTCCTAAAGTCATAGAGATTGGGACAGATTCTTTGGCGGGCTTTGCCCATCATACATGATGGCTCACGCTGGTATTTGGATGTTGGACAATCCAGTTCACAACTGGGCTCCTAGATATTACAGATATCCAATGTGTTAGAGGCAGGATTTGAATCCTGATCGTCCTAGTTCTGGGGCTGGTCCTTTATCCACTAGCAGAATGGGCAATTAATAACACAATGAATGGTGGAGGTGTCACCATCACTGACTGCAAGAAAGGAGAAAAAGAGCTCCCTGATACCCATTGCACCTGTTGTAAAGATAGGCCTCTCTCCATCCTTGAATAATAATGATGGAAATCCACTTCTGATATTTTTGAAACGTTTCCTCTGACCACCAATCACAATTTCAGCCTCTTCCACATTGACTCAAAGCCAGCTGCTTCCAGTTCAAACCCACATAGTTGCCTGCCAAGCCAATGGGAGATCTATTTTGAATGGATCAGCAGGAAAGAGGTTAATATCAACTATGTACTGGGGCCTCCATTCATTCTCTCTAGGGTCTCCTGTACATATCAAAGAGGCAGAAGGACCCCCCCAGAAGCAGTAAGTGGAGGATGAGCAGTTCCCTATGACTGCCTATTGGGACCTTCCTTCCAGGAATGGACCCCACAACTTCAAATGAAGCTCAGCCCACGCCTGCCATTGACCATGGTCTTGTCACCAACACCTTATGATTAAGGGTATCAAAAACTTCCAGCAGCTCTAAAATTAGCTATGCTAAACCTATCATTAGGGGGCAGGGGAAGGAGTATAAATGACCTTTCTGGAGTCCCAGGCTCCCGCATCACTTCATTGTGGGGGCTCAGTGAGCATTCAACTGAGCTTTTAGTTTCTGGAAATAAATGACCCTTTAGACTGATTTTTTTTTCTCCTGAAGGTGAATATTTTTGGAAACTTTGCAAGCATTCTGCTCATCTATTTTTGAATCATTTGAGTGTTAAAATGTGGTGTTTTCACACGTCAGGCTATTCAAACCCCTGATCCTTTCCCCCCTTTTTTTTGTTTTTTAATGCCAAAAAAAGTCTTTCAGTTTCGATGATCTAAAGTCCATATTTGGTTTTTTCTATAGTTTCTGAGGTAGGAATGTAGCTCTGCCAACTGAGAGGAGAAAACCACACCCCCAAACCGTGCTTCACCTTTAAAGAAGCTATAAATACTTGAAGGTACTATTCTAAGCACTGTGTTTCTGGATTTAAATATTCTCCAAGAATAGTGGTGAGGCCAATGTCTGGGCTTTTGCTCCCCTACCTAGGCATTTATCAGGCAACAGAATGGTCTTTATTCTCCCTTTCTCTGTACCGCCCAAGGACATCTATCCCATTCCCTTTTCTTCATGACCAGAGCACAAAAGGATTCTGGGTACAAAGAAAGAAGGTATCAGTTGCATTTCTGAAATTCTGCTCAACATGAGTCTCCTTTGATGGGTCCTTTATTCCTCCACCAATTCTTGTGAAATTTAGCCCCCTTCCTATTAAATGAATGAATCAATGAATGAAAAAACCTTTATTAAGTGCTTGCAGTCTTTGTATCAGCTTGGAGCTCCCAAAGTGGAGCCATTTTAGAGGTGCCCAAACACCTGTGAGTCTCTGGAAAAATTACTGTCCAGGTTAAGCCAAGCCATAAATTCTGGTTTAAATAATGCACATGACTGCCTGACCTGCTTCTTTTAGATGGGTCCAAAAAGTCTGCTCTGGACAGAGAACAAGTCTGATGAAGCTACTTCCCCCAAGCCCACACCGCCTCTTTTTTTTTTTTAACCACAATCCTTTTTAAAATGGCAAGTGTTTGAAAATAGGAGCTCAGAAATTCCCAGCCAGTGGGATAAGAGTGTCTTTGCAACACTCCATTAAAGACATTTTAGTGATTTTTAATTCAGCTCTATCTGTAATAAGGGGGCCATCATAACTAGTAGGAGGAGTGTTTGTCCTTCAATCATCATTTTCCAAAGCACTGACTGCTGGTCTTAGCAAATGAAAAAACATATTTAGTCTGGTGGCACATACGAAAAAGCTTAGTTTTTATGGTTTCATGGCTTGGCCATGAAACTTGGCCAAGTATAGTCCTTGGCCATACAACAGAGGAAAGTGTATTGGGAGCTAGGAGACATGAGATCTAGCTCTGATTTGGCCATAAACTAGCCTTGTGACCTTGGGCAAATCACTTCTCCTAGCTAAGCCTCAGTTTCCTCATCTGTGAAATGAACTGGACAGTCTAGATAAGCTCTAAGGTGCCTTTCAACCCTAACATTTTATTTTTCTGTATCTTTTTCCTGGTATTGAGGGACAATCACTTTCTCAATTCTCTTTTTCCATGAGGTTTCTATGCCAGCACTCCAATGTGCCAACAGATCTGAGATATTGTTATTGTGGGTCTTCCCTCCTATGATAAGCATCTTAGTCCATCTATGTTCAGCTGGCTGGGTATGCAGTCAGAAGAACCAGGTTCAAATCCCAGCTCTTCTATATACCACCTATGTGACTCTGGACAGGTCACTTCCTTCTCTGGGCCCAAGTTTCCTCATCTGGGAAAGTGAGAGTTTGGATGTAAATTACATCTAGCTCTAATCTATGATCCTCCTCATATACCTGTCTCAGAGGGTTCACCTGGCACGTTCTTTTGGTATTACATGGTTAGCTATGGGACTTTCAGGTTCTCCATCCTTCCCCTTGCTACATACCTGGCAATTGAGGGCACATTCTTCAGTTTATGTACTTACCTATGCCATGGGATGGCCTTTGAAGTTTCCTCCTACTAGGGTGTTTAGTTATAGTCATGCTTCCCTCTTACCATCTAGGGCTTCCCACTGTGGTCACAGGATCTTAGAGTTAGAGTTAGAACCTGAGATGACATCAACCTCCAATCTGTCATTTTATCCATGATGAAACTGAGGCAAACAAAGGTTAAGTGACTTGTCCAGGACCATAAAGCTAGTGTCTGAGTTCAGATTTAAACTTAAGTCTTCCTGCCTCTAGGCCTAGTACTCTATCCACTGAGCCACTTAGCCGCCTACCCAGGCATGACCTCTCTAAAAAGTACAATCCATCCCATTATGGTACTTGTGAAAGCTCACCTGCTTCTCCACTCCTCCTTCCCCAGTCTGGGCTCTATTCTTTTCTTCCTATGGTGACAGCTGCAATAGTTACCTGATAAATGAAGGTTTCTAGCTTCTTCTCTGCCCTGATATCTTGGGATTAACCATATAATACTATTTTAGAGCTTCTTAGGTTTCTTAGTAAGTAACAGGACAATTCCACTAAAATCTTTCTGAGGAAAAGGAGACCCTGGGCTCTTAAAGACCCTGCCAGAGAAGGAAAAGGGAAAAGAATAAGCATTTATTAAGTGACTACTACATGCCAGGAACTGTGCTAAGTGCTTTGCAAATATCATCTCATTTCGTCTTCACACCAACTCTGTGACATAGGTCATAGTTTTATAACTAGTTATAGTTTTATAATTTTTTATTTTATTTTGTTATTGAGGAAAATGAGGCAGACAGAGGTTAAGTGACTTGCCCAAGATCACACAGCTATTGAGTGTCTGAGGCTGTATTCAAACTCAGGACTTCCTGACTCCAGCTCTCTATCCACTGCACCATCTAGCCTCCCAGAGAAGTGCAAGTGGTGCTTAACAAGCTAGAAAGGTTCTCAGTACAGGTCTAGCAGCTGGCTGCACCTCTAGCTAAGTTTGAATGGATGTATCATGAGAAGATTGTTCATCTCAAATTGAATTTTAGGCCATCGAAACGGTTAAAATAATACATGGTCGTGCTCCACTTGAAAGTCTTGAAGAGAAAAACAAAACAAAACAAAACAAAACAGGAAGACAGGCAAGTAACAAGCAAAAGAGACAAGGTACAAGGTTCCAGAAATTTAACCAAATGCAAGTAGGTCTCTGGCTGGAAGAGCAGATTAAACAGGCTGAAGGATATTAATTAGCCAACTAGCATTGATTAAACACTTACTATGTGCCAGGTAGTGTAAGGGATGCTAAGAATACAAAGACAAAAGTGAAACTGTTCCTGCCCTCAAGGAGATCACATTTTAAGAAGGGGAGACAATATGCACAATATATATTCAAGACACACACAAAGCAGATACAAGGTAATGTTGGTGGGGAGAAGGGAGGGACAGAAGAGGCTTATAAGAGATTAAGGTATGGAGGGCATGTGGAACAGCCAGTGAAAAATGCATGGAGGCAGTCACATGTGAGGAACAGCAAATTAAGTCAGGGTGACTGGTTTGTGGCATAAGTGGGGGGAGGGGAGTAGAATGTAAGAACTCTGAAGAGGAAAAAGAAGGGGCCGGGTTGCGAAGAGCTTTAATTGCCTAATAGGGGAGTTTGTATTTGAACCAAGAAGTAATAAGGAACCACTGGAGTTTATTGAGGAGATGGCACTAATAGACCTGCTTTTTAGGAAAAGGACTTTGGCAGCTGTGTGGTGGATGGATGGACTAGGATAGGGAGAGAGGAGATAAAAAACCACATAGAAGCTAGTGCAATAGACCAAGTGAGAGGGCAAGTGAGCTAGAATTTATTAAGTGTCTACTATATGCCAAGCACTGAGGATACTAATAAAGGCAACCCCCACCCCCCAAAAAACCCAAAACAGTTCTTGCTTTCAAGGAGCAATCAGTATGATGGGGGAGAAAACATGCTAATAACTATGTACAAAGGAGGTATGTATAGAATAAACTGGAGATAATCACAGAGGGAAGGCACTAGCATGAAGGGGCATTGGAAAAGGCTTCTTATAGAAGGTAGGATTTTAGTTGAGACTTGAAAGAAAGCATGAAAGCCAGAAGAAGATGGGGAAAGAGAAAGATCCAGACATGTGGGCCAGTCACTCGAAATGCATAGTGTCAGAAAATGGAGTGTCTTGTGTGAAGAATAACAAAGACGCCGGTGTTACTGGATCACAGAGCTCATGGAGAATAGCAAAGTGTAAGAAGCCTGGGAAGATAGGAAGAGTCCAGATAATGAAGGGCAAAAAGGCCAAAGGGAGGATTTTATATTTGATTCTGGAGATAATAGAGAGCTACTGGAATTTATATAATTATATATAATGGGGAAATGACATCATCAGGACTGCACTTTAGGAAGATCACTTTGATAGTTGAGTAGAAGATGGCCTGGAAAGGGCAGAGACTCGTGATGGGAAGACCAAGCAGCAGATATCACTGTAATCCGGGTATGAAGTGATGAGGGCCTGCACCAGGGTGTGGCATTGTCAGAAAAGAGAAGGAGGCGAATATGAGAGATGGGAGAAGGTGGACTCCACAGCACTAGACGACGGAAAGAGTGAAGAGTTGAGGGGGACACCTATGTGAGGAGCCTGGGTAACTGGGAGACTGGTGGTATCTTTGATGGTAATAGGGCACTTAGGAAAAGGGGCTTAGGGGGAAAGAGAAAGAATTCATTTATAGCCTGTTGATGGCTACAGGACATTCAGTTCAAGAAGTCCAATAGGCACTTGGTGTTTGGAGATTTGAGACTTGGGGTCAGGAATGAAAAGATAAGACTGGATAAAGAGATTTGAGAATAATTGTATAGAGATGATAATTAAATCATCGGAGGCCGATGAGCTCACTAAGTAAAATAGCATAGAGCTAAGAGAGAAGCCGATTCAAGACAAAGCCTTGGTGGGGGGCGGGGGGGGCACCTACAGTTAGTGGGTGTGACCAGGATGAAAATACAGCAAAGGAGATTGAGAAGGAGCTATTAGACAAAGAGGGGGTGACAGCTTCAAGCAGGATGAGAGGTATTATGGAGATAAAAACAGTAAGCTTTGGCAACTAAGTGCTGCTGTTTGTCTTTCATTCTCGAAGAGGACCAATGACATCAGGAAGGTGATGCCTTAACTTGCAAGTCAACTGGATTTAAGTGAGGGAGGGCTGTGCGAAGTCACTAGCCTCACTTTCTCCTCCGAAGACATCTAGGTCCAGTGGCCAGTTATAGATCAGGATGACTAGAGATGGCCCTGTGAAACTAAGCATATATGTGCGGCAAGTGAGAGCTAGAAGTCAAGAATGTCATCAAGGGTGTGAATCCTGGTGATTGGGAAGGATGGTGGTGATAGAAATAGAGACCTTCAAAAGAAGGGTGGGCTTTGAGGGAAAGGAAGGAAATAAGCATTTATTAAGAGACTACTATGTGCCAGGCACTTTACAGATATTATCTCATTGAATCCTCACAGCCACCCTGGGAGTGAGGTGCTGTTGTTATCTCCGTTGTATAGTTGAGAAAACTGAGGCAGATAGAGGTTGTGACTTGTCCAGGGACACACAGATGCTAAGTGTTTGAAGTCAGATTTGAACTCAGCTCCTGACTCCAGGTGCAGCATTCTGTCCACGTGCTGCCTAGTTGCTTCTAATATAATGGGTTCAGCTTTGGATGTGTAGTGTTTAAGACGCCCATGGGGCATACAGTTTAAAATGTCCGAAAGGCAGTTGGTGATATGGGACTGTAGCTCAGGAAAATGACCAGCACTGCATATATAGATGTGGGAGTCATCAACATTTAGGTCACAGTTAAACCCATGAGAGACTGAGGAGAATAGAGATGAGGAGCAAGGACAGCCTCTTGGGGCGAACTCCACAGCTGAAGGTTGTGAGGGCTGTAGATGATGAACCAGCAAAAGAGACAGAGAAGAGGAGAAGCAGGAGGGAAGGGCCACGAAAACCCAGAGGAGTGTCCATAAGGACAGGGTAATCAGCATTGGCAAATGCTGCAGGAAGGTCAGAAAAGATGAGGACTGAGCAAAGGTAGTTAAGAGATCACTGGTGACAGTTTTCATTGAGAGACGAGGTGAGAAACCTGATTTCAGAGCTTTCCAGCTTATCAGGGGCAATGAAGTTTTCCTAGAATAATGTAAGAGATATCTCAAGATGCAAACAAAGAAAAAGAGTGAGAGGAGGTAGAGGGTAGAGGGAACGCAACCTGCGTCAGGGGACGGGAGGGTAGGAGACTGTGATGAAGCAGAAGTGATAGAGGTAGGATCTCTGTGCCCCTGGACCTAGAGAATAGTTTTGAGGCTTTTCAAGCTCCAGGAGAGGAGGATCTGAGGGCGCATCAGGGGATGGGCATCCGGTACCAATCTCAGGGAGAAGAGATGAGTTCTGCTGGTTGGTGACTGAGGGGCGCTGAAGTGCCATATGCTGACTTGACAGGGACATCTGCCAGCCTGATAGGAAACAGGACATGTGTTGTCTTGGTGGGGCGTGCTGGAGAACCTCCTGAGCCCGGTCAAATGTGTTCATTGCTCCAGGTTTCTGGCAATTCTTGTGGGGATGTATCACTCGAAAATATCTTTAGGGATTATGCAAACCCAAGCAGGAGAGAGAGAGTTTTGATCTATAAGATTCAAACATTCCTCCTCTTTTCCCCTTCTCCGTTTCCTTCTCCTCTTCTTCTTACTTTTCCCCTCTCCTCTGCTTCCTCCGTCTTCTCCCTCCTCCTCTTACTCTTTTTCCTCCTCGTTTCTCTTTCCTTTCTCCCCCTCTTCTCTTCACGACTCCCCCTCCTTTTCTTTATCCTCTCCCTTTAGCTTCCTCCCTTCTTCTTCCCTCTCCTCCTTCCCCCTTCTTTTCCCCCACCTCTCTGCCTCTTTCCCTTCCCCTCTTCACTCTCCCTTTCCCTTCTCTCTCCCCTTCCCCCTTCTCTTCTTCACCTCCTGCCCCGATTCACATTGGAACAGGTACTCCACCTCTGAGACTTGATGATTGACAGCTTTCACTTTATCTTGCCAGGTCTCAGACCACTTGACTTCCTGGCCTTCTCCAAGCTGTGCCACCTGCATTCAGGCCACTGTCTCTCCCCAACCCCACCTCTTTTCAAGTTTAGTTTCCCTCATATTTGTATCCTTGGCATTTAGTGCAGTGTTCAGCACATAATGAAATACTTAATTTAATTCCCTCATAGGATTAGAGATGTGAACTGCCTGGTCCAGGATCAGGCTCTAATTTTGGAGGTGAGGAAACTGAGGCTCAGGAAAGCTAAGTGATGTGCCCAAGGTCACGTAAGTAGCAGTAATAACAACAATAACAATAATAACTAATATTTGTATAGCACTTACTTTATACCAGGCACTGTGCTAAGGACTTTACAATTATTATCTCATTTGACCCTCATAACAACCCTGGGAGGTAGGTGCTATTATTATTCCCATTTTGTAGATGAAGAAACTGAGGCAGACAGAGGTTAAAGTGACTAGCCCAGGGTCATACAGCTAGTAAGTATCTAAGGCTGGAATTGAGATCAGGTCTTCTTGACTTGGTATTCTCTATCCACTGTGCTACCTTCCTGCAAAAGCAAGGTTAGAAACGAAGCATAGAGCTAAAGACTCAAGAGGCATAAAGAGGTGTCTAGGATAGCAGCAGGCTCAAAGCAAGGATTAAAAAAAATGATGGGGCTATTGAGGAATTTGGTTCAGGATCAGGCTTTGACTCTATCATACAGAGTAGCATTGTACATAGAATGCTGGTCTTGGAGGCAGGAAGAGCTGGGTTTAATTCCCAGATCTGATACTTAGCTGTGTGACCATCCCCAAGTCACTTAAGCTCTCTGTGACCCATTTTTCTCATCCATTTAGTTGGTATAACAATACCTATAGTATCTACCTCATAAGGTTGCTCTGAGGGTCAAATGAGATAATGTTTACCATGTACTTTGCAAATTTTAGTGCGTCAATGTCCATTAGGCTGTGAGCGACTTGAGAGCAAGGACTATATTTTGCCTTTGTATCCCCACAGCTTAGCACAGTACTTGGCATGTAGTAGGCACTTAGTAAATACTAGTTGACTAACTAACTGAAAAATGTCAGCCATTATTTTCCAGGAAGAGGAGCACTAGCAGCACTTAAGGTATCTATGTATGTGTATACAGAACTGCCCAGAGTAGAGGTAATAAACAATCTGAACTAGAGAAGTAGGTAAATAAGACCTCATGGATTTCACTAAGACTTGAGGGGATGTAACACACGACTAGAGCATGGCAATGGAGAAATACTCCTTGTTTAAAGGGAACAGAATAGGTAAAATTGGTATATAACATTCTCATATATCGAGAAGATATTCTTTTGTGGTGAAATCTAGGCACTGGAGGGGGGTGGCATGAAGGAGAGCATTTGGGTGAAAATCAACAGAAAAAGAAATGGACTTGACGCTTGGTTGGAAGGAGGAAATGGCTGCGTTTCTAGAAGCAAGGCACCAAGGGGGCTTAGGGACAAAATACCAGAGTGATGGGAGATTCCTTCCCCATTCCCTCTCGGTAGAGGGCTGCAAAAATCAAGATCATCCATCATGAGTGAGTTCCCTCTCTTCTTCAAGCCCATGTTTCAAACCTTCTCAACATCATTTTCCCATTCCCTTTTTCTTTTTCTTCACTCTGGCAGGAGAAGATGTCTCTCTCCTCACCAATACCAAACCCTCTACATGTGCCTTGCAGTCCAGGAGCTTGCTGGAAAGAACAGCATCATTCCCTGTCTTTACCTCACCTTCTTTTTTTTTTTTTGGTGAGGCAATTGGAGTTAAGTGACTTGCCCAGAGTCACACGGCTAGGGAATATTATGTGTCTGAGGCCGTATTTGAACTCAAGTCCTCCTGGCTCCAGGGCCAGTGCTCTATCCACTGTGCCACCCAGCTGCCCCCCCCCCCAATTTTCAATTTCTCATTAATCACTGGCTCCTTTGCTATTTTCTACAAACATATTTAATCCCTATTAAATTATGAGTCCCTTGAGAGTAGGGACCATCTTCTGCCTTTCTTTGTATTCTCAGCACTTAGCACAGTTCCTGGCACATAATAAGCACTTAATACATGTTTATTGACCAACTGATTGAGATCTTCCTCATCCTTAAAAAATATTCTCTTGCCCCCACGTACCTCAAGCTAATGTCCTATATCTTTCCTCTCTTCTGTAGCCATTTTCCTAAAAAACTATCTATATTCATTTCCCTCACTTTCTCATTTTCCGCTCACTTCTTGGTCCCTTTCATTCTGGATCCTATTGCCAGTACTTGACTGTCATGGCGTTCTCCAAGCTCAGCAGTGATCTCTTGACTCCTAAATTGAATGGTTATTTCTCAGTTCTCCTTCTTGACTTCTTCGTGGAATTTGACATTATTCACCACCCCTTCTTAGATTTTCGTTTCATTCTCCTGTCATGGATCTCTTTGTACCTCTCTGTCTGATCCTCTCATTCCCCTTGGCAGGATCATTATCTGTGTCTTGCTCTCCATGTGTGGATGCACTCCAGGGCTCCATGTTGGCCCGAGAATGACAGAATCGTGGATTGCAGAGTTGGAAGGGAAAGCAGCAGCCATCTAGTTCATGCCTTAACTGAAAGGAATCCTTACTGTGTCATACTGGATAAGTAGCCATCCAGCTTCTGGTAGAAGACCTCCAATAAAGGAGAATCTGACATCTCCAAAGGCAGCCCAGTCTACCTTGGGACAGCTCAAATTGTTTTTCCTGACATTGAGCCTAAATTTGAAATCGCCATCCATTGTCACTAGTTCTCCCTCTGGGACCAACCAGTACAAGCCTAATTCCTCTTTTACATGAGTCCTGAGTCCTCTCTCCTCTAGTCTACACACCCCCAGCTCCTTAAACTGATCTTCAGGGGTTGTGACCTCATGGCCCTCCACTATCCTAGGTACTTTTCTCTTATAGCTTTCCAGCAAAATCATTGTCCTTAAAATGGGGCAACCTGAACTAAAAACAATACTCCAGGAATGGTCTGACCAGGGCAGAGTACACAGGGATTATCTCTGTATTCCTGGAAGCTATTCATCTCTTAATGGAACCCAAGATTGCATTAGCTTTTTTGGCTGCTAATGACTAAAAAAAAAAAAAAATGACTGCTGACTTCCCTCTTCTCGTCTCTTTCTACACTCTTGTTATTGGTGACCTTATCAACTCCCATGGGTCCAACTATCATTTATATTGATGATTTTGAAATATACATACCAACCTAACTTCTTTTGTAAATTCCAGCCCTGAATCTACAGCTGCTGGTAGAGCACATTCCAGTACTTAACATGGGCACATAGTAGGCACTTAATAAATGTTTATTGACTGACTGACTGACTGATGTATCTACCTGGATGGTCCATTGGCATCTCAAAGTCATCAAGTCCAAAATCAAAATTATTATCTTTCCCCTTAAATCCACCCACCTCCTAACTTCCCAACTTTTGTCAAATGTCATGATTCTTTCAAACACTCAGCTTTATAATCTAGAAGTGATCTTCAGCTTTTTGCTTTGCTTCAAAGCCCTGACCCACCTCATGTTCTATTAAGTCAGTTGCAAATTCTTGTCAGTTCTATCCCTGCAATACTTCTTTCATCTGTCCTTTTCTTTCCACTCACAGGACCATGACTCCAGTTCAGGTCCTTATCACCTTTTGTCGTGACTATTGCAATAGCTTCCTGGTTGATCCCCCTGAATCCTCCTCCCCAGTCCATCTTCTGAACAGTTGTATTCTTAAACATAGGTATTACCATGTTATTCCCCTACTCAAGAAACTTCATTGGTTCCCTATTGCCTTTAGGATAAAATATAAGCTCATCTAGCTTTGGATTTAAGGCCTTTCACCTTCTGTGTTCAGGCTACCTTTCCAGGCTGATTACACATTTTTTCCCCTCCATATTCTACATTCAGACAAAGCAACCTGCTCCCATACACAACGTGCCACCTCTCTCTGCTGGACCCTTACACAGGGAGTCCTCTATGTTCTTCACTTCCCCCTCTGGAAACCCCCACCTTCCTTCAGAGCTCAGTACAAGGCCTTTCCTGATCCCCCCAGGTGTTAAGGGCTCCCCTGAAATCACTTTGTATTGATTTTGTATGTATTTTGTATTAAACCAATGGAGAGTGCCTGACACATTGGTGTTTAACAAATGTTCTCTGTCTCTCTTTCTCTTATCAATCCATCTATCTTTTAATCTATTTTCTATTTGTTTCTATGGTTATCATCTAGTTTGTTATCCAATCTTTCTCTCCTGTCCTTTTCCCCTCTCAGTCTCCCTCTCCTTCCTCTCTCATTCTTCATTTCCTTCTCCAACCCTCTCCTTTCTCTTCCTTTCCCTCCCTCCCTCCCTCTCTCTCTCCTTCTTTTCTCTCTCTCTCTCCCTCTTCTCTCTCTCTCTCTCTCTCTTTGTCTGTCTGTCTGTCTTCTGTCTTTGTCTCTCTCATATTCCAGAGATCGTTAAATTATTAGTGTGAGCAACTATACCTCAGAAATCAGTAATCTCTGTGAACCAGGGCTTGTTTTATTGTTTTGTTGATTGTCTAAAGAAAGTATTCATAATGCAGATTAATCTTATTGTGTGTATGCTGCATATGATTTTTTTTTGTCCTGGAGAGCCAAGTTAAACATTTACCAGTACACTCATTCCTCTCTGTATGTATGTATGTATGTATGTATGTATGTATGTATGTATGTATGCATGCACGCATGCATATATGTATTTATGTACAAGCAGGTATATGTGTGCATCTATGTATCTATCATCTAATCATCTGTGGACATGTCTTATTCCCTCCTTGCCCTGTCCTCCCCAGTAATTTCTATGCTTCTTTAGGATAGAAACTGAACTGATTGTGAGATCTGGGCAAGAAAATGAAGACCTTTGAGGAATAAATTGTGTACCACTGAAGGCAAAGGTTTTAGAAGAAAAAGGCAGATTTGGGAAGAAGACATCTTGTTAATAAGTTGGTGTCTGAAAATGAGTTGTGGATATCTGGACCAAGGCTTAGAAAGTAGAAGTTATGGTCTTTTGACCTGGGATGGTCAATGACTAACCTGACAAAGGCTAGTGAAAATGCCTATTGTCTCACAGATCTAATCTCAAAGACTATAAATTGAAAAGGAATTGGAAGGAAGAAATTTGCTCACATGTATCTCTAATATTAAGTTAGATAACATGGAAAGCAGCTATAGTTTAGAAAGAGTAGAAACCAAGATGTGGAGGAATTCACAGGAAGCAAAATAAAAGAAAGAAGTCCCCATTAAAATTTGCTCTGATATCAGCTGTCTATATACAAATGCATAAATTATGAGTAACCAGCAAGATGAACTAAAGATCCTAGCACAAATGTGGAGTTTCAGCCACAGAGGTAACACTGAGACTTGCTGGCATAGGACCTATCATTAGAAGAAAAAAAAATATATATGTATATATATATATAGAGAGAGAGATAGATACATATGTATTTATGTGTGTATATATACACATACATATATATGTAAATATTTTTTTTTCTCACTTGTGGCTCCAAGAAGCTGTAGCATGCACAACAGCCATACCCAGTAAAACCATCTTAGCCAATGAGCTAAACCAGGCTTAGGGTAACCAACAGGTCTCAAACCCATCAGTGAGTTGGAGGGTGTCTATCCCAAGCATGTGACAACTTTACCTGGCAGAATGGGCAGATGAGAACAATTTGTTCCAATGGCCGTGAAGGCAGCTGACAGTGCTGTGGAGTGCTTAGAGTTTGGTCAGACAATGAAGACGCCAAGGTCATCCGCTGCATCCTGGGCCATCATCAGTCATCCTGACTTTTGTCCTGACGATGGACTTTGATGACTCTGGAAGAGAGAGTGAGGCTGATGACTTTGTGCAACTTTGCCTCACTTCAACCCAGTTCACATGCAAGTCAAGATATCATCCCATGATGTCATTGGTCCTTTTTGAAAATGAAGGACAAACAACATTCTCTCTCTCTTCTAGTAATAGATTTTATATACACATATACATATACATATATATTATACACACGCACTATCACGTTTCATTTTCAAAACAACCCTGAAAAGTTGGTGCTATTATTATTCCATTTTACAGATGAGGAACTTGAGGCACACAGAGGTTTTGGCTTGTTAAGGGTCACCCAGCTAGTAAGTGTCCAAGGCTAGATTTGAACTCAGGTCTTTCTGTATCCAAGTCTAGCACTCTATCCAGGCTATAGCTCTGTAAAGGTAATTATTTGGTATTGGACTGGAATTTCATTGCTGGAACAAACTTATTAGCTAATAATAATAATAATAGCTGACATTTATATAGCACTTACTCTGTGTCAGGTGTGGTGTTAGAGACTTTACAATTATTATCTCTTCCGATCCTCACAACAACCTATGAGGTAGGTGCTATTATTATTCCCATTTTATAGATGAGGAAATTGAGGCAAACAGAGGTTGAATTTGCCCAGAGTCACACAGCTAGTTAAATGTCCGGGACTAGATTTGAACTCAAGTTTTACTGACTCCAGGTCTATAGCTCTATTTCCTTGATTACCTAGCTGCCTTGAATTTGTGGTGAGATTTCTTCTACCAATACAAATCTGCACCTGCTCTGCAACTTATCATTTTAGAGTTGCCTGGGTGGGAGTTGGGGGGATGGGGGTTACTGAAATGTTAAATGACTTGTTTAAAGTCACACAGCCAGTATGTTACTGACAGAGAACTTGAACTCAGGTATTCTTGACTCCAAGGTCAAGATAGATTTTGCCTGAATATAAGGGAAATTTCCTAGTAATTTGTTCAGTTATTTTCAGTGGTATCTAATTCTTCATGACCCATTTGGGGTTTTCTAGGCAAAAATACTGGAGTGGTTTGCCATTTCTTTCATTAGACCGTTTTACAGATAAGGAAACTGAGATAAACAGGGTTAAATGACTTGCCCAGGGTCACACAACTACTAAGTGTCTGAAGCTGGAGTTGAAATTGGGAAGATGAGTCTTCCTGATTCCAGGCCGTATGCTCTATGCACTATGGTGCTACCTAGCTGCTGCTCCTAGAAATTACCTCTGTCCATTAATGGAATGGACTTCCTTGGAAAGTAGAGTATCTAGGGCCATTTCCAGTCATCCTGATCTATATCTTGCCACTGGACCCAGATGGCTCCAGAGGAGAAAGTGAGGCTGATGATTTTGCTCAGCCTTCTCTTACTTAAATCCAATTTCCATGCAAGTTATGGCATCACCTCCCTGATGTCATAGTCCCCTTTGAGAATGAAGGACAAACATTTTCCCATCAGTAGAGGTCTGCAGTCAGGCATGGTGACCACTATTGAAGATGCTCATATCTGCTCATGCCATTATTCTTCGGGCATCCCTATTGCCTATAAGATAAGAATTCCCACTTCATACCCTGATACTCACCTCCAACTTACCTTTACAACCTTATTTTTTTTTGGAGGGGGGGATTCTTTCCCTTCACACAGCATGGCATGATATAGAGAACTGGTTTTGAATCAGACTCATACCAGTTTTGTGACCCTGGGTAAGCCCTGAGGCAACTCTGTGAGACTTTACATTGCATAAAGGTGACTGATCTCCATTGATAGAGGCAGTTTCCTCACTGGGAATTCCTTATACCAATAAAACCAAGGTTCTATCTCTATCCTTTCTCTTCATGCACATTACATTCTAGTCACAGTGGACTGCTATTTCTTCCCACTACTTAGTGCAGTTAGGTGATGCAGCCAGTAGAGCACTGGCCCTGGAGTCAGAAAGACTTGAATTCAAATCTGGCCTCAGACACTGTGACCCTGGACAAGTTACTTAATCTCTGTCTGCCTCAGTTTCCTCATTTCTAAAATTAGAATAATAGCAATACTTACCTAGAAGAGTTATTGTTCTAAGGATCAAATGAGATATTTGTGAAGCTCTTAGTATAGTGTCTGGCACATTGTAGGTGACACATAAATGCTTTATTCTCTTGCTTTCATTTCCTTCTAAGCTTGACATGCTTTCTTGCACCTCTGTATATGTTGTCAGGCCAGCCCTTCTACCTGGAACACACTACTTCCTCATTTCCACTTCTCAGAATCTTCTCCCCTCAAGGCACATTCTTGCTCATTCCTTTTCTCTTCTCTCCTTAGGAGCAAGTATTCTCTAACTCAGATTTTCCTAGAGTGGCTTGGCTTTGTCTGGATTTATCCTTTGCCCCCAATTACATGTACGTATACATTGTATTTATTATATTCATCACTGTGTGTGTTGTGTATCTGCCACAGTGGAATGTAAGCTTCTTGAGGGTAGGAATTAGCACCTTTTAATCTCCAGCATCCAATACAATGCCTTTCATACAGCAGGCACTTAATAAATACTTGTTGAATATTGAATGAATAGGTAGTGGGGATATGCCTGTTTGGGCATAGTTTGCATTAGGTGATGATGAAGCTCCTAACAATAGAAGAATTCTATTATCCTAATTAATTAATATTTATTTAATTAATTATTCTATTATTCTAATAGAACAGCTTCAGAGTTTTAATCCAACCTTTGTTCAAATAGGAATTGCCCTTAGCTGTTCACTCAGATCAGGTGTACCAAACAAAGACCTGATTTAATCATTCTCACTCCAGGCTGCTCTGCCCTTTATGGGGGGTGCTAATCCCAATCTCATCTCCTTGCATGTGCCCTAATGCTCATGTATGAGCAGGAGCTCCATGACACCCCCCAAGGAGCCCAACCCCTGGGCTCACCTCCTCTCACTTTCTCACGCCAGGTCCTTCCCCAAATTCATGGAGACAGTCTCAACAACTTACGTTTTTGTCTGTCAGACCTGCTTTTAGTTTTCCCTGTAAGCCTTGGAACACTCCAAATCCTGAAAAATAGCTAAGCTTAGCTCTTTGTTAGTTCTCTGTTACTGAATGATTTTAATTTTTCCTAGCTCTTTTCCCAACAGTCAACATCAACTAAGATTTTCTCCCTGCTTTCCTTCTTAATCCCCTTATTGTTTAGTCATGTCCAACTCTTTATGACCCCATTTGGAGTTTTCTTGGCAAAGACACTGCAGTGGTTTGCCACTTCTTTCTCTTGTTCACTTTACAGATGAGGAAACTGAGGCAAAGAGGGTTAAGTGATTTGCCCAGGGTCACACAGCTAGTAAGTGTCTGAGGCCAGAATTGAACTCAGGGAGAGTGAACTCAGGTCTTCTTAACTCTAGTCCAGGCACTCTATCCACTGTCTCACAAAGACCTAATCTCTATCCAGGGGGAAACCTGGAGCCCATGGTCAAGTGAACTAGCATTTAAGGACCTCCAATGTGCAAGGGACTGTGCTAAGTGCTGAGGATACAAAGAAACGCAAAAATAGCCCCTGCCCTTAAGTAGTGTACAATCTAATGGGGGACGCAGTGTGAAAACAACTCAGAATGTATCCAGGAAAAATTGGAGTTAATCCCAGAGACAAAAAGCATCCATTAAGGGGAATGGGGAAAGGCTTCTTGTAGAAGGTGGGACTTAGCTGATAGGGTGGATCATCACCTCTCCCAGGCCTCTGGGAAGTCCATTTATAGCCTATCTCGGAGATATCTCCAGCCTGTCAGTCTCCATTCTAAGCTTTTCTCTTCTTCACATAAGAAGGTCATGTCCTCACAGGCTTTCAGGAGTAACTGTATTTTTATACTTGGAGATAGTGCCTTAATCAAAAAAAAAAACTTCTAATGGTAAAATTTTCAGGGATTTTTTTGGGGGGGAGGTAGAGTGATATTATTAGCTGTCCCAAATAATAATCTGTGACTTAATATTATTAGTGCTTTACGATTTACAAAGGGTCAGACAGCATCTTTACAAGGTATGTGTTCTAAGTATTTTATCATCTGTGTCGTTAAGTCATTTCAGATGTGTCTAATTCTTCACGATCCCGTTTGGGGTTTTCCTGGCAAAGATACTGGAGTGGTTTGCCCTTTCCTTTCCAGCTCATTTTACAGAGGAGTAAATCGAGGCAAACAAGATTAAGTGACTTGCCCAGGGTCACACAGGTAGTAAGTGACTGAGACCAGATTTGAACTCAGGAAAGTGAGTCTTCCTGACCAAAGGCATGGCTCTCTAGCCACTGCTCTATCTGCTGCACCACCTAGCTCCCCATACCCTTATTCTAGATAGGAAGAAGCTAAAGCTCAGAATAGTGAGATCATTTGCTTGTGATCACACAGCTAGGAAAATTCAGCCCAGGTTTTATGTTTCCCCTACTCTGTTTTTTCTTTTGGATGATTCCGGGCTTGCTGACCACTTTGCATAAGCTTTGCCTTATCCAGGTCTCTTTTCCTATTGGGAAGCTGCTTTTGATTTCAGAAGTGTTGAAGCTGGGTGTGTCGGTTCCCTGTATCTGGGAGAATATACTCCCCAAAGGGGTAGGGGCCTGTAAGTACCTGCAGTGAGCTTCAGTGGCTCTGCCCATACTTAGATTGAGGAGGAGGTATTCAAGCTACTTTCACATTGCATTCAGTGCTGGTGTATAATTGTCAGGCTGTCAAGCTGTCCCATCTTACTAAGTTAAGTTTGTGATGCAGTGTGTGGGTGAGAATACAGGACCAAATGGGGAGGCAAGACTTTCAGAAGCTTTCAGAGGCTTGGCTGTGGTGATCTAAAGTGTCTTTTAACTCTCTCTCTCTTCCTTTCCCTCTCTTTCCCTCTCCCTCTCCCCCCTCCCCCTCTCTCTCCCTCTCTCTCTTTCTCTCCCTCTCTATCTCCCTCTCTCTCTCTCTTCATCTCTCTCTCTCTCTCCCTTTCTCTCTCCCTCCCTCTCCCTCTCCCTCTCTCTCTCTCTCTCTCTCTCTCTCTCTCTCTCTCCCCTCCTCTCTCTCTCTCTCTGTCTCTCTGTCTTTCTGTCTCTCTCTCTGTCTCTCTGTCTCTCTCTCTCTGTCTCTCTGTCTCTGTCTCTGTCTCTGTCTCTGTCTCTGTCTCTGTCTCTCTCTCTCTCTCTCTGTCTCTCTCTCTCTCTCTCTCTCTCTCCCCTCCTCTCTCTCTCTTGTGTGTGTTTGGCCCTGGCTACTAACCCTTTCAGAAAGTCAGTTTGAACTTCGAGTATAGCCCTGGGTGTCTCTGTATGTATGGATCCAAGATTGGATACAGTGCTGCTCCAGCATAACAATGGAGGGATCTAAACGATCCCTAAATGTCCTGAAGAATCAACTCAAGAACCTCATACCAGAGGTCGCCACTGTGTGACTGTTCAGTCCCCTGTATCTTTCAAAGAGTAGTCAGCAGCAAACATCGCGGGACACCCAGTAATCACGGGGAGCCTTGCCTCGTATTGCTCTGAGTACAACAAGCCTGTACTTGCAGAGAACGTGGGCTCTTGGTGCCCAAGGACGATACTCCCTGTGTCTATCTCCTAGGATTGGGGAGGGTTGGGTCTGATAGTGAGGTGCTCCTAAGGGAAGCTCATATAAATCTATTATCCTACGGACCAGCGACTTCCACTCTGTGATGGCGGTGCGGTGGGTAGACTGGTGTTTATTGTTGAAGACCCACATCTGTTAACGATGATTCACAATACTTTCTTAAAAAGTGCGAAAATGCCATCACTTCAGCATCTGGGGTTGGGATCTGGAGGTCCAGGAAATGATCTGTCTAAGCTATTCTTCCAAAATAGCATTGTAGTTGCTTGGATTTAACACTTTACTGGGAGATGAAATGGAATGTAGCTGGTGGGGAACATTCCGATGAGGTTGGTACAACGCGAAAGGATCTTGGGGATTTCTCAGGGCTGGGGGTCTTGCAAGTCTTGCATTCCATGATTCTGCAATTCTATTCATAGCTTCTCTTTCAAAAATTTTATTGATCAAACTTACAAGGAAGCGAAGATGGACAGCTCTCAACACAATGTGTAGTATTTATCATATAGACTTTCTTGAAATGAAAATTTATCGTGACGTATTTTGAATCCTCTCATGTTCTGCTATGCACATGGCATGCATTTTTTCCTTTTCTTACTTTGTATTTAAGTTCTAATGTTTGAGTTTATGATTTTTTTCTTTATTCTTTGTGTTCTGGTGTTTGAGTCCAAAATAACATTTAAAAAAAATAAAAAAAATTATTGGTGAGCTTTTTAAAATTCATTCATTTTCTGATTCCTTCTCACAACTGGAACCCTTACTTGTAAACAAGACAAAAGTTAAGCAAAATCTGCTAATAAAATGATTATCTGTCAGCCTGTGGAGTATTCTATACCTCAGTTTTCTGCCTGTCTACAGAGAGTAGGGAAACATGTTTCATCACCTTTTTTCTGGAACTAGGATTAGTTATTGCAATTAATTTGAGTTTGGTGTTCTTTTAATCTTTTCATGTACAGTACAGTAGGTACTATGTACATTGATAAATGTAAGCTTCTTGAGAGTAGGGATTGCTTCATTCTTTGTATTTGCATCCTGAGCACCTCGAACAACATATTAGACATGTAATACTTACCTCTTTGTTAATTGTTCCTCTGATTCCGCTTGCTTCACAAGTTCACAAAAAGCTTTTCTAAATTTGAACAGACAGTTTCACAAAAGTTCACAAAAAGCTTTCCTAAATATGAACAGACAGTTTCACAAAAGTTCACAAAAAGCTCTCCTAAATATGAACAGTTTTCAAATGAAGAAATTAAAGCTATCTATAGTCATATGAAAAAAATGCTCTAAATCACTATTGATTAGCAAAATGCAAATTAAAAAAAACTCTGAGGTACCACCTCACACCTATCAGATTGGCTAATGTAACAAAAAAGGAAAACGACAAATGTTGGAGAAGATGTGGGAAAATTGGAACACTAATACATTGTTGGTGGAGTTGTGAACTGATCCAACCATTCTGGAGAATAATTTGGAACAAAGCCCAAAAGGCTATAAAACTGTGCATACCCTTTGATCCAGCAATACAACTACTAGGTCTGTATCCCAAAGAGATCATAAAAAAGGGAAAAGAACCCACATGTACAAAAAATATTTATAGCAGCTCTTTTTGTGGTGGCAAAAAAATTGGAAATTAAGGGTATGCTCATCAATTAGGGAATGGATGAACAAGTTGTGGTATATAAATGTAATGGAATACTATTGTGCTATAAGAAATGATGAGCATGCTGATTTCGGAAAAATCTGGAAAGACTTACATTAACTGATTCTGAGTGAAGTAAGCAGAACCAGGAGAGTACCAACCATATTGTGCAATGACTAACTTTATTAGACTTAGCTCTTCTCAGCAATGAAGGATCTAAGACAACTCCAAAAGACTCATGATGGATAATGTTATCCACATCCAGAAAAAGAACTATGGAGTCTGAATGAAGATCAAAGCATACTATTTTCTCTCCCTTTTTTGTTTTTTTTTCTTTCTTGTGGTTTTTCCCTTCTGTTCTGATTCTTCTTTTAAAACATAACTAATGATTGTACATGTATAGCCTATATTAGTTTGTTTGCCATCTTGGGGAGGGGGGAGGGAAGAGAGTGAAGAAAAAAAATTTGGAACTCAAAAATCTTATAAAAGTGAATGTTGAAAAATGAATAAATAAAAACATATATACTAAAAAAAAGCTTTCCTAAATAAATTCCATATATTAGTTGTTGTTGTTGTTTTTTCCCACCACACTTATGTAACCTCAATTTTTTCAGCTATTCCCCAGTCAATGGGCATTTTTTTTTGTTTCTGGTTTTTTTTCTTTGCTAACTACAAGTGCTGCTATCACACACACACACACACACACACGTATTTATGTGTGTGTATGTGTGTGCACACATACATATATTTTCTGACTTTGAACATTGGGTTAAAGGGCATTAAACATTTTAGTGTCTTTTTGTATAATTCCAATTGGTTTCCCAAAACTTTTGGCCCCATTCACAGCTTCACCAACAATGTATTAAAATAACACTAATACATTGTTCGCAAACCCCTTCCTTAAAAGATTTCTGGGGAAGTTGATGCAGGTACTTCTTACTCTCTATTCTATTATGTCTGAGGAACCTAAGTGGCTTTATCCATATCTCTAGAACTGCTCCTAATAAAAAGCTACTTTGGATTTCCTTAAAGTCTTATGGTTGATCCTAGGTAGATCATTCCAACGGGGTGGTGACTGACTTGATGAGAGGCCAGGGATGAGAGATGTGGATGCCAGAAATGCATTGAACTTGGAGGAAGGTATAGTGAAGATATAGTGAAGTAAGGATTTGCAATTGACTAAGTAGATAGTATTTAGCTTGTGGACTCATTCTAGAGGTAGGCAATTATAGATAATTGACCAGGGATTCTTCATCTTTTTTGTATCATGCACCTCTTCGGCAGTCTAGTAAAGCCTTTGAGACCCTTCTCAGAATCATTTTTTAAATGCATAAAATAAAATACATAGGATTACAAAGAAAATTAATTTTATTGAAATAGTTGCCATCTATCTATCTATCTATTTATATACATATATCTATATCTATCTATCTATCTTTTTATAGATATTAGGTTAGGAACCCTTGATTCAACAAATCAACAGGTTTAAGTGCCTACTGTGCTCAGAGCACTGTTAAATACACTATGAGGCACAAAATTTAGACAAGACATAGCCCCTTCCTCCGTGAAGTTTATAGTCTAGTGGGATGGTATGATCATAGATTTTAGCAATTAAACTTGAAAGAACTGTAAGGGATAACTTAGTCCAGCCACCTAATATTGCAGATGGGGAAACAAACAGAGGTGAAATTACTTGCCCAAGATCACACTAAGAAAGCTACTTAGTATATATTAAAAAAATAAACTATAATATAAAATAACATCTGAAAAATCTGTAACAATGATGTCAGAGAAAGTTCCTTGTCAGATTTGAATGAGAGGATCCTATTAGGTTTTATGTAAGAGGTGGCATTTGAGTTGAGCTATAAAGAAAAGATGGGAATTCAACAAGTATGTGAGAGCATTCCAGGCATGGGGGTCATCACACAATTGTCATTCCTAGTGTCTGATACAATTTTTTTTTTTGGTGGGGAAGGAGTCTAAATCTGTGATTTCTTTGGTATAGAACATTCCTGAAGAGGAAGCACTTTCAACTAATGTAGATTAATGACTGTCTATTACATACAGTCTTTGTGAATTAGTTGCCTAGGAGCACTGAAAAAATGAAATGACTTGACCTGGGGTTACACAGTCCTTATAGGTCAGAAGTGGGACTTGAACCTGGGTCTTCCTAATTCAGAGGCAAGATCTCTCTTCATTTTCCTCAAACTGCTCCTCATCTGGAATCTAGTGAGCATTTAATGCATATTTACTGATTGATCGACAGGCACATATGCTCCACATCCTTGATCATCCTGTTTATCTGGGCATTGTTTTCCCCAAAAACAGGTGGGGAAGAGGTAAAAAATTTCTAGAATCAAATAAGTAGTCTGAGATGAAGGCTAGCCAACAGCCTCTTGTTTCCGCCTGTCAGTGCTGGTAAACACATTACAGTCCCTCACCACAAGGTGGAGGCTGGACAGCTCTGTTCATGACCTAATGCTCACTCTCACTTGTTCCTGGTCACTAAATCCTCTCATCACTTACTGAATCCAGTCAAGATAATTGACTCTAACCCGTTTTCTTTGCTTTTTCCTCTCTATGCACCAATTAATTTCTCCTGAATCACTTCTTGAATTTCTCACCAATTCCTGAGCACTCAACTCAGAAAGTTCCCCATCTGTCCTTTTTTCCTTTACCACTTAGACCAATTTCAAACCTTCAAACCTTGGTCTAAGATGACCAAGTCTCACATGGAGGCTACATCCTGATATTCTTAGATGGGTCCAAAGAATACCTGGCCTCTTCTGGTACTTGCCTGTTTCCATAACCATGGACATAGAGATATTCTTCCTTTGCTGGCACCCTCTACATCTGACTGGATCATAGATTTAGGGCATGAAAGGGTATCTAGAGGTATCCAATACCCTTATTTTATAGATGAGGAAATTGAAGCTCTATGAGGTTCAGTGACTTGCTCAGGGTTATACAGCTAAGTTAAGAATCTGAGGCAGGATTTGAACTCAGATCATCCTTATACCAAGTCTAGGACTCTATGGAGCCAATTTGAGGACCACTCAAGTACTTAAGATGAGTCTTGGGAGGTAGGGTGGTGTAGTGGAGAGACTACTGGAGTGGTAGCCAAGAGACCTGGGTCAAAGTCCCAGTATCAGTTCTTTTACTAACTAGCCGTGAATGTTCATGTGATCTTGGACAAGACACTTTTGTTGATCTGTTTCCTCAGGTATGAAATGAAAGCGTTGCACTGCTGAACTTTTTATATCCCCAGCACTTAACACAGTGCCTGCCACATAGTAGGTGCTTAATAAATGTTTATAGACTGACTAGTGGGATAGACTCTTGTCAGGAGTTGACTTTCTGTTCTCTATAAAAGCTGACAGACTCTCTCCGTCTCATTGTCTTTCTCTGTGTCCTTGTCCCTCTTTTCCTCTGTCTCTTTGTGTGTCTTTGTCTCTGTGTTTCTCTGCATCTCTGTCTCCATCTGTCTCTCTGTGTCTTTGTCTATTTTGGTCTCTTTCTTTTCTCTGTCTCCATCTCTGCTTCTAGTTCTGTCTCCATTTCTCTGTTCTCTGTCTCCATTCCTCTGTTCTCTGTCTCCATTTCTCTCTCTAGGACTGCCTTTTGTCTTTACCTTTCTTCCTTCTTCCAGAGCTCAAGGATTTCTTCTGCCACCTTTTCACCCTGACCCTAGGAACAGTTAACTGAATGTGCTTACCTCAGTTCTCTGAGAGAGGAGTTTCAGGACCTAAAGTCCTTAGTCATGATCTGCTTTACCGAGTACATTAGAGACTGGAAACTTGATAGTGGACTTCCCCAGCCAAAGGGCATGTGATAGCAGCTGGGGCAATGATAGAGTTCCTTTAGAAGCACACGTCAGAATTAGACACTCACTCCAACAACATAGATCACTGGATCATAGACTTAGGACTGGAAGGAACTCTGGAGAACACCTAGTCTAACTTTCCTATTTTTTCCCAATGGGGAAAGTGAGGCCCCAAGAGGTTGTGACTTGCTTAAGGTTATACAGGTAGTGTGTGGCAGAGTCCCAGATCATATTTTCTCTCAATTACAACAACTTTGTGAGGCAGACAGGGTTGCTTTTATTATTTCCATTTTGCCATTTAGGACACTGAGACTTGGAAAGCCGAAGTGCCTTGCCAAGGTCACAAAGCCAGTAAGTGGTAAAGCCAGAACTCAAAGAAAGATCTTTCTTATGGCAAGATAATGCTTACATTGATATATCTCTTCTAATGGAATCCTTATGAATTGATTAGTTACTTAACATATATCTGTTAAACACCTGCTATGTGCCAGGCTCTGTACTAGGTGTTGGGGACACCCTGACAAAAGCAAAACAGTCCCTGCCCTCAAGAAGCTTACTTTTTATTCAGGGGGACAACATTATACATAATAAACACTTGATTGCAAGATAACGTGGGTGAGGAAGGCAATGGCAGTTGAAGACCTATCTAGCAAGACAGCATTATGCAGGATTGGTTGGGAGGCAGGGGTAAGGGAAGTGGGGAGAAGAATATAGTCCTAAAGCTCAAAGTGGGAAGGGAAGCCAGGGACCACAAGTACAGTACATATCCCACTGATAACACTATTGGAGCACTTTGGGCATCACAGCTCTGTAATTTGG
The DNA here is from genome assembly GCF_900497805.2 of Vombatus ursinus. Classification (NCBI taxonomy): domain Eukaryota; kingdom Metazoa; phylum Chordata; class Mammalia; order Diprotodontia; family Vombatidae; genus Vombatus; species Vombatus ursinus. The sequence continues at coordinate 6,290,647 of NW_020954550.1, forward strand.
GGCCAGAGTCACTGAGATACTATTATTGTGTCTTCAGACACTGTGGAGAACAAAGACTCAAGAATATTGGGTTGCTGTCCATATACATATACATACATAATATTGTAAACATCATGATAAACATATATATGCGTATTTTTCTAAATTATCGGAAATAGAAATGACCTTAATTGTAAACTATAAAGAGAAAATGCCACAGGGTTGGGTATACGGGACACTCCCCTTCCTCATTTTAGCTTGTTAAGTGGGTAAAAGATGACTGATAAGATATTCTTCAAATACTGTACATTTAGAGGAAACTTGATAATTTTGTCTTATAGCAGTTTCAGTGAAATTTATTTTTTAAAATTTGTTTATTTTTAATTTTTAGCATTCACTTCCATAAGATTTTGAGTTCCAAATTTTCTCCCCATCTCATCCCTCCCCCTACCCCAAGATGGCATGCATTCTGTATGCTCCTTCCCCTAATCTGCCCTCCCTTCAATTTCTCCCCCCCTTCTCTTATCCCCTACCCCTTCTATTTTCCTGTAGGGCAGGATAGATTTCTATACCCCATTTCCTGTATTTCTTATTTCCAGTTGCGTGTGAAAAAAAAATTTTAACACTGATATTTCTTGATCTTTTTTTTTGGACCCCATTAAATTCTACAGTGAGGTGGCTCTTGCTTAAGACTCTTATTCTGAACTGTAAAATGAGGATAATAGGATAATAGTTCTAAGCCTCTTACATTGAAAGAAAATGGAAGCAATTTACAAGTGCTGATCCAATGGACTTATCAAAATCCATGGAACTTTTATGCATCTCTAAAACCCTGAGATTGTATTGAACTATTATCAGAGGGTTGTTTTTCCCCTCCCCCAAGTGTCTTCAGGGCCATTCAATGGTAGACTCTAATTTGAATTTGGCCTATATCACCTCTCAACTTGGAGGCAATCAGATCTTCAAAAAAATACATTTTTACAAGCATGTATTATTTTTTATTCCCATTGCCCCCTCCCAATTGAAAAAAAGAAAACCTGCATAACACATATACATAGTCAAGAAAAACAAATTCCTACATACCCAAAAATTTATGCCTCATTCTATATTTTAAGTCCATTATCTCTTTGGCAGGGGATAGGTGGCATGCTTCATCTTTGGTCCTCTGGAATTGTGGTTTATTATAGCATTGATCAGAATGTTAAAGTCCTTCAAAGTTGTTTTTCTTTATAGTATTATCATCATTATATAAATTGTGTTCCCAGTGCTTCATTCTGCATCATATATTCATAGAAGCCTTCTGAGGTTTCATTGAAAATATCTATTTCCTCATTTCTTATGACGTGATAACATTCTATTGCATTCATATACCATAATTTATTTAGCATTTGCCCAATAGGTAGACATTCTAGTTTGGGGCTACTATAAAAAGAACTGCTGTAAATATTTTTGTACATATTGGGGGACAACAAGATTTAAGGGTCCTATGCTAACCTGCTAGGAGAAATCAGGACACATCTATCACTCTCCTAGCCTCATTATTATTATTATTATTTGCTTCACCCTTGATTACATTGCATAAGGTATACATCCATTCCTGGATGAAGAAAATCATGCTACAAATGCAATCACCAACTGTTCTGAAACACAATTTTTTTTTTCAAAGCCGGATTTTTGCCTTTTACTTAGATATGTTATAATATCAATATTGTTCATGTTATAATTTCATAGTCACACATACAACTGAACTTTAGTAATTTTTTTTCCCCTGTAGGCCATTATAACTTTTTTTTGGCCTTTTATTTATTTAATTTTTTTAGGTAGATGCTATTTATTTATCTTTTTATTAACTTATTTTGATTTATCAATAATCACTTCCATATGCTTTTGAGTTTAAAATTTAAAGTCTTTCCAGGTTTTTCTGAAATTAGCCTGTTCATCATTTCTTATAGCACAATAGTATTCCATCACATTCATATGCCACAACTTGCTCAGCCATTTCCCAGTTGATGGACATCCTCTCAATTTGCAATTCTTTGCCACCACAAAAAGAGCTGCTATGAATATTTTTGTACATGTGGGTCCTTTTCCCATTTGTATGATCTCTTTGGGATATAGTCCTAGAAGTGCTATTGCTGGGTCAAAGGGTATGCACATTTTTATATCCCTTTGGGCATAGTTCCAAATTGCTCTCCAAAATGGTTGGATCATATCACAACTCCACCAACAATGCATTAGTGTTCCAATTTTCCCACATCTTCTCCAACATTTATCATTTTCCTGTTTTGTTATGTTGGTCAATCTGATAGATGTGATGTGGTACCTCAGAGTTGTTTGATTTACATTTCTCTAATCAATAGTGATTTAGAGCATTTTTTCATATGACTATAGATGGCTTTAATTTCTTCACCTGAGAACTATCTGTTCATATCCTTTGACCATTTATCAATTGGAGAATGGTTTACATTCTTATAAATTTGACTTAATTCTCTATATATTTTAGAAATGAGGCCCTTATCAGAGATACTGGTTGTAAAAATTCTGAAACACAATTTTAGACAATTGCCTTGGACACTGAGAGGTAAAGCTTGCCCAGGGTCACACAACCAGTATGTATCAGAAGTGGGCCTTGACTCCAGGCCCTCCTAAATCTGAAGATGTCTCTGTCCAATGTGCTGTACTGTCTCTCTCTTCTCACAAATAGTTTACAAAATATGCTTCATGCATGACAGCTCCCATGCCCTCACCAACCCAATCAGATTAAGAGAGGCTCCAAAGGAAACATATCAGTGCATGGCACCGCTATAGTCTATCCTCTTAGGTGGACAATGGAGTTTCAGTTATCTACCTGACTTAGGATTGAGGTCATGGGAGACACAGCTCATACAAGATGGTTTCTGCCTAGATGAAAGGGGTAAGTTAAGTGTCTAATGATGGCATCAAAGTGACTCACTTATTCTTTGGCATTACCATTCCCTTCTCTTTTATTGAGTTGCTGCTTTGGAGAGATGTCAGAACAGAAAATCTCTGTAATGACATTTCTTATCAGAATATTAAAAAAAAATCTTCCACTTCCATACTTCCATTAAACTCCTGCCTCATCATAAAGTGGAGGTGATCCTGGGTTTTTAAGGCTATGTCAGCTGAGTGGGAGCTCTGGAAGCTCCCACTCAGCTGAGACAAAATTTTAAGCAACAACCAACAGTGTGGTACAATGGAAAGAGAACTGGTTTGGGAGTCAAAAGGACCTGGATTCAAACTCCAGCCTTACCACTTGTTGGTTGTGGGACTTTGGTCAAGTGACTTCATTGCTTTGGGCTTCAGGTTTCTCTTCTGCAAATTGAGGAAGTAGGGGAAATGTCATTGAAAGTCCCTACCAGCTCCCATGACATGCTACCATGATAGTGGCAGACCATGTGTCTGCTGCCTAAAGACCAACTTTTCTAAGTTCAAGGAAACTCATCACCCATTAGACATAAATGATGGATGTTTTAGTCATTACAATTCTTACAACCATCTACTAAGACGTGGAGGGGTTGTAGCCTGTATCAGTGGATAAAGTCATAGGTATTTATAATACTAGATAGAGTACAGATAACCAAGGCTTGAATAATCCAGACTCTTTCTCCCCCAGGCTTTGTTCTGTCTGTCCTTGCCTGGCCCAGAACTCTACCCATTGTTCTTCATTGGAGGCTGCCAGGTGATAAAGGGGATAGAGTACCCAGTTTTGAAGTCAGGAAGATCTGAGTTTGAATGCAGCCTCAGACACTTACTAGTTGTATAACTCTGGGTAATCACTTAACCTCAGTTTCCTCAACTGTGAAAAGGGGATAATAATAATACCTACCTTGCAGGGGTGAGAATCAAATGAGACCATATTTGTAAAAAAGAACAGCATAATGCCTGACACATAGTAGGAGCTTAATAGATGCTTATTCTCTTCCCTCTGTCCTCTCCTTCTTTTATCTGCATTCAAAACACCTTCTCTGCCCTACCTCAGTGTCTTCTAAGAGACTGGATTCTCCAGGAACTATAGAATTAGAAATGATTCCCAGATGTCTGGGTGTTTCATCAGTTTGGGATTTGTTTCAGGTGGAAAGAAGAAAGACAAGGACCATGGAACAAATAAAAAGGGCCCTCAGGCTGAAGAAAGGTGTTCTTAATGGGATAGCTCCTCTAACAAATGTGAAGTCCTAGGAATCTGTCATGCTGTGTCCCAGTTGGGGCTCTATGTGGAGGACTGGCAAGCAGCCAGGAGAGGAAGGACCATCCCTGCCAGAAAAAGAGAGAGGGTGGGGTATGAACTGGGAAGAAACCCCTTAGAAACTCACAGCCAGACTGGGGTGATATGAGGGTCTCTGTGGACCATGGAAATTGGACATCTGAGACAAACTGAAAAAAAAAACAAACAATTTACTGAAACAAAAAATAAGGAGGACAGGACTAGACAAGAAGGCAAAATGTTAGGAATTTTATAGGGACCTTAAAGGCCATTGAGTCAAACCACCCCATTTTTCACATGTGGAAATTGAGGCTCAGAGCAGTTAAATGCTTCTCTAAAGGCACACAGATAATATACAGCAGAGGTGGGGATTGAACCTCAGTCCTCTGACTCCACATCTATCACTCATTCTACTCTGCCACACTGTCTTAACCATTTGTTTGGCTACACTTGTTCTCTCCAAATTCAGTCCCTTTCCGGCAGTTGCTGGTACACCCTTTCATCTGCCAGTGGGGTTCTCCACACCAGTTTCTGACTTAGCCATGACCATAAATCCATGACCTCATAGAGGACCAGGTCGGCTTTGGTGGTTCCTACTGATATCCTAGCCATAGTCACTAATTCTCTCTTTCTTAAAGATACTGGCTTCCCTTAAAGGAAGTCTGTATCATTTACTTAAAGATTTCCTTACTTAATGTTGCTGTGAGGTCCTTTTGTGTATTGTAATCAATGGATTGACCTTTCCAGTTTGAAGGAAGGGAGGGGGTGGGGAAGCACAGCCTCAGGGAACAAAAATCTACTTTTAAAATCTTTAAAGAGAAGTACTGGCTTTAAATTGGGTGATGGCAGTGTCATCTAGGGACCCTAAATAGAAATAGTTTCAACCTGATCTGCTGGGGATTAGGGCTGTGCACCTGGAGACTAATCAAAGAACATGGTTCCCTGACTTCGCTGGGATGCAGTGTAGACCCCCAGGCCTTGACCATACTCACAGCCTCTTTCCCCAACCCAACTTAGAGCACCCTGGAAACTTGTGTCCCCTAGGAAGTATCAGCATTCTAGCTGTTGCTGGCTGGGGCTTTCTGTCTGGGGTATCTCAGAACCCAAGGGCACGCTTCCTCTAACCTGCCATATCAGAACTCTACAGAACCATAGGACCAGGTATGAAATATCTAAGGAGAAGAGGCCTGTGCATGATGGACTCCTCTTAAGGCAAGGTACTTGATAGAGAGTACACAGTCAAGAAATTCCCTACTCAAATCTATCCTCCACACAGCTGCCAAATTGATATTTTTAAAGCCAAGGAACTGAAATTTCATTGTCTTGCTCAAGGAGACTCACTGACTTCCTATTGTCTGTAGAATAACATAAAAAATCTGTTGGTTGGCATTTAAAACCTTTCAAAGTCTTGGTCTAACCTTCCTTTCCAGACTGATTTCCCATGAGTCCCCGTCCATTACTCAATGCTCCATTTCAGCTAGTCTACTTTCTATTGCCCATTTGGGACATTCCATCCACCTTTGCACAGGTCTGGAATACTCTCTCCTCTTCCTGTTGGGATGCCTAACTCTGAGACTGCTTCATATAAGAGTCTTTCCCTCATTTCCTCAGTCATTAAGGCTTTCCAATCCTGCCTCAAAATTACTGTGTATTTATCTTGTACTAATTTTCTATTTATTTATTTATTTGTGTATCTGCTGTCTTTCCCTAGTAGAACTAAGATCCTTGGAGGTAGGGACTGATTTGATTTTTTCTTTGTTTCTCCAGTTCATAGGACACAGTAGATGCTTCAGACGTGATTGAACTGAATTAATTGAGTGGAAGAAATACGTTGCTAAACTTATCAAGGATCTAGGAGCAGGGGTGAGGTCAGGTGCACACAGTGGTTGCTTTTGGTTGCAACAGACTCTTGGTACAGCCCTTTTACTGACATCCTAATCTTTCCTCTTCCCAGAGGTCATTTTATGTGAACAGGTGCAGCGTGGAAACTTGAATCTTGTCAGGACCACCGAGCTCCCTGAAACACGTAGCAGCAGGAACCTGGCTTATAGCTACAGTCTTAGCCAGGGCCGGGGGCAGTTGTATGTCAGAAACAGACATGCTGAGCCAGGGGAGGCTGTTGGAGAGCTTAGGAGTCTAGCCAGTATAGACTTTGGGGAGAAGGCCAGAAGGAATTGAGTAGGGACCGGGAATTACCAAAAGTGGCAACTTCCCCTGAGGTGTGGCGAAGGATCCTTTAGTTATGACACTTTATTTATGCCATTTCCATCCTCAGTGATGGGAGTCTGCCCAACCCTGTTCAATAAGCATTTATTAAGCTCCTACAATGTTTATGACACTGTAATAGATTCGGAAGATACAGGGACAAAATCCCGAACAGTTCAAGCCCTCAAAAAGCATGGATTCAAAGCACAGAAAAGTAGGGTAGCTTTGAAAACAAATGTAGTATTTATTATGTAGTTTTTTTTTAAGTAAACAGTCTGAAATGGAAATTCATAGTTTTATTTTGAATCCTCTATGTTGTGTAGTGTACATGGAAATTTTTTTTTGTCTTTTTGTCTTTAAGTTCAAAATGTATTTTAACAAAAGAAGCAACATGGGATATAACTTATAAATAGGTAAGCACATGTCCACCATTTTGAGGAGGGCAGAAACACTAACAACAAGGACTGTAAGGAAGGCTTCCCATTAGAGAAGTCAGTATCTGATGAGAGCCTTGATTGAAGTTAGGTATTCTAAGAGGTGAAGATGAGGAGAGCATGGATTCTAAGTATGGGGGACTGCCCAAGTAAAGACACGCAGGAAAGCATTTATTAACCATCTATTTTGTACCAGGCATTGTTCTAGGAGCTGGGATTCGAAGACAAAAATCACAAAGTCCTTGTTTTCAGGAAGCTAGCCTTCTATCGGGGGAAAACAACCTTACATAAATAAGGATGTATGTAACATGTATAAAGTAAATAAAAGGGAACTTGGGGAAGGGGCAAGTTTTCATGTAAAGAGTGATGCTTGAGCTGAATCTCAAAGGAAACAATGGATTCTAAGAAGTGGAGACGAGGAAGGGATACATTCCAGGCATGAAGGACAGTCAACACAAAGACATGGCGATGGGAGATGGAATGTCATATGTGAGGAACAGGAAAGACAACAATCTTGCTGAACCATAGAATATGGTAAGAGAAGTAATGCATTATGAAGGTGAAAAAATAAGGTAGAATTTAGGTATAAAGGGCTTTATATGTCAAACAGAGGAATGTATATTTTTTTCCTAGAAGAGATGGGGAGATACTTGATGAGTAGGGCTGTGACATGATCAAGCCTGTTCTTTAGGAAAAACTCTGATAGCTGTGTGGAAGATATGTTGGGGAGAAGAGAGACTTGAAGTAGAGAGAGACCATTAGAGGCTATTGCAATAGTCTAGGGGAGAGGTGATAAAGGTATGCATTAAGATGGAGGACATATGAATGAAAAGAAAAAGTTGGATATGAGAAATGTTTTGAAGATAGAAATAATATTTGCTAACTAAATGGACATGTAGGATGAGGGAGGATGAAGAGGCAAAGATAATGCAACTAGAATAGGGCAGCTAGGTGACCCAGTGGAAAGAGCACTGAAGTCAGGAAGACATGAGCACAAATCCCACTTCAGATATTTACTAGCTGTGTGACCTTGGGTAAGTCACTTAACTTCTGTTTTCCTCAACTGTAAAATGAGGATAATAGCACCCAGGGTCGTTGGAATGATCAAATGAGATAATATTTGTACAAAGTGCCTGGTGCAAGAAAGATTGTGATGCCCTTGCTGGAAAAGGGGAAAGACAATGAATATTTTCTAAAATTTGAGATGTCTATGGAATATGCAGTTTAAAATGTCCAACAGGCAGTTAGTTGCTGATGTAGGACTAGAGCTCTGGAAATAGACTAGGTTTGCATATATGTGTGTGTACATATACATGTATAAATTTTGTATGTTTATAGATGTACATACATGTTTATATACACATACATATACACACATCTAAGAGGCATTTGCATAGTGATCATTAAACTTATGAAAGTTGATGAAGAAACCAAGTGAGAGAGGAAAGAGGGCCTAAGACAGAACCTTTGGGACCACTCAAAATTGGGGGAAGTTTATGAATGATGAATCGTCAAAAGAAACTGGAAAGGATTGGTCACACAGATGGGATAATAGGAGATAACAGTGATAGAAAAGAGTGAGTGTGTGAGAGAAGAGAGTGGTAGACAGTATCAGACGCTGTGGAGAGGTCAAGGAGGATGAGGATTGGGAGAAATCCATCAGATTTGGTATTTAAGAGATGATTGGTGACTGGAGAGATCAGTGTCTGTTGAGTAATGAGTTGGGATGCCATGATATAAAAGGCCGAGGCATAAATGGGAAGAGAAGAAATGAAGGCAACAAGGATAGACAACTTTTTCTAAGTGTTTAGCAGTGAAAGGGGGGAGAGATATAAAATGATAGCTCGAGGGAATGGTAGAATGTAAAGATTTTGGTGAATGGATCAGGTGGATGATAGTGTGAGGGAGAATCATGTGAAATAGGCTTAAAAAAGTAGGTTGGAGTCATACTCTGTGCTCTTATTAGCAGGTTGTGATCTTACCATGAGGTTAAATTATTGTGCACTAAGGAAATATAGTCTTACTAGAACTCTGTACCTGGCTAAGAGTTACTTTTTAAGTCTATAGTATTCTTCTTAACATAGACTTTGCAAGGACAATGGTCCTCAATTAAAACACCAATAGGGATTTCTGAATATTTGACGGAAATTCTAGGTGTTGATTTTGTGGGAAAAAAAATCTCATAGAATCCCAAACTACCAATAACTTCCCTTCTTTCTTCTCTTTTTTTTTTTTCCCAAGAGGAGTGACACAGAGCCTTGGTGAAAACATTTACGGTGTTTTTGAAACCAGGATGAAAAAGCACATTTTTTTCATCTCTACTGGGTAGGGGCACACTCTATGAAGACAAAAAAAGGCTAAAACACATCTGCTCAATGGGTGGAAGAAACCTGGAAAGCAGTAATGCCAAAAGCAAAGTAGGGTGATTTTGGGCAGCAAATTAGGGATTGGTTTGCAATGTGAGATGGTAGCATGAAAGGCCAGACCTATTTTTGGCCACAAACACTTAGTCATTGAATCACGGAGCACAGAGGTGACAGTCTGTCTCTGGATGGCTCAGAAGAGAATGTGTCTGGAATACCACTTCAATTTTGCTAGCCTCAATATAAGGAAGAAGGAATTCAGAGAAGGGTGATAGGGAACGAGAAATGGAGGTGGGGTTCAGAGTGGGGGAGGATAAAGGAATTTGACCAGAGAGAAGTCAAGAGGAGCTAAGCATGGATAGCTCCATTGAATATTAGTGAATAGAGAATGGCAAAGGGCTACCTGACACCATGGAGGAGGAGGAGGAGGAGTTATATATAGCACAAGGCAATATAACTAGAAGGGAAGAGAGTTAAAAGGCTGAATATATTGGGGAAATATTCTTACAAAGAGAACTGTTGGATTATGAAGCAGGACCCTCAGGGAAACTGGTGGGGACCCCCATCATTTAGGATATTTGAGATCAGATGGTAGAAATAATAACAACTGACATTTCCATGGTGTTTTAAGGTTTGCAAAGTATTTTCTGAACAACAGCTCTATGAGGTGAGTACCAAAAGTATTACTATCATTTCCATCCAGTAAGAAGGAAAACTGAGCCTCACAACTAAGTCCACAGCTCATGTGGGAGCCAGGAGTCAAATTCAGGCCCAAAGTCCTTGCTACTCCACCACACTCCCTTAACTTCATTGATTTAGGACTGGAATGGAACTTAGAGGTCATCTGGTCCAACTCCCTCATTGCATAGATGAGGAACTCCAGGATCCATAGACATTACATGACTCAAGCAAGGTCATGCAAACAGCAGGTATTAGAATTAGGATTCAGGTTAAAGTCTTCTGATTCCAAATCCACGCTGCTTCTCAAAAGTAGGGAACATGGAAGGAAATAAACATTTATTAAGCACCTATTATGTACCAGGCACTGTGTTAAGTACTTTACAAATATTATCTCATTTGATCCTCATAATCAACACTGGGAGGTAGGCACTATCATTATTTCCATTTTATAGCTGAGGAAACTGAGGCAGAGATTAAGTGACTTACCCAGGTGTAGGCAAGTATCTGGGGCTGGATTTGAACTCAGATTCAATCCAGACTCAGGGCTCATCCTCTGTGACACCTAGCAGCCTTAGACTTAAGGCAAATCTACTCTGACTTATTCAGTACTAGGAACACAGCCATCTACAGATAATGCCTCCATGAAGAATTTTTTTTTTCTTTCATCGATTTGTTGGAATGAAGCAAATCTCTAGTCTCCTCTATCACTAAACTTGGCAGCAAATGTTATGATGTAATACACTTCCAGGCTTCAGATATTTGAAAAATGTGGTCAATGAGTGGACCTTGTTAAACATTTCATTGTCCTGTCAGTCTCAAGTTCAATTTGTTGGATTTTTGAAGTTACTCTAAAGGGTAGAGATTTGGATCTGACGTTTATGCAGCTTGCTTATAATGAGGAAAGAGACTGCTCATGGAATTGGGTTTAAATAATAACTCACAAGTATATGACGTTTTGAGGTTTACAAAGTGATTTCTTCCCGATAACACTGAGATAGACTGTAAGTGTCACTAGGTCTAGATCTGTTATTGCTGAAATGCAGGGAACTCCCTTTGTTGAAACTCCATCCACAATGCAGTTTACAACTTCCTTGTAAATTGTCATCTTAGGGAATTACCTGAGAAGCTATGTGACTTGTCCATGGTTACATAACCAATCTGTGGCTGAGGGGGAATGAGAACCCAGGTCGTCTTGGTTTCAAGCCTACTCTGTCTACTATACCATACTGTCTCTCATAAATATTATTGAGCTCTCTATTTTACAGATTGAGAAACTGAGGCTCAGAGACATGCCCATGATCAAATGGCTAATAAATATCAGGACCAGGATCTGAATCCTCTCTTCCTGACTCCAAGTCCAACAAAAATTTGCTTACTCAGAGACTTGACTACTTATGTGGATGGATATATCACAAATATTTTTATGTTGAAGTGCCCTAATAAGACCCTAATAGCAAAGCAGAGGGGAAAGATAAAAAAATAGAGAAGATCCTGTTATACTCTAGCTCCAGAGTCTCAGGAATAGGATTATTGATTCAGAGTGAGAAGGGGCCATTGAGCTCATGGCCAAAGTAATTTTTTTTGTGTCTTGGTTTGCTTGGGACATCTGGTGATGCCTTCTCAGAACAAGGCTTTTAAATGCATAAAATAAAATACAAAGAATTATCAAGGAAGTCAATAATGTGAAATAAAGAGGTAATTTTTTTACAGTTTACAGTTTTTTTTCAAGTTTACAGGTTCCTGAAATCGATCTATGAACTCCTTGGGCTAGCCCTATGTTAAGTAAGAAATGCTGATCAAATCCAGTCCCCTCGTTTTGCTGATAAGGAAACTGAGGCCTAGATAGATTGAGTGCTAGCTGGAGGTCACCCAGGAACACTTCTTCTGACTCCAAATCCATCATGTTTTCCATGGTACCACACTGCCTTCCATCTGGAAGTAGGTTTTGAAGTCCATGGAGGAAAGGTACTCTCACAACATGAGGAAGGCCTATATTCTTGTCCGGGCTGAAACAAGTGTCCCTCATGTTAATTCTAGCACCAAAAAGAAAAAAAAAAGTTTGCTACTGTGTTTGGAGGACAGCTGGGAAAAGCCTTTGGACTTCAATCTGTGAAAGCCTTCCCAGACACCAGGGGCCCCATGTGGGGCCAGACATTTTTGCTGTCTACTTTTATTTATAAATAAACCCTACCTCCCAGGTGCTGGAACTCTAATCCAGGCTGACAGATCTCCTTGCTTGGCTGCCTTGCCTCTGACTGGCCCCTGTTACAGCTATTAATAGCAAACCCTGTATTCTTCAAGAGCTTTTCCGTCTGTCTGGGCTAACAGTAAAACCAGCAGACCTTGGTCACTGGGGTAAAATTGGGGTTAGGCTGGAGAAAGATGGGGGCAGCTGAGTAGTGGGGCCAGGGAGGCAACCCAAGTGGAATGATGAGAGCCTTCCACGAAAGAGTCTCAATTGACTTTGAAACATTCTTCAGAACTGGTTTCTGGGGAAAGGGCTTAACATCTTGGCCTCACACTCACAAGAACCAAACACTTCCCCTCAAAGGCTCCCAAAAAAGGTCACAAACTAGTCCGGGATCAGAAAAAGGAGCCAGGGCTGCCCAATTCATTATCTTCTGGCCAATGAGAATAGGAATCCTTACTAAGCCAGCTTCTACTCTAGCTGCCTTGGGAGCATTTGAAGAAGTACTTTTTGAGATCATTATTTTAAGCAAATATATAAATAGGGCCACTGTGCCCACTCCCAGGTATGGGATCTCAACACAAAATAGCATCAAGTAGGAACTTGTCTTAGTAAGCACATCTGTCTTCTGGCTTTCAAAGTGGGCCAAAGCAGATCTAGGTGGGAGAAGCCATTTGTTTTTTATATTGATTGTTGGCTAAGGTTCAAAATCATTATCAGGGTATTCAAAGCCCTCCACCATCTGACTTCAAGCTACCCTCTACAGCCTTATTATGTATTCTTTTTCCTTCTTGTACTTGATACTCCAGTTAAATTGGATTATTCCCCAAACCCTTAACAAGTGCTATACATTCTTGCCTCCATACTTTTTCTCATACTGTCTTGGCCCTAGAATACATCCCTCCAACACCTCTCTCCATCTTTGCTGGCATTGTGCCCATCTTTCAAGGCCCTGCTCAGATGAATGCTTCTTCTTGAAGCCTTCTCTGATCTCTCCAGCTCTCTCCCTCATACAGCCTTCTTGCACCTGTACTCCTTTTATGTACCTGCATTCTCATTCTCACAAATTATGTCGATCCATGTCTGATGTAATGTCTAATCATTCCTATTGGAAGACAGGAACTTTGTAGGACTTCTGTTGAACGAATAAGTCATGTACAGTTGCCAGTTATTTTCCTAAAGTGCAGGTCTGACCAAATCACTCCCCTGCTCAGTAAACTCCTGTGGCTCCCCATTACCTAGAAGCAATGATGCATGTCTTTATTTGTCATGAAAAGTCATTCATAACCTGGCCCCTAAAGCTTCTCTAGCTTTAAGATATTCCCCCATCTTTAAGATGCTCTACACTCCAGCCAGAGTAGTCTTACTATTCCTTACATAAGGCTCTCCATTTCCCATCTCTGGGCTTTTGTATAGGCTGTCTGTCATACCTGGAATGCACTCCTCTCTCACCTCTGTATCTTAGAATCCTTAGGTTTTTTTTTTCAACATTCAACTCACGTGCTATTTTCTACATTCTTTCCTAATCCCCCTGTCCTGTTTTTTTCCAACCTGACCTGATTCCCTATGCATACTGATGATCCTCTCTTTATTGGGGAGAAGGCCACCATATTGGTGCCAGCCTTAGTGGAGACACCTGATTAGCTTTAGCCCTATTTACTGAGGCTCAGAACTCCCAAACTCAAGTCATCCACCAGCCTCAGCCTCCTCAGCAGCTGGGACTCCAAGTGTGCACTACCATGCCCAGCAGAAACAATGATTTCTGCCCACATGACAGAATCCTTTACCTCTCTCTCCCCACCTCCAGTCCCATATGTTTTCTTAGAGATATTACCAGGGCTCTGACTCACATTCAGAACTGAGTTCATGTGCTCCTGAGTTTCTGTCTTGGCACCCCAAGAAACTCAAGTGACCAGTGAAATAGATCACAACTTCTTGCCCTTTTCCAACATAAACAACGTTTAATGAAGAACAAAGTTATTAATCTACACAGGGCAGAAAAGTCACGCTACAGGCAATCTTGGGGCTCCCTTTAATTTAATGGAAAAGAGCCGAAGTGCCCATTGGCAGGCATATGTGTCCCTTCCGAGGCAGTAAAACAAGGTGCCTGTCTCTCAGTCTTTCCATGACAGCTGCTGCAGGGACAGTAATCTATATCTGTCAAATGGGGGGCAGGGTGAGTAAGGGACACCCGATTATGGCTCCTGATTAGATCGACTGCCTTGGCTTCTAAAGACTCGGCCTGAGCTTGTGGCCACCGCTGCACCCCCGGAGAGAGACCACTTGGAGAGACTTCTGTGCAAACCCACAGCTCCAGGATTTACTGCCTTGATGAAGTCAGTGGCTAAACAAATTAGTGCTGGGTCATGGGCAACGAGATTGAGAAAGAGGAGCCCTGGAGGTCACTTCATGTAATGGATGAGGTATAGAATTAGGTAATGTAATTGAAATTAACTGAGAGAGACCGAGTTCCTTTGTACATAGCAGGGTAGATGTGAAGTTTTTCCGTCACCATATGTTTAAAAAAATAAGAAAGAAAAGCACCCTATTCCCTAAACATTTTAACTAATCAAGGCTAAAAGAAAACTGCTTCAGAAAACACCAAAGAAAAGAAAGAAACCACAGAAAGGAGAGGAAAGCCAAGACCATGTGAGTTCTTGGCTGTAGACCCTCTTCAATCTTGACCTAAGGTCATCGTGTCTCTGTGTCTTTCTCTGCTAAAGCAGGGCTTCCACGAAGGGGGGCTCCAGCCTGTCATTCTAGCCTTCTTTCATATTTCTTCCCTTCACCTACCCTTTATTCCAACAAAACTTGGTTTCCAGTTGTTCTCTGAACTTGACATGCTATCTCCCATCTTGGGGAATCCATGAAGACCATTGCTATGTTTGGAATACACTTATTCTTATTATAGAATCATAGATTTAGGGTAGGAGTATATCTTACCCCTACTCCTACCCCTACCCCTAGGTAGGGGCCTTGCACATCACCTAGTGCGTGCCTTCTTAAGTCAGGGTTTGAGAACTTCAAAAAAAAAGTTGGATAACTATTTCCACAAAATTGGTTTGTTTTATAATTCTTTGTATTTTGTTTTATACATTTTAAAACATGATTCTGAAAACAGGTCCACGGGCTTCACCAGATTGCCAAAAGGGCTCCAGGACACCTTTATTTAAGAACCCCTGGTTGTGCAGTCCTGTTATTTTACAGATAAAGATGGTTGGATAAGTGCCTTGTTTAAGGTCATACAGGTAGAATTTTTTTTAACCTTGCCATGTACACAGCAGAACATAAGAGAAGATTCAATATAAAATGATACATTTCCATTTCAAGAATACCTATGTAATGAATACTACACATTGTTTTCAAAGCTACCCAGCTTTTCTGTGCTTCCTTGTAGGTTTTCTTTTGTTCTCTGCTGTGCACTTATATTTTCTCTCCCCCTGCTCCACCCTAGAAAAGACTACATTTAAATGCAAATGAATATAGGTATATATGCATATATATAAACATATACATATATGCATATGCATATATGTAAGACCATACTATGCATATTTCTATTTGTCAGTTCTTTCTCTGGAGGTGGATAGTCTCTTTCTTCTAAATCTTCCCATGTTTTTCTAAATCAACCAGCTCATCATTTCTTATATCACAGTAATATTCTATCATAATTATATACATTTCCCACAGAACCTGACTGAGTCAGGTTTTGAACCTAGGTCCTAGGACTCCACTGGATTCTATACTATAATCTCTTCTTTTCTACTATGTAGAAGACTCTATCTCTTCCTTCACTGCTCAGCTCAGGTGCTGTGTTCTCTGTGAAGTTTTCCTTATCCCCTTAGCTGAAAGTAATCATTTTCTCCTCAAATTTTCTTGAGCAGTTTTTCTAGAGTCCCTCCTTTGCTCCTGTAGCACACTAGTTGCATGATGCTTATCTGTCATATATGGGGTGCCTTCTTCCCAATAGTGCAGCTTTTGGTACTCGTTATCACACTACCGACCACGCCGGCCTCCAAGATGCTTCTTTCTTCTTTGGCTTCCATTACTCTGTTCTGTCTTGGTTCATCTTCTGCTTGTTTGATTACACCTCATTCTGCTTTGCCATATTGTCATCTTTCTCCAATTTACTAAGTATAGATATAGAGAGCTGGGTTCTCTTCTCTACACTCTTTCTCTTTATGGTCTCATAACTACAATAAGTTCACTGAAGATGATTCCCAAATCTATGGATCTTTCCTCAATCTCTTTCCTAAACTTTGGTCCAGTAGAGCCAGCTTCCTGCTAGAAATCTACATCTGGATATTCTCTAGTCCAAATGTCAGTGGGATCCTAACACAACATTCAAAGTGGGAGTCCACTTGCTCAGAACTGCATTTTGGATATAATGCACAAAGAGCTAGTGCCTTCTGCTATGATGGGTAAATGACAACATATCATCTTTTGAGACAGGTAGGGGATGCTGTGGACAGAGTGCTGGGCTTGGAGGCAGAAAGACCTGAGTTCAAATCCAGCTTCAGACAATTCCTATCTATGTGACCCTGGACGAGTCACATAACCTCTGTCTGCTTCAGTTTCCTCAGTTGTAAACATGGGGATAGTAATAGCATTTATCTCCCAGAGTCACAGTGAGGATCAAATGAGATAATATTTGTTAAATGCTTAGAACAGAGCCTGGCATATAGTAGGTGCTTAATAAATACTTGTTTATTTCCCCTTCCCTTTTTGCCATATTTAAACAGAGGCCTCACGACAGAGATTTTTCACTGGCAAAGGGAACTAGTGAGAACCACCTTCCCTTCATTTTGGGAGCTGTGAAAGGCTGTAGTAACTATCATGTGCTGTGGGATTGTGGAGCCCTACCTAGTGCATGGGCAAATGAAAACTGAAGAGTCAGACATTAGTGGCTGGTGATATTTCCCACAAATTCACAAATTTCATCTCTCTCTTTCTCTCTCTGTATGTGGGTGTGTGTCTCTGTCTCTCTCTGTTTTTCTCTATCTCTTTCTCTCTGTGTCTCTCTCTTCTCCATTCACTCATAGATAAAATTTTTCATCTTTGAGCTTGTCAATTATTTCTCCATGGGGAATTAGTGACAATTTTGGGGGAGTTTATTGTTGAGTCATTTCAGTCATTTCCAACTCTCTGTAACCACATTTGAGGTTTTCTTGGTGAAGATACTGGAGTGGTTTGACATTTCCTTCTCCAGCTCATTTTACAGATAAGGAGACTGAAGTAAGAAGGGCTAAGTGACTTGCCCAGGGTCACACAGCTAGTAAGCATCTGAGGTCAGATTTGAACTCAGGTCTTTCTGACTCCAAGGCCAGCGGTCTTTCTACTGTGCCACCTTATTGCCTCCATATTGGGTAGTATCATATAGCAAATTTCCCAATTTTTGCTAGTGGTAGTTTGGTTTTCTTCTTTCTTTTTGTAGAACAAATTAACTCATTGATTTATCTATTTTTTATTTTAATTTTTTAAAATAAAATCAGCTCCCAGTTTTATTTATTAGTTCAATGATTTTCTTACTTTCAAGTTTTTTAATCTCTCCTTTGATTTTCAGGATTTCCAATTTGGTATTTAACTGGGGTTTTTAAATTTGTTCTTTTTCTAGTTTTTTTTATAGTTGCACACCCAATTTATTGATCTGCTCTTTCTTTATTTTATTGATGTAATCATTTAGAGATATAAATCTTCCCCTAAGTACTGCTTTGGCTGCATCTCATAAATTTTGGTACGTTGTCTCATTGTTATAATTTCTTTTTAATGAAATTATTAATTGTTTCTATAAATGGTTCTTTGACCCACTCATTCTTTAGGAATTAGTTTAAAGACTGGTCATTTTCATGAATATTGAGGATGGAAGGAGAATGATCAGAACTGATCCTTCTGACTTCTCTTCTTTGGGGCCTTTGGGTATTGGAGGAGAGGAGAGAAAGGAAGGCGAGGGAGCATGTCAAGGGACAGTTCAGTTTTTCTTTCCTTTCCTTCCACAATTCAGTGGAGAGGCCCAATAACTTGCCTGAAAATGATTCTTTAAACTTCTTCTTGGTTTCTTCACTAAGAGGACAATTTTTTTTTCTACTGTGTATGTGTATATGTGTGTGTATATATACATTACACCCTTCACACACACACACACACACACACACACACACACACGTATAAACTCTTTCTCTATATTACATCAAACAGAGTCCATTGGCAAGACTCCCAATGCCATTGTCAATAAGCATTGAAGTTGGGATAGATATTGGTCCTACTGATGACAGTAAAGAATGAAGAGGGCAAGGCCAATAATACCTATTGCCCATTTGCAAAGAATATCAATAAAAAGTTTAGTTAGCACTGGAAGGATATTAATCAAGGACTAGAGGTAAAAGGAAAAAATACAGAAAGGTAGAGTTGGAAGGGGCCTGAGAGATCAACTAATCCACATCTTTCATTTTGTAGATGAGGAAACTAGATTCTAGAGAGGTAACATTTCCTAAGCTCACATAGGTAGTGGAAGACCAAGGACCAGAACCTAGATCTTCTCACGCTTGGTTCAGTGTAATTTCTACTAATTCTGCTCTTTGTTTTCCTAATCGACCGTTGGAGCACTCACAAAGGCACTAGACTGTAAGCTGTCTGCCTCACTCTAAGCTCCATGAGCATGGAGTGGATAGGCCATTCAGACTTTGCATTTTCCCCAGTGTGTACATAGCCATCACTTAATAAATATTTGTCACAGTTGGAGGTAGTTGGGAGAAGGAAGGAGAGGAAGAAGTGGTGAATACTGGGAGACAGTCAATCTGGTGTCATGAATTTTATGCTTGAGCAGAGAAATTATCCCTAGGCGGGGAGTGATCTCAGGAGACTCGGAGGAGAATAGGAAGGAAAGGGTGCGAGAGAGGGGGTCCAAAAAGGAAGTGGGAGGATACCAAAAACCAACTTCTACTACTTTGAAATTTTGTCTAGGGTCCAAGCAACAGGTTGTATGCCACTTAAAATATCCCCCACCTCCTTCCTCTGCCAAAGTTGAACAATGCTTGAGTTAAGGTATCAGGATTGGTTTGGTTCCTATATTTCAGTTTTACCCACTTTAGGGTTTGTGTATCAGTTCAAACTGGTATAGTTCATCTCTGTGCCCTTTCCTCCTGCTGAAAAGGAGGCAAGAATAATAGAAAGAGAGACACCTAGGAGAAAGGGAGGGCATATGTGTATGTCTTCTCACCTTCCTTCTTTTATTCTCTATTTTTGGTACAGTGAAGGAAATCTTTAGGGCCCATCCCCTTCTGAAAGTTCAGAGTCTAATATATTTGTTCAAGGTTTACCATGTGTCTGGCATTGTGTCATTTGCTGTAGGAAATAAAATTAAAAGATATTATCAATACTTTGAAAACTTGTTCTAGTAGGGAGCACAGTTATTCATATGCCCTTGATTGAAGGGCATTACTCCTATGTCTTTCATTGAAGAATGGTACTCCATTTTACTTTTTGATCAAGTGTGCAATTTCCAGAGAGACTCATAGGGAATGATGAAGAAAGACGGGAATGCCTACCTGGCCAGTCAGATTGGCCCAATCAACCTTGGTGAACAATGGGTGTGATAGTCAGTTCATATTCTCATCGCAATTGAAATTGGCAGCATTGGAGGGAGTTAGTTTTTACATGTACCTATTGAAATATTAAAGCATTATCACTCTACTAATGGAGCTTATAATCCAATAGGACATATACAATAAATATCCATGGAACATATATGTAGTCATATAAGGCAGGATATGATGATGTACTGAAATGAATGTTGCAGACAACAAATGCCAAAGGGGTTATAGAAGAATCATCATGCTCTAGAATGGTTAAAAAAAAGGTGTCATGGAGGAGGTAGGGCATGAGTATGACCATCTCCATTATATGGCTTCTCCATTCGGGTCATCTTCTCTACTTCCTTCCCAC
Organism: Vombatus ursinus; assembly: GCF_900497805.2. Lineage (NCBI taxonomy): Eukaryota > Metazoa > Chordata > Mammalia > Diprotodontia > Vombatidae > Vombatus > Vombatus ursinus. The sequence goes on from NW_020954550.1 coordinate 6,310,660, forward strand.
TAAAACCCTAGACTCTGCTGTCTGGAACCAACCTAGGCTCTGATTGGTGACCTTTCACCTTATCTTGCTAGGATCCAGACCCCTCCTTTACTTCCTGGCCTTCTTCACAGCATGTAACCCTGTGTAACCTTCCCTACCCACCCATCCACCTCCTCACATTCCCCAACTTGACCCCAACTTCTCGATCCCATTTATTTGTTGCCTTCTCCCATCAGAACATAAATTCCTTGAGGGTAGAGACTGTCTTGCTCACTTGTATCTCCTCATTTCTTAGCACCATGCCTGGAATATAGTAAACACTTGGTAAATCTACATATCTATTTATTCATCTATGTATTTCTTTATCTATGTACCTATTTATCCATCTATCTTTTTCTAACTAGAAGAGGGGTGGGATCAATATGTTTTGCTTGCATAGGGAGTATATTTTCTTTTGAGATTGTTGTTTTTTACTTCTCTTCTTCTAAATTATTCTTTACTTCTATGTGTTTGCATTCCCAATCCATTGTTCTCTCTTTTGTTTTCTTTGGTGAGACTGGCAGATCCTAGTTTTCTTATTCTGCACATTATTTTTGTGATGCAGGCCATAATCTGCCTTCATAATTCTCATTTGCCTTTTGAACCATTCAGAAACAGCATGTTGTAGTTTCTTGTTCTCCTCACATTCCATAGGGTCCTCTCTGTCTCATCAAATGATAGATCATTTTCCTTTGTTTTAGTATTAATTGATGTTTTTCCTGTTGATTTATCTGCTCATGTTCTTCCTGATATCTTTGGTAATTTCAGGTTGTTTTTCCCCTATTCACTTTCTGAATCCACCCTCTGAGATTGTGGTTTCCTTGGGGGATAGATTTCAAAGCACCTTAGCCTCATTCCACCCCGGGCAATTCAGGGTTCACCAGCTAAATCTCTGCCCCAAGTGACTTTTGGGTGATGAGAACTGGCCCCAGCTAGATGCCATGCTCTTTCCCTCAGTCTTAGTAGAGGGCAGCACAACGCTCCCCCTTCCCCTAATGGTATCCTGTTCAGATATCCTCTGTTCCTTAGTTCTCCCGCCCAGCACTGGTGCTGGTATTATCGAGTTTTCCACACCACAAGAGGTAGATCAGAGCTTTACAACATTGGTGCTCCAAGGTTGCAGGCCCTGGAAGACTTCTGCTCCTGAAGGGCTGCACCTGCTGGCTGCTTGGTGTGGTCTGGGCAAACTTCTGCAGCCCGGTGTGAGTCTCATGGTGCTGCAAAGAGGGGGAGGGAACAAGAGTTTAGTAGTGGGTTTTGTTGTAAGCCTGTGTCCACTTGAGTCCACTAGCAAAGCCTCACTGCCCACAGCATGATAGACAGGGGAGGGGTGCTGAGTGAGCTCAGGGTTAGTTTATGAGGTTTTTAAAAATTCTTTTGGATTCTGGGTGTCCTAGACCATGGAGACAGATGAAATTGCTTTATCTTTGGTGCATACTTTCTTTTTTGAAGAGATTTGATAGGTCATGGGGATCAGAGCAAATACCTAGTCCTCCATGTTGTTGCTTAAATGACCCATAGGACCCTATTATGTGTTCTAGTACTACTCTATCAAAACAAGTCTTCCAACCTCTCAGGACTGTAGTTTGTTATTTATTAAATGAAGGAATTGGATTCAATGACCTTTTAGCTGCCAAGTTCTATGATTCTATGTGTTTATTCATTATGCTAGGTCACACAGGGGATACAGAAGAATTGTAAATTGCCTTAAATGATTGTGTCATAATCTGGAAGGACAGTTGGGCATACAACATTACTTGAAAATTTGGGGTTGCAAGTCAAGCCCTAAATATAGAGGCTGATTAGTTCTTCTTAAATACTATCTCTCTGAGGTAACTAGGTGATATAGTGGATAGAGTACCAGGCCTGGAATCAGGAAGACTCATCTTCCCGAGTTCAAGTCTGGCCTCAGTCACTGACTGGCTGTGTGACCCTGGGCAAGTCACTTCATCCTGTTGGCCTCAGTTTCCTCACTTGTAAAATAAGCTGCAGAAGGAAATGACAAATCTCTCTAGTATCTGCCAAAAGATAAAACAAAACAAACAAACCAAAAAAAACTCAAATGGAATCACGACTGAAATGACTGAACAGCAAAAATGATTTCTCTACTTCAGCTAACCATCACTAGGTTAACTTTGGTCTTTATTAGTACATAGACCCAATGATTTGGTTTTCTTTAGGATTAGATAACTAGGAACATCCCTTGCTGTCATTGTCTTTCCTTCCTAGTGAGAGATTAGTTGATAAGGAGAGATCCCTTTTAATTTCTCCTAGGAAAGACCTGCTTGGCCTGCTATTTCCAGATTATCAGGTCTTGTGTGTTTTTTCACATGTAGCTGATCAAAATATAGGCAAGTGATATCTTTCAGTCTGTATTACAGTTTTCCTGTGATGGTCTGTCTCCACTTAGGGCTTTCATCTGTAGTTTATAACCCGACACCTGTTAATCCTTTGTAGCTTCTATCTATGCAAGACAGACTTCTGAAAGCAGCCAAATCTTTTAAAACTCATCTGAAAACAGCAGTATGGATATTAATTAGGGTTAACAGTATTGTCTTCACAGGAAGGCAAAATGAAAGCATGAGAAAATGAAAATATCTATTTCAAATAAAAATGTTTTGATTAAAAAAAACCCACATCCCTTCAAATCAGTGAAATCAAATATAATCTTATCGTGATTTCCTGCTGCTTTTGTGGAAAATTATTTCCATAAACAATCAATTCCTTAGTGATATGTCTACTACATAGCTTATCGGTCCAGTTTTAATATCTCAACACAAACTAACTACAATTGAATTCTCTCACGTTAACTCATTATTGTCCCTGCCCTGCCAGTTCTTTCTAGCTCTTTGGCCTTTTATTACTCACTTAAGCTCTCTGAGCCTCAGCTTCCTTATCTGTAAAATGGGGAAAATAATACTTGTGTTACTTGCCTCACATTTATAAAGAATTGTTTTGTAAACCTGAAGTGATAGATACATGTGAGTTATCATTGCTTTGAAGCTAGGTGGTGAGAGTGCCAGGCTTGGAATAAGGAAGACTCATCTTCCTGAGTTCAAATCTAGCCTTAGATACTTAGGAGTTGTGTGACCCTGGCCTAGTCACTTAATTCTGTTTTCCTCAGTTTCCTTATCAGTAAAATGAGCTGAAGTAGGAAATGGCAAACCATTCCAGCATTTTTGCCATTAGACAAAACTGAAACAACAACAAAAGGGAATAGAGGAGAATATTATGAGATAAGGCTAAATAGTTAGGGTGGTCCCAGGTTATGGAGGGCCTTGAATGACAAGACAAAGAGTATGAGCTTTACTTGGTAAACGATAGAAAACTACTGAAGATTCTTGAGTGGAGGAGTGATTCATGGATTGGAAGGATTGTTTTGGTGGTAATACAGTGGATAGATTGGAGCAGAGAGAGAATGGAGGAAGGTTGTTGTTGTGGTTGTTTGTCCTTCATTCTGGAAGAGGACCAATGACATCAGGAAGGTGATGCCATGACTTGCAAGTGAATTAGATTTAAGTGAGGCAAAGCCGTGCAAAGTCACCAGCCTCACTTTCTCCTCCAGATGGAGGAAGGAAGACATATAAGGCGGTTGCTACAGTAATCCGGGTAGATGGTAATGAAAGCTAGTGTTAAGACTTCCAGCTTTGGAAATAGAGGGAAGGTGATGGATTTGAGAAGCTCTGGTAACTTGTTGGTTGTGAGAGGAGAGGGAAAGGGGAGAGTCAAAGATAACCCCAAGACTAATATAAGAGACTAGATGAATAGTGCTGCGGCAGGAAGAGAGAGTGAATTGAGAAGGAGCAAATTTAGGAGCTAAGTTTGATTTCTAGACATGTTGAGTATGAGATTCTGATGGGCTGATTTCCCAGGTGTAAGTGCTCACGCTGAAAATTTAACAACCAGCTCTCCTGAGCAGGTAGGAACTGGCTTCAACGTACCCTTGGGTGTATGAATGTGTAGACTCAATTTCAGGCAGTCAATTAGTTAAGAACATTGTCTCAGCCCCTATGCATTCAGAGCACTGTGTGGGGGGAGGAGGAAGGAAGATTCTAGCTGCTGCTACACTGTCGGATCTGACGGCATATAAAGAGAAGCAGAATGACCTGGAGTCATGAAGACCTCAGTTCAAATCCCACCTGTGACACTCATTAAATGTTCACTTCAGTACTCTGAGACCTCATGTCCTTATGTGTAAAATACCTGTGGTCCCCTCCTCATCAGCGTTATTGTGAGGGACAAACAAGATAATGCTTTTAAAACTTCACATGAATGTCAGTTATTATTAATGCCTAGCCACTTTTCCTGTGAATTTTCCACATTATGACAGCATATATCTCTCTTTTTCTTTTCTGTATTGGGTGGGGCTGAGAGTGATTGGGAGGGAAGACTAGAGTCATTTTTTTGCTGAGCTGTCTACAAGCCCCAAATCATTTTAATTTACAGGAGTGAAAGCCCACCTGAACTGATGGAGCTTCTGTTGTGAGGGAAGAGTCAGGAGCTGAGGGGTTTTGTTCAGAAACTTAAGGATAAGATAAAATAAATAATTTTCAGTATTTTTTTCCCCAGGCTCAGCTGACTAAATCTGCCTCCCCAGTGACCCCAGAGAGAAAACTAGCAAATGGGAACAAAATCTCCTCCTTCTCTGTAGCAGGCATGCCTATGCTAAGTGATAAAGCTGTAAAGAGAGAAGCATCAGACGATTTGGTTGTGATGTAACAACAGAGCTATTTCCAGCATTTCTGAGGGCTTTGGGGAAGTAGGACCCCAGAGATGGATCCCTGTTGCTCCCTCCTCAAACCAGATGTGAGATTTCATCACTACACGAAACTCCCATTGAGGAAGTCCCCTCTACCAATTGTGCTGAATGCAAAAAAAAAAGAAAAAAGAAAAGAAAAGAAAAGAAAAGAAAAAAAACCCAAAAGATAGAATTTCTGGGTAATTAAAAATCAATTTATTAATTAGGCTAGCTGGCAATCAATAAATTGATGGTTAGTGATTTCTCTCGCTAGCCAGAGACAAAACCATAGAGAGTCTGAAAGCCCTAAATATAAAAGGGAATGTCCCTGACAAGCGAAAATCAACCCTGATTGGTGCACATTTAAGGAGGAGGTGGGCTAGAGGTCTTCAGCTTGTCTTGCTGAGAACTGGCTTGATCATGAGATTCAGTCACCTCCAGTGATTTGGACAGGGAAATCCATCTCCATCCAGACCATTCTGGTTGGTTTTCTTCTTCATAAGCTGGGTTACCTTAAACTCTAATGGAGGGGTACAAGGACAGGGGCTCTTTTCCCTGGCGTCATAACTTGGCCAGATTGGATTCTATTTACCCTCTAAACAGAAGTTAGGTCTCTTAGTTGGGTGGGGTCCCACTCAAGATCCAGGAACTTGTTCCTTGAGGGCTGTAATCTCATCAATCAGTCTGGTCCTTCACAGATTGACTTTTTTACAGAGGCTGGGCCTGAAATGAAGAAATAAAAGAGAAAAGCCTAGATCCCAAATTAGCAATTGGCTATTAATATAGCAGTAAAATAATTTCTCTCACAATTCAGATCAGCACCTACTGCATAATTTATAATCTTAGAGAGCTGCCTGAGGGCATTGATAAGTTAAGTGAATTGCCTAGGGCCATACAAACTAGCCACCTCATTTTATAGATGAGGAAACATCTGTAAAATGTTTGAGGCCTGGGAGGTTGAGCGACCTGCCTCAGGTCAGATAGAGGCAGGATTTGAATCCAGGTTCTTGACTTTGACGCTAGAGCTTATTCTACTACAAAATGTTTTCATTGTTGTTTTTGTTCAGTAATGTCCAATTCCTCGTGACCACATTTGGGGTTTTTTTTGGCAAAGATACTGGAGAGGTTTGCCATTTTCTTCTCCAGTTCATTTTATGGGTGAGGAAACTGAGGCAAACAGGTTTAAGTGACCTGCCCAGGGTCACACAGCTAGTAAGGGTCTGAGGCTGGATTTGAAATCAGATCTTCCTGACTCTAGGCCTGGCACTCTTTCCTACTTCCCTGGAGACTGGATTGTTAAAAGCTAGAAAAAAGGGAAATTAAAGAAAATTAATGCATGAACTGGAATACCATTTGCCCTCCTTTAATACCAACAGTGGTGATAAAACATGCTATGAACACTGAGGAAAGAAGCTTCTTTATTGCATAAGCCAAACCACAGAGCCTCTGCAGTGGGCAAATGGCTCTGGCTCTCTCCTCAGGGATAACTTGGGCATCATTAACTCAGGAGGAAACCTTAGATCTGCTAAGCAGTTGGTGACCTTGGAGTCAGCATTCTCTTCCTACACTGTAGCCTCTTAACACTTCTCTCCTGACACTCAGCTGGCTCTTAGTACTTTGTACTGCTACTTCTCTTTTAAGGTGCTTATCCTATTTCCCTCACTAAATTCTGAACTTCTCAAATGCAGCTCTTGAAAAAAATCTTTCTGACAACTTTCATTTTTTTCATTACCTTAATTTCCAAATGCATATATCCTTCCCCCGCCTCTCTCCAGAGAGACATACTCTGTAATGAAGAATAAAAAAGAGGAAAAGAATAAAAGTATTTCATTAACATTAAAATTTTAGTTCAATAAAACTAAAGCATTTCAGTAAAGTAAATATATCAGCTTAATCTGATGGTATGGTTTATATCATGTACCCATAATTCTTGATTTCTGCAAAGGAGAGAGGTACATTTTCTTTTTTAAAAAGTTTATTACTATTTTTACTTTTCAATAAACATTAAAAAAAATCTCCCCTTCCCCCTATTCCTCTCCTTTCATTGAGCAATAAAACAACAACAATAATTGGAAAAACAAATATCTCTATCCATGGCTTCATAGTCTGGTAAAACAAATTCACATTTTAGCCTTGTCCAAAAATGCATTTTAAGTTTATCACATCTCTTTTAGGATGACAACTGTGTATTTCATCATCATTCTTCTGGACTAGAGGTATGTCAACACATGGATCAGAGTTCTAAAGTCTTTCAAAATTATTTTTTTCTTTAACATGATCACTGTTTTTATCACTCTATCTCTGCTTATTTAACTCTGCATCAGTTCATAAAGGTCTTCCCAGTTTTCTCTGAAATTGTCCATTTCATCATTTCTTATGGCACAATAATATTGCATTGTTTAGCCATTCACCAAAATGTGGACACCACCTTAGGTCCTATTTTTGCTTACCATGAAAAGAGCTACTCTAAATATTTTATACTTACAGATCCTTTTATTCTTTCTTTGATCTCTTTAGATATATAAGCCTAATAGCGGCATTGCTGGGTCAAAGGGCATGTGCAGTTTAATGACTTTTGGGGTATAGTTCCAAATGCTTTCTGGGATGGCTAGACCAATTCATAGCTCCACTAATGTGCTTTTTTTTAATAGCCCCTCAGACTTTTGTCATTTTTCATTTTTGCCATCTTTTCCAGTCTTATAGCTATGAAGTAGAACCTCAAGGTTCCTTTAATTTGCATTTCTTTAGTTATTTGTACCTTAAAGCATTTTTATGTGACTTTTTTTTTAAAGCTTAGATTTCTTCCTTTGAAAAATGCCTATTCATATCATTTTACCATTTATGTATCGGGGAATGGCTCTTAATCTTATAATTTAAATTAGTTCCTCATATCTTTCAGATATGAGGACTTTATCAGTGAAATTTGTTGCAAAGATTTCTTTCCAGTAACTTGCTTCCTTTCTAACTTTTACTACATTAGGTTTATTTGCTTGAAACCTTTTTAATTTTATGTAATCAAATTTATACGTCTTATCTTGTATGATCCTATTACTTATTAGTTCTTACTTCTTTTCCATCCATAATTCCACAAGGTAATTTCTTCCTTGCTCCCCTAATTTGTTTGTGATGTGACCCTTTATATCTAGGTCACGTATCCATTTGGGGCTTATCTTGGTATATGGTGTGAGCTGTGGGTCTAAATCTAATTTCTTGGAAACTGTTGTGTAGTTTTCCCAGCAGTTTTTGTCACATAGTGAGTCCTTCCCCTAGTACGAGCAGTCTTTGGGTTTATCCAACACTATTCTATTGTGTTTGTTTGCTTCTGTATGTTGTATATTCAATCTATTCTATTTACTGACCTTTTTTTATTGATCAGTACCAAATCATTTTAATGATTACTATTTTGTAGCACAGTTTGAGATCTGGTACTGCTAGGCCCCCTTCCATTCCATTTTTTTTTTTCATTATTACCCTTGAGATTATTGACCTTTTGTTTGTATGATTTGCCACTACAATTTCATAACATTTATTTTATTGTTCTTTTCATTTGCATTGTTTTGCTTGTGCATATTGTTTCCCTGGTTCTTCTTATTCATTTTTTATCAGTTCATATGTGTTTTTTCATGTTTCTCTGTAGTCTTCGGAAGCATCATTCCTTATGACTCAATGATACTCCACTCTATCCATCCTCTACAGTTTGTAGAGCTATTCTCCTTTTGGTGAGCATCCACTTCATTTCTGGTTCTTTCCTACTACAAAAAGTACTTTTGTGAATATTTTGATGTACACATGTCCTTTCTTTCTATTTTGGATCCCCCTGGGGCATATGAAAGGTTTTTACATCTCTGAGACCATAACTCTGCCCTTGATGGGTGTGTGTGAGAGGAAGAATAAAAAAAAAGAATGTTTGTTATTAATTACTATTTTTCTTTATTAATTTAAAATTTTTATTATCTTTTTTCTTTTTTACTATAAATGTAGTAATCATTCAAACCAAACATGAATCTAAAAAGGGAAACAAGAAGAGGTACATATACAAAAAGGAAAGAAAATAGGTGTCCACTAATTGGGACAGTTACATGGTACAGTGGCGGTAGTTCTGAACCTGGAGACAGAAAAACGTGAGTTCCAATTTGGACTCAGATGCTTACTAATACCAGCCATGGCACTTAACTCTATTTGCCTCAATTTCCTCATCTGGCAAATGAGCTGGAGGAGGAAATGGCAAACCACTTCAGTATCTTTGCCAAGAAAACCCCAAATGGGGTCACAAAGAGTCAGACACAACTGAAACAACTGAACAACAATAACAACAAGATTGGGGAAAAGTTGAACAGACTGTGATATATAAAGGTAATGAAATAACACTGTACCATAAGAAATAATAAATATGACAGATTTCGAGAAACATGGTAAAGTCCTTGTGTGAATGGATGTTGAGTGAGATAAGCAGAACCAGAAAAACAATTTACAAAATGACTAATATCACAATAATAATAACAACAATAGCTTTTGAAGTCTTCTGTTAAAAAACCTGTGCCTGTAGGAGAGTCCTCAAGATACTGTGGGAGAGTTAGCTAAGATAGTAGGAGGAACTAGTTACCAGAGCCATGTTCTTGTAGTCAACAAAAGAGCTATCAATTTAATTCTGCCTAAGCAAAGAATTCTGTTCTGTTTTCAAGGAATGAGGCAGGAGAAATGAAAAAACTTGTTTCTTCTCTCCTCAAAAAAAAAGTGGTTGGTGAAGGACCTGGCAGGAGGGATAATGTTGGTAACAAAAAAGATGAGGGGAAGCAAGTGAACCAAGGCCCAGACTTTGCTGATAGAAGAGTGGGGATACTAAGGTGCATTCATCTGAGGCACCCTAACTTTTGTAGCTCCAGCACCTAAGACAGTACCATACAGCTAGTTGGTACTTAATAATTATTTGGTAGCAATGATGATTTATTTAATGTGTTGTCCATGGAATTGCTACTGCTGCTGCTGTCTGTCCTTCATTCTTGAAGAGGACCATAACATTAGAAAGGTGATGTCATGACTTGCAAGTGAATTGGATTTAAGTGAGGGAGAGCTGTGCAAAGTCACCAGCCTCACTTTCTCCTCCAGAGCCATCTGGGTCCAGTAACCAGTTGTAGATCAGGAGAACTGGAGATGGCCCTGGATGCATTGAGGGACCTTGGCCTTTTCAAGCTAAGGTCTTTTACCTCAAGGAATGAAATATCATTACTGCAGTTGCTAAGCCCTTGCCAGTTTGCTTTAGGCAGCATGGGGCAGTGGGAGGAAACTGAAATTGAGTCAGAACATGTGAGTTTGAATTCCTGGTTCTGCCACTTACAATCTGGGTGACTTTGGGTAAATCATTTCATCTCTGGTACTCTGTTTCCACAGGTGGAAAAGGAAGGGGTTGGGCTAGATGAACTTGGAATTCCTTCTGTCTCTAAATCTAGGGTTCTATAAATTCCTGCCAGCTCTTTGGGTCTACTTATACAACCATTAATCAAGGGCATTTATCAAACACTTTTCATGGTATAAATGGAAGGAAATTAAGTGCAAATTATTGGAAATAAGCTTACTAGCAATACTGAAAATTTAAATGGTCCAGGGCAAAAAAAAAAAGTTCCAAGTTAGGAGAAAATGCAGATTGGAAGGGCAGGACTGTCATCTTTGCTATGGTACTATGTGAAACACATGGCAGACAGGGTGCTTAAGAAATAAAATAAGTCCCTGGAATGACTTATATGAACTGATGCTGAGTGAAGTGAGCAGAACCAGGAGAACATTGTATACAGTAACAGTCACATTATGGGATGACTGACTTTGACAGACTTGGCTCTTCTCAGCAATGCAAGGATCTAAGACAACTCCAAAAGACTCACGATGGAAGATACTATCCACATCCAGAGAAAGAAAACTTTGGAACCTGAATGCAGATAAAAACATACTATTTGCTCTCCTTTTCTTTTGTTGTTTTGTTTTGTTTCTTCTTTCTTGTGGTTCCTCCCATTAGTTCAAATTGTTCTTTACATCATGACTAATGTGAAAATATGCTTAATATGCATATATAAGCAGAGCCTATATCAGATTGCACACTGTCTTGGGGAGGGGGGAGGAGAGGGAGGGGGAGAAAATTTAATGTTAAAAACTAAAGATTAATAAATAAATTGTGTAAGAAAAAGAAATAAAATAAATCAAGAATTTGTGCAATGAAGTTTGGAACCTTTCTCTAGGTCTCTCTCTGTTTCTCTCCCTCTCTCCTTCACTCCCTCCTCTCCCTCCTCATTTCTCCTTGTCTCACTCTCTCCTTTCTCCTCTCTTTCTCCTTCCCCTTGTCTCTTTCTCCTTTCTCTCTCTCTCTCTCTCCCTCTTCCTATTCTCCTCCTTCCCCCTTTCTGTTTCTTCTCCTCTCTCCTTCCTTCTTCTCTTTCCTTTCCTTTTCTGTCTCCCTCTTCTCTCTCCCTTCCTCTTTCTGTTTCTTCTCACTTCTCCCTTTCTTCCCCCTCTCTTTCTCCTTTCTTCTTCCTCCCACCCTCTTCCCTCCTTTTCTCCTTTCTCTTTCTCCCTCCCCTCTCATTTTCCCTCCCCCTTCTTTCTCCTTCCATCCCCCTCTCTCCTTTCTCCTTCCTTCTCTTTCTTCTGTTGCACCCTACTGTGATTAAAAACAGCTGGCAGCATTGGCAGATCACATTCAGGACTAGGAATTGGGTTTGCACTCTCATATGAATACTAACAAGTTACCAGGTGATAGGTGAATTGCTTTCTTGGCTTCCTCAGCCAAATCAGTCCGATTTGTCCTTTGTTCTGCCTCCTTGAGTCACATTTCAGGGTTGGGAGGGAGAATAGTAATAGGAGAGGTCATGTTTATGCTTTTAGACCCCAAGAGTTGTAAGAAAACATGTGATGTTTTGAGAATATTAATGCAAGTGAGCTTTTACTAAAGATGACAACTTTATGCAGCCATTTGAAAAGAAGCTAGCATTTGCTACTAATGGTAAATAAGTATGGTAAATGCCCATAAATAGAGGGAGTTGCTTTGGTCTACATGCACTATGGTGGCATTATAGGAATGCAAACTGGTTATGTTTACCTGATGTCTCTCTCCCAGGACTCCCTGGGAAACAAAGTGCTGAGGTCATGTGATTATCTCTGCCACTAAGAGTTTGAAAACTATAAATAAGCCATGTTAGAGACTTCCAAAATCAAAGACAGGGATTACTGATGTGTATGTAAATATCTTATTCATATGTAAAGACAAACAAAGCAGCTTCACTCTTTAATCTGAGTCACAGGTAACAGATAAAACCCAGAACCAAGAGTGTTCCAAGACAAATCTTTTCCTCAGATAGGAAATATAAGTAGGACTGAGAAAAATTATCTAGAGCATTGCCTATTGTATTCTTCATAGCAAATCTATTTTTATGACTGTGCATAGATGCACTAAAATGAGAGTTTTCAGCAAAAAGAACACAGATTTTAGACTCAGGAGACCTGAGTTTGAGTCCTGAGTCTATTGCTTATAACTCTGGACAAGTCACTTAAATGCTCTGTACCTCAGTTTTCTCATCTGTAAAAAAACACTTGCACTGGATAAAAAGTGTTTCACTAATCTTAAAGCATTAAAGAAATGCAACTTGTCATTATAGATCTTGGATTTCACCATCTGATAGTCAGAAAGCCTAAATCCCATTCCACTACTTCCATAAAGGAGGAGGAGATTATGATAATTTTTTTTTTTCTGAAGTGGTGGTGGTGGTGGTGGTAAATTACTTTCTGGAGAGAATGACCAGGCTGCTGTAAAATTAGCTTGCTTTAGCTTGACCACAGATTCTCCACTTCCAGCACAAGTGGATGTCAGCTACAGCACAGAACCTTGGCATTTCCTTCAATTATTTAAAACTATTATTCTGAGAAGGGATCCAGAGGCTTCACCAGATTGCCAAAGGGGTCCATGATATAAAAAAAAGGTCAAGAATTGCTGGCAATGAGATAAGATGCCATCCTGAGATGAAATTTGGAAGCTGGCTTGTGTAGATGTGTAGCATGGCCACTGTAGATGTGTATGTAGTATGGCAAATACAGATGATAGAGGTCCAATTTCACCCAATAGCCCAGAGTAGGAGTTACTAGTAGTTCATGCCAAGGAAACAAGACTTTGACTAATGGGTGTGACATTGCCTCATTTGTGTGACATTTGATGTGCAGAACATGACTTCTTGACACATATGTGAAATAATGAAAGCAGAGGAGAGAGAAGTGTCCTCTTCTCATCTTGGGACAGTAGAACTCACTATCCCACTCTCCACAGCAGCTTTCCAAACATTTTCATTCCCTCCTCAAATATCTCTTGGAGCCCTCTGGTCCCTCTCTCTCATCTGAGAACCTTGCCTCATATTTCACAGAAAAATATGGAGGCTATTCCCATGAAATCCTTCTTCCTCATCTCATATCACTCAGACGCCTTCTGCTACTATTGCCTCCTTCAAGCCTATCTTATATGAAGAGGTAGCCTCACTTCTTGCCAAGGCAAACCAGCCTTACTCCCTTCCTCCCTCCCTCCCTTCCTTCCTTCCTTCTTTCCTTCCTTCCTTCCTTCCTTCCTTCCTTCCTTCCTTCCTTCCTTCCTTCCTCCCTCCCTCCCATTCTCTCTCTCTCTTTCTTTCTTTCTTTCTTTCTTTCTTTCTTTCTCTCTCTCTCTTTTTCTTTCTTTCTTTCTTTCTTTCTTTCTTTCTTTCTTTCTTTCTTTCTTTCTTTCTTTCTTTTTCTTTCTTTCTTTCTCTCTTTCTTTCCTTTCCCTCTGTCCACATAGGGTATCACACCCTTACCTGCTGGTGCTCTGCCCAAAGGGAATGTAAATTTTTAATCTCTGAAATTTTTTCACCCCTCACTTAAATCCAGTTCACTTATATGTCATGGCATCACCTCCCTGACGTCATGGTCCTCTTTGAGAACAAAGGACAAACAGCAGCAGCAAACAACTTATCTTCAATCTCTCCCTATCTACTGGCTCCTTCCCTATTGCCTGCAAACATGCCCATGCCTCTCCCATCTTGAAAAAAATCCTCACTTGATCCTTCCCCCTAACTATTGTTTCATCTCTTCTGTCCTTTGGGTCTAAACTCTCCAAAAGGCCATGTACTATAAATGCTACAATTTCCTCCTCTCACTCTCTCCTTAACCTCTTATAATTCAGCTTCCAACTTTATCATTCCACTGAAACTGTTCCCTCTAAAGTTACCTTTGATCTTTTAACTGCCAAATCCAATGGCCTTTTCTCAGTCCTTATTCTTCTTCTTGACACTATTGACCATGCTCTCCTCCTTGGTACTCTTCTGTCTAGGTGGCAGGACACCCCTCTCTCCTGGTTCTCCTACCTCTGTGACTGCTCCTTTTCATGCTCCTTTGCTGGACCCTCCTCCAGCTCATTCCAACTGTAGGAATCTCACTGGGTTATGTGCTGGGTCCTCTTCTCTTCTCCCTTTATACTACTTCCCTTGGTGATCTATTCAGCTCCCAAGGATTTAATTCCCATCTCTATGCTGATGATTCTCAATTCTACCAATCCTACCCTAACATCTCTGTGGACCTCCAATGTCACATCTTCAACTGTCTTTCAGATATCTCCAAATGAATGACCAGTAGATATCTTATCCTCAATATGTCCAAAACCGAACTCATTATCTTTTCCCCTAAACCCTCCCCTCTCCAAACTTCCCTATTAATGTCAAAGGCAACATCAATATCCCTGTCCCCCAGGCTTGCAACCTAGGAGTCATCCTGGATTCCTTGCTGTCTTTCACAACTCATATCCAATCTCTTGCCAAGACCTGTTGATTTTGCCTTTGCAACATTTCTCAAATATGCCCCCTTCTCTCTTCTGACTCTGGCACAACTCTAATACTGTCCCTTCTCACCTCATGCCTGGCTGGTTAAAGTTAACATACCAGTGGGGCATCTTTGCTATGATTTTGAGTTGATGTTGCCCCATAGAATTCCTCAGGCCAGGGGTAGTTATATATATATATATGTTATATATATATATAATTATATGGAATTAAGATGCTTTACCTCTCAATGATTTTTAATATATTCTATATACCCAAAGGAATTAATCTTTAATGATGTAATTTTAGGCTTTGTGATGGGCTATGAGAAATAATTTAAGGATTGCTGATCTAGAGCTAGAAGTAAGTTCAGAGACCATCTAATCCTCAATTTACAAATAAGGAAACTGAGACCCAGTGAGGTTGACTGACTTGCTCAAAGTCACTGAGGTAGAATGTGATGGAGGTGGGATTTGAACCCCGATTTAATGACTCCAGAACCAGCAGTCTTTCTATGGGAGCTTATTGCTGCTTCTAAAATCACATGAGGAGGGGCAGCTAGGTGATGCAGTGGATAGAGTGCCGGCCCTGGAGTCAAGAGGACCTGAGTTCAAATCCAGCCTCAGACACATAACACACACTAGCTGTGTGACTCTGAGCAAGTCACTTAACCCCAATTGCCTCATATAAAAAAAAAATCGCATGAGGATCATAAGGCCAACTTTGATGCGTATAGTTCCAACATCTCTACATGAGTATGGCTGGAAGGGGATGAGGATTTTCTTTCATCTTTCTCTCCTCCCTTCCTTTTTTGGGAGGCAATTGGGGTTAAGTGACTTGCCTAGGATCCCATAGTTAATAAATGTCCGAGGCTGGATTTGAATTCAGATTCTCCTTACTCCCAAGTAGGTGCTCTATCTACTGCACCTTGTTGTCACCTCCCCCCTCCCCCCTTTCTCCTTAAGAGAATGCTTAAAGACTTGAAAGCTTAAAATGCTTAAAGACTAGTGACATGGTCCATAGTTATTCCAGCTGGTCTTAAAGGATCTCTAGGGTTCACCCAGTTCATGCCTCTGTGTGAGGTAAGACTCAATCATGTCTGTACTAATCTGTAATTTTACCTAAATATTTCACAGTCTCTCTCAATAACCCACTCTTTGTTCAAGGACCCTCAGAGTAAAGAAGCTCTTAATTTTGTGACACCTGACTCTCTTTTGCTGCGTTGCTGAGCTCTATTATGTTTCTTTTGTCTTCAAAGGAAATGGGTTTTGGATGGTCACCAGCCTCTATGTGCCATCCCTCTTTGTCCCCCAGACTTGAGACCTTAGATCTATTTTTTTTTTCATTTTGGTAAAGTATGTATGTGAGTTGTGTGTGTGTGTGTGTGTGTGTGTGTGTGTATTTTGTGTGGTGTCATGAAATATGGAACTGTGAACCCCATATTATTAAAAAAGTATATGCCTATGACAGATTTTGGGCCGAATCAACTAGCTGCTTGGGAATGGTATGGGCAGACCTGTCTTCTAGGAGGCTTATGCTGCTTCTTTCCCAACAGCCTTTCCTCTGCTCTTGACTGCTTTGGGATCCTACTCCAGTTTGACCCCTTGTTACTGCTTTTCCTCCATGTAGAAGTTTGCGATGACTCAGCAGTGGAATCATGGGGTGGTGATGTCCAAGCACACCTGGGAAGCGTCTTCAAGTTCTTTGTCAGGAACTTCCTTTCAAATACAGTACACACCAGTATCTGCAGAGCTGGCAGTTGGAGGGAGGAGGGGGGAGTTCCCCATCAGAAGTGATAGTTGCAAGCTCTTGCTTGGAAGGCTATTTCAAAAGTAGTTGCAAGCCTGGACAATCTCCTTCTGAAAGACTGAGCCTTAACAGCATTCCATTCTGTTGGGATATTTCCTTCTCCTGATATCACAGGGTACATTTTGCAAAAGACAGTTTCATGAGCATGTGGCATCATAACCTCCTCTAAATTCTCCTGGTTAAATTCCACACCCTATTGAATTTTCTAAAAGACCCACATTTTCTCCTGCTTGTTTGCAGGTTTGGCCAGGCACTTTTAGTTACATTTGGTCTTTCCATTGGGGATTCCACAAATATGGTCTTGCATCTTCAAACTTTCTTGGCAGCTAGGTGGTGCAGTGGATAGAGCACTGGCCCTGGAGTCAGGAGAACCTAAGTTTAAATTTGGCCTCAGACATTTAAGAGCTGTGTGGCCCTGGGCAAGTCACTTAATCTTGTGTGCCTCCCTTTCCTCATCCGTAAAATGAGCTGGAGAACCACTCAAGTATCTTTGCCAAGAAAACCCCAAAAGGGGTTGTAGAGAGTTGGATGTGTCTGAAATGACTCCACAAAAACAAGAATGATCTATTTCCTCCTCTCTTTAGCTGCAGGAAGGTCATTTAATGAATAAGTCTAGAATTCAGAGTAAGCAAAGAATCACAGGACCATAGATTTAGAGCTGGAAGGAATCTTTTAGAGGTTACACAGTCCTAGCCCCTGGGCATTTTACACATGAAAAAACAGACTGAGGAGTGTTAAGGTGCTTGGCCAGATTCGCACAGGTAAGAAGAAGCAGAGATGGGATTTGTTCAGCCTCTTTCTAGAAGCAACCTCAATTGGATTTTATGCCGGCCTTCATTAGCATTCCATTGTCATCCCATCTGCTGAAATATTAACAAATCTGTGGAGAGGAATAAGCAGCACTTGGAGACTGTAGCTCTGAACAGGGGACAGTATCACAACACTTAACTGGTTTCCTTCAATCATGCCACAGATCAGAAGGTAAATGTTCAATACCCCCTCTGTCCCTTTTTGCTGCCATAGAGAAGGAGATACATCTCTACGGTTGGGAGAGAACCCTCAGTCACAAGTTTATGGGGCCTTGCATTCCTGTTCCAGAGCACCTGCTTCAGGTAACCTTCAAATGGGGGCGACTGTCATTGACAAGGAAGGGTGAAACCTGGGCCTTGTATCTTCCCGACAAAGTCACATCTGCAGCCTGGCATGGGAAGGGCCACATGTTAGAGCAGGCGACTCCTGCCTGGCAATAGTGGCTGCTGGTTACTGATTAATCCAGGTGAAATGTCTTGGAGGGACAGTGGCCTGGCAGAGCTCAGCTCAGGCAGGTTCTCACAGGTTTCGCAGAGAGGTGGAGGGAGGAGAGGTCAGCAAAAAGTCAAGGAAATATGCCCTTGGCTTGATGGAAGGGAAGAGTTTCTACACCAGGGTCTCCACACATTCTATTTTCTCTATCATGCCATTCAAGTATTTAAGCTGGCAGAGTCGGGTACTTTATTGCTGCCAGGTAGAGATTCCCAGATGTTTCCTCTGAACACCCCAGGGTGGCCAATTATTTCAAAAGGTGTTATGAAGTTATCAAGAGCAAATCACCAAATTTCAAGACCTTGATACCTCCGAAGATCTGTGTTAGTGTGGGTATTCTTTGCAAATGAATGTGATATATATATCCATATATATATACACATACACATATATATACATATATATACACACACACGTACAGGTACATACACACATGCATACATATAGCTATATATATATATATATATATATATATATATATATATATATATATACATTTGTGCATACAAATGAAAGAAAACCTGGTATAGTGCAGTGGTTCTCAAATTGGGGGTCCCTGAGGTCAAAACTATTTTTAGAATGATACTAAGACATTATTTGCCTATTAAAATACTCATCCTTTTTCCAAGTACTTATCTGTGTGAGGCCAGATTTTCTTCATATTCTTCAACCAAAAAAACATATTGCAACAGATTGAATGCAGAAGCAGGTATGAGACTCCAGCTGTCTTGTATTAAGGTGGACATTAAAGAGACTTGTAAAAATATGTAACACAATGCCACTCCTCATTAAATGTTGTTTGTTTTGGAAAATATAATTATTTTCATAAAAATATGCTATTTAACATGTAATGAATGTATTTACTCTTGTCATTTAAAAATAAATGTTTAAAAAATTTATCAGTTTTAATTTCTAACATGGTAAATATCAATAGATATAACCCACATAAACAAATGCTCTTTGAGGTCTTCCATAATTTTTAAGAGCATAAAGGGGTCCTGAGAACCTATGGTGTTATAGATGGAGAGATGACCCGAGAGTCAAGATGACTGTCTCTGATGATTCTTGGCTATGTGACCCTGGGCAAGTCATTCACCCTCTCATAAGTTGTATGTGTATCTATTTATAGCAGCAACAGTCTCCCCACCTCAGGACTTAGTTTTAATAGTTGAGGGAAGAACAGAGACTTAGAGGCCCCCAAATTTGTCCCCATGTAGCCCCAGGAAATCTCCTTAAGTATGAGCCACCAAGACTGATTTGGAACCCAATGTAGACAGGGTCAAACTCATTAAGAAGCTCATATCAATTATCTGCCAGACTATTGTTTAGACCTGATACCCTGGCTCCTGGGGTGAGAAATGTAATCAAGAATTTAAGGACTTGGTAAGCTGCCTCACATATGCAGTGGCATCAGCTTTCATTGATCCAAATACAATATGTTACATACAGATACCAGCCTAGATGGCTTGGAAGTTGTCTCACAGCATAGTAAAATGGAAAGAGCTTTGGCTGAGGAGTCAGAGAACCAGAGTTCCAATCCCCCTCCTGATATTTTTTATTATTTATTTTATTTTATCATTCTATTATTATTTTTATTATTATTATTTATTATTATGTGACCTTAAGGTAGGATACAGCTATTGCTTCCCTAAAAGGGCTGGGATATTAGCCTCCTTCCCATTCCATTTTCTTTATGTGAATTTGAATAAACATGTTTTTTATTCCAGGCTCTGTTAACATGCTTACAGGGAAAATGAATACCCTCTAGAACTGAGTCAAATTCAGATGTTTCCAGAGAGGAAACGTAGGTGCGGGCCATGAACCAAAGAGTATGATTACTGAGAAATTCTTAAGGTTGAGCCCAAAACTTCAGTAATGGACTATAGATGTGTGTATATGAATAAATAAATAAATAAATAAGTAAATGTGTGTGTGTGTGTGTGTGTGTGTGTGTGTGTGTGTGTGTATGCCATCTCGTGCCTTGCAATAAGGAGAGAGGAGAAAAGAAAGAGAGGTAGCTGGGGATGGGAGGATGGAAAAGAGACAGAAGGAGAGGGTGTCCTATTTACTTAATAAAGTTTTCAGCACAGTGATAGAGTGCTGAGCCTGGAGTCAGGAAGACTCATCTTCCTGAGTTCAAATCTGGTCTCATACTCTTACTAGCTGTGGGACCCTGGGCAAGTCATTTCACCCTGTTTGCCTCACTTTCCTCATCTGTAAAATGAGCTGATGAAGGAAATGGCAAACCACTCCAGTATCTTTGCCAAGAAAACCCCAAATAGGGTCACAAAGAATCAGACATGACCGAACAATAATAACAAAGTTTTTAGCAGCCTTGTTGGAATGGAAGTAATGAAACTAATAGAATGATTTCCCTTCTAAGCTAGAGCAGAGCTATCTGATGTTTTACTCCCCAGAAAGCTTCTATTTTAAGCTCCTCTCTTCCCTGCTTGCCCCATCCTTTTTTTTTTCTTTTTTTGCAAGTTCTACCTTTATAATAGCACCTGTATGCCCGGTAGCTATTTCTCAGTTTGGCCCCAAACATTTCTGCCCAGAGAATGAGCAGGCCTTCTCAGAAATCCTCAGTGAAGCCTTTCAAAGGTTTAGTAACATCAGAGCCATGGAGAGGCTCATCGCTCACGACCTGAATGAATCTCAGACCTCATTGATAGGGGAAACCAGCGTGGTATGTGATGGTGAGAGATAGAAGACTCTGGAAGCTATGGAGCGCCTGGCACTGACTCCCAGGTCAGTTCTTCAGGGTACAGTGGAAGTGTTTAGAAGGGTGCATTTACATCCTGCAGGCCCCAGTGAAGATGTGGCCTGAAAACTTTATGGGTCCTGAGTCCTTCACCCCCAGACCTCTGATGTTATTACTGTTGTTCAGTAGATTTTCAGTTGTGTCCTACTCTTCGTGACCCCTTTTGAGGTTTTCTTGGCAAGATACTGTGGTGGTTTGCCATTTTCTTCTCTAGTTCATTTGATAGATGAGGAAACTGAGGCAAACAGGGTGAAGTGACTTGCCCAATATCACGTATCTAGTAAATTTCTGAGGCCAGATTTGAACTCAGGAGGATGAGTTCTGACTCTAGGCCCCTCATTCTATCTATTGTATCACCTAGGTTGATCAGATAAAAACTAATCTCAAATGGTGACACGAGGTATCTTTTTAAAGAAACTCTAACCCCCTCACCTGTACCCACCTCACCCCCAACCCCCTCCACAATAGGACCCAAGCTTTACAGTAATTGTGGGAATTCAGCTTTGCTTCAGGAAGGTTTGACATCGTTCTACCTTTTAGGTCACACCATATACTTTAGGCAGCTGCTTATATTTCCTATAATTAGCCTCTAGAATACAGGTCTTAGGCCTTTTTTATATAATGGGTCCCTTTGTCTGTTGAAACTCTTGGACTCTTTATTAGAATAATGTTTTCAAATACATAAACAAAGCCTGTGGGACTACAAAGGAAACTAATCCTATTGAAATGTAGGTAGCAATTAAAAAAAGTTCACAACCCCTGAATGAGATGACCTCTAATGAACATGAGCTTGGATGGACTTTGGGAGACAATGGAAGACCAAAGGACCTGGCTTGCTATAGTCCATGATTGATATAGGCATGACCGAATGACTGAATAACAACAGCAAGGTCTCTCCAAGATGTAAAATCCAATGATCCGAAGTATTGAGGTGGATAAAGCATTCAACTTGTAGTTAAGGAGACTTGAGTTAAAATCTTGTCTCAGAATTACTAGCTGTGGGTGAGTTGCTTTAACCTTGCTGTGCCTTGGTTTCCTTATCTCTAAAATAGGGATAATAATTGCACCAACCTCACAGGGTTGTTGTGAGGATCAAATTAGATCACCTATGTAAGGCCCACCAGAAATTTTAAAGTGCAATGTAAATTCTAGCTATGTTTATTATTGATATATTTAAATCTAGTGCTTGAGGTCTTTTTTATGGATGCTAAACTTGATTAAAATAGGGCAGCTAGGTGGTACAGTGGATAAAGCTCTGGACTTGGAGTCAGGAAGATTCATTTTCCTGATTTCAAATTTGGCCTCAGACACTTACTAGCTGTGTGACCTTGGGCAAGTCCCTTAACCATGTTTGCCTCAGTTTCCTCATTGGCAAGATCAGCAGGAGAAGGAAATGGAAAACCACTGCAGTATCTTTGCCAAGAAAACCCCAAATGGGGTCATGAAGAGTCAGACACGACTGAAATAACTCAACAACATCACACATGATTAAGGCACAGCCGTAGAAGCTGGGGGCTCTGAACATTTGGGCTTGTTCGTGGTTTCTTGACCTCAATGACCCCAGGTCTCATAGAGTGTAGAAATTAGGACTGGAGGGGTCTTGGAGATGATTGTTTCAATCTCATTTTACAGATGTGGTTACAAGAGAGATTAGGTGACTGCCCAAGGTCACATAGGTTACAGGCAGCAGCCTGTGATTCCAACCCATGTCCTCTGGCTCCAACTTCAGGGCCTTTTCCAACACGCCAAAATGACTGACTCCACTGAACTCCCTCTCACTGCTCCACACCACCTTCTGAACCAGGAAGGTTATCAGCATTAGGATCTTCTCTTGCCTCTCCAATGGTAGCCTGAGGGTAAATACAAAATGCACATGAAACGCTTAATAATGAAACCATTGGATGAAGTTGCTCCAGAAGCTGGTTAGGGCTCAGAGGTGGGCTACTTGGCATCTGGCAATGCCTATGAGGGTACCTCACACAGTGCATCAGAAAAATGCACTAAATGAAGCATTCATGGCCATGGCAAAAGCGTATCCAAACCTGCCAGCAGAGAGGATGAGTGCTGCCAGCCATTGTCTGGCTCTGTTGACGTTACCTTTTTAATTTAAGGCATTTTCACGAGGTATTCTCTTGTGAGGTTTCTTAGGTGGGGTTAGGACGTGTGTTTAGAAATAACATGGGACTCCTCCAGTTTGCTGGCCATAGTGGGTTAACTGTAAGTGATAAGCCTCCGTGTGTCAGGGTTAACAAATCGAGAAATGGCGCAGAGCAGCGCACTTTGGAAGCCACCTCAAGTGTTGGTTTGTAATATTTCCAGCCAGTACAGAGTGTACCTTTGGATGAAATTCAAAGACAAAAATCTCCAGATCAGGACATCTTGACTTTTTAAGTTGTCCCAGAGCCCAAAGTACAACCACACAGATCAGGTGCCCCTTGACTTGGTTTGCAAAGATTATACCAATTTAAAACTGTTTGACTCTGGTACTATAGAATCCAAAGCCTAAGGCCAGTTCTTCAGGGTATAGCATGAAATAGAAGAAAGGGCATTTATCCGTATAATCTGTGGCCCAGAACCTGAAGCCCTGGGCTCACCCACACCACGTTTATGCTTGAGGACTTCTCTCTAATTAAATGCTGTCTGGTTTGTGCCTCCACGCCCAGGTTTTCCCTTGGGAATATCAAAATTTGGCTTATGTCTAGGTCTCCACCAAGAAAAAAAAAAAGGAAAAGGGTTCTTATCTCCCATGCAAGTGCTCAGGTTAATAAGATGGTGATTACAGGACAGGTATTATTCCTGATAAAAATAGAAAGAACTTTTACCTGATCCCATAAATAGCCAAGACAATGGGGAAGTTAGGTGGGGCAGTGGATCAAGCACTAGCCCTGGAGACAGGAGGATCGGGGTTCAAATCTAGCCTCAGACACTTGACATAGCTGTGTGACCCTGGGCAAGTCACTTAACTCCTATTGCCTCACCCCCCAAGAAATAGTTGAGACAACTTCCTTTTTGTCTCTGGTGGTCCTTTGCCTTCCTCTCAAGTTGTCAAGAGTTCTAGTATGACTTTGGATGCCCTACCCTTACCCACCCCAAACAAGAGGGGTTCCAGAGAGTCAAGGGATGTTCCCCCCAGGAGGCCTCGGCATCCCCAGTCATCCTGTCACACCCCCCACTTAGGGTACTGAGCTAGATTTCCACCATCTCCCTGGAGCAGAAAACGCTCCTAATTATGCATCTTGACTGTGTAGATTCTTTTCTCTTTTCATCTCCGATGAATGAATATTCCTTTTGCATCTTTTATGTTTAGCCTGTAGACACAGCTGTAATTTGAAAAACTCCAGGAAAGTTTCCCTTCTTTCTCTGCCTAACCAACCCCCCCCCCCCCACATTTCTACTAAGAGTTGTTCCTCTCCCCTATTAAAATATAAGTACCCTAGGGAAAGGTGTGTGTCTAGCTAATACAGTTATCCAGACAAGAGATGATTTAAAGAATACACACTGTCACCCTCACTGTTAATGGATCCCATTAGGCTATTTAAATAGAAGATATCTGTGCTACTTCTATAATGCAGCCATCCCAGGCTCATGTTTGCTCAACTCTGGGATAATTAATGACATGGTTTAAAAAAAGGTTATTAAATGCCTACTATGTGTCAGACATGGTGCTAATCACTGAGGACACAAAGAAATAAAAAGAACCAAACTACCCTTCTTTCAAGGACTTCACAGTCTAATGGAGCTGGATACTTAATATTAACCGCACACCCCTAATAAATGTTTTTCTCTTTCATTCACTCATTCATTACTCATTCACTCATACTGTATACTCCTTGTACTATGTATGCACCTTGAGGGGAGTCAGTCAAGTAACATTTATAAGCGTACAAGGAGCTTGGGGTCTGATGGGAATGACAACATGCCAACAGTGATGTGCAAGCCAGATGTGTACAGGGTATTATTGAAACATTTCACTGAGAAAATGTTCAGGTTCATGGCTGAAGTGAATGTGGCTGTACGCTCTTAAAACAGTAAGTTCCATGAGTTAGCATAAATAAATCAATCAATTAATAGCACCAGGGAATAAGAACAATATCAGGTAGATATAGGTAGATACAAGTTGGGACAAGCACTCAATAATTCAAAGCCCTGAAACAATGACAATCCTCTAAAACAGATCCCACAGGCCTCCATGGCTTATACTGGCTAGATCCTCTGACCTTGTGTTATTGGGAAGAGCTGTCAGAACTTGTCATCCACTGATAAAGCCTTCAAGAACCCAGGGTCACCTACATGTCATGATGAGGCATCAAAATAGGACTTTAAAGGATATAGGTTAAATTTTACAGGAGTAAATATGAAATCTTGCTTTTAGGTTCAAAAAAATTATTTATAAAGTAAGGCTAGAGAAAAACTGATAAGTAGTCATGCATGTAAAAAAGAAAAAGAATTGAAGGTATAATTTTTTTTTCTAAAAAATTTTTTATACATTTAACTGTCAAAAATGAATATTCAAATAAGTACATTAAAAAAAAACTATATATCAAAAAGACCTAGGCATTTTGGCTGGCCATCATCTTAACCAAACATGAATACATTAAAAAATCTAATTCAATCACGGGCTGCATTAAATGAAGTACAATGTTCAGATGAGAAGAGATGATAGTTTCATTACAAACTGCACAGGTCAGAACCCACTCCAGCCTCATGTTCCATTTTGAGCACTAAATTCTAAAAAGAACATTGACTTCCAAAGGTGAAGTTTGGAAGCCATTATCTGAGAGATGACTGAACAACTTGTGGTTGGTTAATGTGAAGAAGACTTACTGGTGGGGAAAATTATAACTGTATGCACATATTTGAAGGGTTGTCTGTTGCTCTGGGGTTTTTTCCTTTGGGCCATTCACTTAATCATTCTGATCTCCAGCTTCCTTGCCTACAAAATGAGAGGGTTCGACCCAATTATCTCCAAGGTCCTTCCCAGCTTTTAGGTTCTATGATTGATGAGCTGTATAGAAGAGGGAGTAAACTTACTGTCTTGCTTTAAAAGGCAGTGATAGAACGAATAAATGGGCGAAAGGTCCAAGGAGCCAAATTTCAGCTCCACAGGAGAAGGAACTTAATAACAATTAAATCTAACAATGGAATGAATTACTTTGAGAAGTAGTGAGGATCTTATTGGAAGTATTCAAGCAAAGGTGAATTGCCTTTATGGGAAGGATATCTTTAAAGGGATTTTTTCATTATATAGGAGATTAGATGTCTGTTTGTCAAAGATCTTGTAGAGGGGGGATCCTCAAATTAAGTGGGGTGTTGGATTCAATGCCTTCTAAGATTCCTTCCAATCAGGATGGCAAGATAGGATAGGTCCCCTCTCCAATCCGGCCTCCAAAGTGACACTCTTAAAAGACAGGCTTGGTCATGGCCAGTCCACTGCTCAATAAACTTCTATTACCTCTAGGACAAAATGCAAACTGCTCTGCCTGGCATTGAAAGCTCCTGGAACTTTAAATTGGAGATAACCTGTGCCCAATCTCTCTTTCTAGCCTCATTATACATTAACTCTATTCACAGGCTCTAGATTCCAGAAAAAACTAGCATTTTTGCTTTTTCCTCATACACAATACTCTATCTTACAGCTTCATGCCTCTCTTTGCAAAGACTGTCCACCATGTCTGGAATTCACTCTATCATTACTTAGACCTCTCAGAGACCCTAGTTTTCTTCAAAGCTCAGCCACCTACTTGAGACCATCCTCGATCCCACTAGGTACTAGTTCTAGCCTCCTATCATGAAATTATCTTACACTTATTTTGCATATACTTTGTTTCTATTTATATGAATAAATGTCATTTCTTCCTTTGTTGTTATTCAGTTCTTTTTTAACCATGTCTGACTGCTCGTGACCCCATTTGGGGTTTTCTTGGCAAAGATACTGGAGTGGTTTGCCATTTCCTTTTCCAGCTCATTTTCCAGATGAGGAAACTGAGGCAAATAGGGTAAATGATTTACCTCAGGTCATTTCCTCCCAATAAACTACTTAAGAGCAGAGTCTGTTTCATTTTTGTTTTTGACACATGGAAGGCACTTAATAAATTCTTGATAATGGTTGCTAATAACAAATATTATGAAGCCTGGTTTCTCCTCTCAGTTATCTGTCTTTTGATCAAATCTGAGGGGGAAAAATGTCTTTGACACACAATGTCTCTGAGTTTTTCCTATTTAGGATTACACATTTAGAGCCAGTAGAAACCTTAGAGAGGGCAGCTAGGTGGCACATGGCCTGGAGCACTGGGCCTGGAGTCAAGAAGACCTAAGTTCAAATCTGGCTTCAGACTCTTACTAGCTGTGTGACCCTGAGCAGGTCATTTAATCCTGTTTGTCTCAGTTTCCTTATCTGTAAAATGAACTGGAGTAGGAAATGGCAAACCACTCCAGTATCTCTGCCGAGAAAACCCCCAGAGGAATCACGTGGAGCAGCTAGGTGGTACAGTGGGTAGAGTACTGGCCCTGGAGTCCAGAGGACCTGAGTTCAAATGTGACCTCACACACTTATTACTATGTGACCCTGGGCAAATCACTTAACCCCAATTGCCTCCAAAAAAGGGGGCAGGGTCTAACAAGAGACTTGAGAGGCCAACCTGAATCCTAAGCAAGGGCGCTTATGTGGCCATCAAAAGTTTCTTGTCCAAAGAGAAGCAGGAAAATGGCCCTTTCAGGTAGGAAGTATCTCTTTCTTATTGTACTTTTCCTTTTCAAACTTCCCTGGGAGGAACAGAGAAATCCTCAGAGCCAAGGTCTCTTGGAAGATTCCTGGAATCAGCTCTGCTACATTCTGATCTCTCATTCATGAGGGAAGGGAATGATGATTTTCTGATGGCTCATGTCAGAGCAAAGAGAAGTATGGCATGGACGGTACATCTATTGCTGGCAGGGCAACATCAAGGTGCAGGTTGGGAGCATGGTTTTAAAAACCAAATGTTCAGCTCTTTATGTGGAAGTAAGACAATTTCTGTAGTTTGGGCTTTGTTTGTTTTGCTTGATATTGAATCAGCAGAATCCACTTTATTTGCTGCTCCATGGAGATTTCCTTTAAACAAATAGGAAGAATAGGAGAGGATCCAGCATTTGATAAATATTTGTTTATCTGGGACTCTTTATTTTTTTGGATTGCCTAATGACCCTGGACTCTGCTATGAATGGTCTGTCTGTCTGCAGATAATGATCATGTAAGTAAGGGAAAAGAAAAATTGAGTTGTGAAACCTTCTCTTGGCCTCTTTTGCCTTTCTTGTCATATCCTCCACCACTGTGGGGTCATGTGGGGTAACACAATCATTTGGGCAATCATCAGACCTGGGGGAAGGGGGTAATCTTCTGGAAAATGAGAGGTGGGGTACAAATTAGGATCTGAGCAAGCACAAAACAAGGCCAACCAGGATTTCTCAAAAGCTTCCAAACCCAACGTGGTTGAGATGGATCAAGAAGGCTTGGGCATTAGGGGCAGCTAGGTGGCACAGTGGAAAGAGCTCCGGCCTTGGAGTCAGGAGAACCTGAGTTCAAATCCGACCTCAGACACTTGACACTTACTAGTTGTGTGACCCGGGGCAACTCACTTAACCCCGATTGCCTCAAAAACAAACAAAACAAAACAAAACAAACAAAAAAAGAAGCCCTGGGCATGATCAGAGATCCAAGTTGGGGAGTTTAGGGAAATAGGGAGTGCCAGTGAGCTGCTATTTGACAGATTCACTCTGTCCTTTGTGGGTCCAGTATGGACTTTGTGACCATAACACGTTGTTAAGGCTGTGGCCAGATCTACTGTCTTCCCCCTGACACAGTAAGCCACAGTCAAGCCATGAGCTGTGTTACTTCTTACAATGAGAGCTTTGAGGGGGCCACTGTAACAGCCAATTAGTACACAAAAATTTTGTGAGTGTAAAGCTCACTAAATGATATAAAGTCAGAGAATCTGGGTTTGACTCCCCTCTCTATCAGTTATCACCTGTGGGACCTTGGGGAAATCATTTAATATCTCTGAGCCTCAGTTTCTTCATCTGTAAAATAAGGTGGTTGGATTAGAGGGTCTCTGAGGACCCTTCCAGTCTAGAGCTGTGAGCCTATGATCCTATGTCAGATAAAAAGTGTCCACAGTCAAATGGAAGATCCCTTTCCTTGCTGGAATTCTTACCTTGAAGTCAGTAAAGTTAATTTTTTTTTATAACTATTTTAGTACAATTGGTTTCCTTAGCAATCTAATGTATTTTAATTTATGCATTTAAAAGCATTATCTTACAAAGGGCTCCATAAACTTAACCAGATTGCCAAAGCAGCCGTGATGGAAAAGATGAAAAACCCCTGCGAGCTAGGTTCCAGAGAGTTGTTTCTCAACTACCAGCCCATGGGAAATTATTTTTTTTTCCAGGACACAAAAGTTATACTACCCAAAGTCCTTATCAAAGTAAGACTTTAAGAATAAGGTCTGCTGGGGCAGCTGGTGGCAGAGTGGGTAGAGCACTGGTCCATGAGTCAAGAGGGCCTGAGTTCAAATCTAACCTCAGACACTGAACTGTGTGACGGGAGGTGAACCACTTAACCCTGATTGGCTAAAAGAGAAAAAAACATGCAAACATTAAACTACACCTCCAAGCTCCTCTACTTTATCCTGCATCCTGCTCCTCCCCCTTTTCCTTTGTCCAAGTCCTCACTGCCTGAGCCAGTGAACAGCACCATACTGAGGAACAGCACCAGGGTCGTAGAGGTCTGCGGTGAGGAGTGTAAAGACTTTCTTGTTTTGTAGGACAGTCTGGGCTTGGCAATGCTAGTCCTTAGAATCCTTCGAATGGGAATCCACACCAAATCCTCTTCCCTACTCTTCCTGAGAAAAATGTTTCTGACAACTGTCTACTTTTTCTCCTTTTGCATAGTCTTTCAGTTCTTACTATCACATAAGGAAAAAAAAAGCTTCAGTTAGGTGTTAATATGTCTTGTTTGGCTAAGTGATATGTCACACAGCTAGTATCAAGTGTCTGGTCTGAAGCAGGATTTGAACTCAGGTCCTCCTGACTCCAGGGCTGGTGCTCTATCCACTGCACCAGCTAGCTGCCCCTTTAATATATCTTTAACTTCCACTAATCTCCCTTTTAAATAAGGAGAGTATACCCCAGCCCGAAGCACACTGTCTTCAGGCAGTCACCACAGCCACAGATGGCATGGCCAGACTATAGGCAAATATCAGCTGATGTGTTCTCAAGGTACTTGGTGAATATTTGAAACTGAAAGTCCTCAATCTGAGTATCTGGAGAGATTGACCCCAAGAGTGCTCTGCTATCTACCCTGACTACAAAATGGCCTGTAGTCAGTGTATTTAAGTAGGAAATGGAAAACAATATTTGCTATTAGATATGAGACCAGTCCCTGACAATTATGCTCACAGACAAAGCAGGGTGAAGAGAGAGAGAGAGAAAAAAAAAGATTAGCTAGAACTCTCACTGCAATGAGGCAGTACAATTGCAATGGTTTAGGGTCACAGGTGGCCTGCCTCTCTGAATGTGTTCGAGTACATCCTTCTGCTATGCCGACCTTCTGGGGAAGGTGTTAAGTGAGCCCAACTCTTGGAGAAATCCAGTGGTCATTAGGCATCTTATTCAAGAGAAGACAACTAGATGTTAGTTCAGGGGACCAACAAGGTCAGCAGTCCAGGAGAGCACGTGATCACAGCAATTGAGACTTTCCTCAGCTCAGATGCGGGCTGAGGGGTACACTGGGGAGCACCAATTAAAAAGTGTAGACCTACGCCAACCCCCATTTACCAGGAGCCTTACTTTCCTCATCTATAACATGGAGATACATGTAATAATTCCTGTAGTGCCTAACTCATGGGTTTAGCAAGACTTCGTTGAGATAATAGATGTGAAGCATTTTGCAAACCTCAAAAAGTGTTATGTAATCCTTAGCTTATTTTGTAATTATTGTGTTTTAAAGCCTTCCAAGTAAGATAATGTACTGAAACCATTTTGAGATCTGTATTTTATGCTTTATGGTACAGTTGATATTATTTTAGGTAGCATTTTAATTACATTTTTGTAATACAGTCCTTGTCTTGAGATATCTTGTAATGTGTTCCTGTATAATATCAATTATGTCTAGGTATGATCCTACTATTTTTGACAACCAAATGCTGTCATAATGGATTATGTACATTAACACAGGTATAAGGTATAGGGCAGCTAGGTGGCACAGTGGGTAGAGTGTTGGGCCTGGAGTCAGGAAGATGAGGAAGACTCATCTTCCTGATTTCAAATTTGGCCTCAGATGTTTACTAGCTGTGTGACCTTGGGCAAGTCACTTAACCCCATTTGCCTTAGTTTTCTCACCTGTAAAATGAGCTGGAGAAGGAAATGGCAAACCCCTCCAGCATCTTTGCTAAGAAAACCCCAAATGGGGTCACAAAGAGTCAGACATGACTGAAAAACAACTGAACAACAACAAAATAAAGTGAGGGTCTCCTAAACTTCTACTTTCCTGGATTCCTCAGTTTTTAATCCCATGTTAACTTGACTTTGTTCTGTAGGAGATAAAATTGTAGCCACAGTTCTGTGCCAAGTATAGTGCCAGTGGTGGGAATGGAGAATGTTTTCAGAACAAAGGTAGCCCAGTGAGGGCAGCTGGCATTGATCTCCTTCTATCAAGATTTCAGCTTTATGGTTTGCAAAGGGCTTAACTGGCATTCTAGTGCATTAAGAGTTGGAAGGAAAAAAAAAAAAGATGGGAAAAAGTACCATCTTCCACCCATCCATCTTCAAATGAGGTAGTGGGAACCACACGGACTAATTACCTACAGAGAAAAGCAGGCCTTATGGGCTGGGGCTACCTGATGCCAAAATAGCAGGTGAATTCCATCAATTCCCTGAAAATATTCAGGTAGTATGCTAGATGATAAATTGATGGATGCAACTTTTTGTTTTAGCACAGTGGAGACAGCTGTCTCCAGCTTTAAAGCTAGTCTGGCTTCTCAGAAAGCATTCCAGGCTCCCATTCTAACACCTCTGGGCAAAGTCAGGCCATCCAGGACGTTTGTCCTTGAATTCAGCTGGTGTGCTCTGTCTCAGATCCTGAGATCTCCCCTTAACCCCCTGTGCTGTGAACCCAGCGTTTCTCTGTAAGCATAGTCATCACTGGGGTGCATCTTCCCAGTCATTCTTTAACTTCTGACTTTCTAGCCTCTCTCTGCTGCACCCCCCAATTATAATTGGCCCACCATTCCCTTAGAGCCTGGTGATAAAACTGTACCCTAGGTGGGCGATAAGAATCGCCCCATTCAGGGTGGCTGGCTGGTGTCCTATTTGCTCAAACATGCATGAATGTCTCCACTCCCCTGATTTTCCTCTCAGCCCAGCCAGTAACTCTTTGGCTGGCCTTCTTTGTTCTTTTGGAGATAGCACATTCTCTTTCCTCACCCCGCCCCCAACCCCCCAGGTAAACCTCAAACTATTCTTCATTTAAATATTAATTTGCAATTGCACAACCCAACCGGTGATAGGGCCACATTCTGCTGGGATTAGGCTGAACCAAGCTCCGGGCTCACTTTAATCATACATTTCAGCACTGCCGGGACTTGCTCTTGGCAGGGCTCTTCTCTCTTTCCCACCATCCAGCGTGTGCTATGCCATCCTGACAAAATTGAAATGAGTGCCTTCATCTCGCATAAGGATAATTAAACTTCAAACACTGTTTATCTCAGGCCCCAAATCCTCAGAATACAGAGGCAAATTAATTTTAAGCTTAAATCTGCTTTAAATAGTAATTGTTTAATCAACAGGCTTGATGTATAATTATATTCTTTGTTCCTGCTCTTCGCGGGCTTGAATAGACCACATAATTCCTGGGTTGCTTTCATTCCTGTAATTAGGTCATGTGACAGATCCATACTATATTACAGTCAACTGTGGTTGCTTAAAAAAAAAGTCTAAAACGGTTTCTTGTGAGCACTTAGATTTTAACATGCCAGCTTCACAATGCACTATAAACGTTGTTTAAATCCTTTGTTCCTCTTTCAATGGACAGTTGTCTACTTGGAGCAAGTGATTCTTATGAGAAGCTGAAGTTTCACTGACTTAAGCCTTTCAAAGTGACGAGATGCTGTCTTTCTCTTGAACTCTTGCTTTTGCTTCTCTCAGAGCTGATGGGGAGAAAAACACTTTTCTCCCTACACAGAAGCACATCATTTAGACAGTTAAAGATTAGACTGATTTTTAAAGGCAACATCAAACTCAGGTCAAAAAATGTATGAAAGAG
Source organism: Vombatus ursinus (assembly GCF_900497805.2). Classification (NCBI taxonomy): domain Eukaryota; kingdom Metazoa; phylum Chordata; class Mammalia; order Diprotodontia; family Vombatidae; genus Vombatus; species Vombatus ursinus. Next base: position 6,343,398 of record NW_020954550.1, read on the forward strand.
TGACATGACTGTCCCTCAGATCTCTCAGCAATTCTGCTTCATTCCTTTCCATTCTGCCGTCTTATATTAGGCACCTAATCTGTGCCAGGGATAGTCCAATGGTCAGGTGGGTCTATGATGGCATAGATTTATATAATATGCAATAATAATGCAAACTGTATATAGATTTATATAATACGCAATAATAATGCAAACTGTAGCCCATCTATATCTGCCCATCCCATGTGACTATCTTCCATGTCCTCCCAACAAGAATTTTGGAGAGGATAGATATTCCAGAAGCCCTCCTTGCTTTCTCCTGATATCATGAAGGTACCAGGGGAACACTCTGTTCATATGTTTGTCATCCCTCGTTCTTGCCAGGGGACCAGCCCACCTTCTCTTCCTGTCATACAATTCCTTGAACACATTCTTTACTCCTATTCTTCTTTGGAGTTCCTCATTGGCTATGTGTTGCAGCTTGCTCACTGCTCACATACACAAGCAACTTTGAAAACTGTTAAAACTATAGTCAATACAATGACTATTCATGATTCCAGAGGACTAATGACGAAACATAACATTCATCTCCTGACTTGCCCAGGGTCACATAGCCAGTATGTGCCAGAGATGAAATTGAACCCAGGTTTTTCTGGTTTTGAGGCCATTTCTCCATTCATTATACCATGCTGCCAGGTATACACAGGTCAGTAGATGTAAAGTTATATACATGATAACTTTTTTTTTTTTTTGGAGTGGACACTAGAAACTGGAAAGATCAGGGAAGGCTTCTCATAAGAAGAAGCACATTAGCTGAGCCCTGAAGGAAGAGGAAGAGATGAAGAGGGAGTTCTTTCTAGGAATGAAGAGAGGGAGAGAACTTGGACAAAGACATAGAAGAAAAAATCAAATGGAATTTCATGTACTGGGAAAGGCAATTGGCTACTTTGACTGGAACATAGAATTAGGGGAATAACATGAAATCATCTTTTGGCTTAAGTCATTTTATGATGGGCTTTTAATGTCAAAGGACCCTTTTTATGCCTCTCTCATGTACTTATAGTCCATTTTGTACTATATTTATTTTTGTACATGTGTTATCTTCCCTATTAGATTCTAAACTGCTTGAGGACAGAATCCATGTTATTTTTGTATTCCTTAGTGGCCCAGCAATGTGCCTTTTGTTTGACACATTTTTACTGAATCTAATTTGGCACCTGATCATTAGAGCTCCAAGAAGCAATTTTTTTTTTTTTGTTAGAGATGAGAGTTTCATTTCCAGTAAGCTGTCCTACTTGCCTGGGCTCACACCCCCAAAATTAAAGCTGGACATGAGATAATTAAGTCACCATTTGTGTCTGTTCCCTGGTTATAGTTTGTTCCTTCCAATATGCCTGGTTTTCTGCATGTCTGGGCTAGAATTTAGCTAAAACAGTTCTTTTAATTCTTCTTTAGCATACATTTCCTCCTGCTCATAGCTTTCAAGTTGTCTTTACTAGAGGTCTTTTCAATTTATTTTGATGTCTAGGATTGGGATATTAAAAATTGGCCAAGGTCTCCCAAATAGGGTCTGATCAGGACAGATGAAAGCAGGAAACATTTATTAAACACTTACTATGTGTGAAGCACTATTTTAAGTGCTTTACGAATATTCTCTCATTTGATCCATATGATAACATTGGGAGGTAGATGCTATTTTTATCCAAATTTTATAGTTGAGGAAAGTGAGGTAGGTTGCCCAGGGTCATACAGCTAGGAAGTGACTGAGGCCAGATTTGAACTCAGGTTTCCTGACTCCAGTCCCAGTCCTTTATCTATTGTACCACCTAGCTTTTAGGGTGCCCCAGAAGAGAATCCTTTCTTTGTTTTAAGACACAGGGCTTTTGTGCATAAGATTCAAACTAATATTGACTCTTGCCCCCTTACTTTATCACATTGTAGAATTAGAGCTATTTTTTCATTGTCACTCTTTAGTCTTCTTTGGCAGTATTCATTTCCTGGGTTTTTCCCACCTGTGATGTATTTGTGTTTCAGGCTATCTATTTTCACACACACACACACACACACACGCGCACACACGTTCTACACTGTATCTAATTTTGCTATTTCAATCTATCTACACATTTTTATGAGTTGTGCAATCCCATCTCGCCATATTTCTGTAACTGACATTATATTATTTCCTCATTCTTTTTGGTATTTGCAATGCCTCTCATTTTTGTCTGTGGAATTATTTCTGCATTCTTTCTTCACTTTTCTAGTTCATTGATGCAAAAGTCTCCATGAATACATAACTTGGTTGAGTGACATGCTAGCAGATATTGAGTCATGGGCATAATATTGATTATCATCCTATGTTTCTGACAATTATATGGTCAGACATTCCTTTCCTACCTTTCCCTGGGTCACCAAATGCCATATCAACTTTCCGATTATTTAAGAACTTCTCAATATTTAAAAAAAAAAAATTCCACTGGTGCACATTCAAATAATTTGAAATCGGTTTTGGTCAAGATTGTCTATATTTTCTATATTGTTTGTATTGGTAAATTTGTCAATTCATTATCAGTCATCATTTCCCTCTAGTCTATCATCCTTCCTTCACATAAATTTATTAGAATAAATCTTCCAAAAGTACTGGTTTCTTCATGAAGCTCTCTGGCCCATGACTTCCAATTGTCTATAGCTTAATATCTTAATTCCTTCCAAGACCTTTCATGGTTTGGCCCAGTCATATCTACAACCTTATTTTCTTATCCTCTCTAAGATGAGAACCTTCTCTTGTCTAGAGGAGAGGTAAGTTCCCCTCACTTCCGGATAAGGTGATACAAAGACAGAAGGGGAGACCACCAATAAACAATGAGGCAAGGCAATAAACATTTATTAAATGCTTACTATGTGCCAAGCACTGTGCTAAGATCTGAGGTACTCCCTGTCCTAAAAGAGCTTATATTTTAATGAAGGAAGATAATGCACAAAAGGGAACTTAAAATATTGGCAGGGGAGGGGGGTAGAGAGATGAGAGGAGAGGATAATAAAGGTATCCATTCAGGGGCATGGATTTAAGTCCTGAAAGTTAGGAGAAGAGCAAGAGGTGAATAAAAGTTGGCCTGCCTGGACCTCTACACAAAATGGAGGCCTTAGGAGGAACTTAATGATAGGAGAAGAGAGCTAGTCTGACAGAGGGATTTCCCAGGGTGAGAAGACCTTGGGAATAGTTGAATGTTCCAAGATGAGAAGGTCTTGAGCAGGGGTAGAGATCCTGTGACCTCAAGGCCACATGTGGCCTTCTAGGTCCTTGGGTTCAGCCTTTGACTGAGTCCAAGATTTACAGAACAATTTCTTTTAAGGGGATTTGTTCTATGAAGTTTGGATTCAGTCAAAGGGTAGCACTTGAGGACCTAGAGTGCCATATGTGGCCTTGAGGTGGCAGGTTCCTCATCCCTGGTCTTGAGTCTAAGTTTGGACAAAGAGGATAAAGTGTAGAAATAATTATGGTAGAGAATGTATGATGTCTGCCAAATGTGTCCACATGCATACCTGTGCTCACATGTACACTTGTTTGGAGTAGAGTGTAGTAAGATATAGTGGATATTGGCCCCAAACTGGAAGTCAAGAAAACCTGGGTTCAAATTTTGATGCTGATATCTATTTATCATTCTCTCACTCCATATACCCATTCAGTCTCTGTCTTATCAGTTCTGCCTCAATAATATCTCTCCCTTATCTCCCCTTCTGTCTACTCCCAAGGCCTCCACCCTAGTTCTGGCCCTCCCTCTCTCTCTCTCTCTCTCTCTCTCTCTCTCTCTCTCTCTCTCTCTC
>NW_020954550.1:6347208-6461499 GCF_900497805.2 Vombatus ursinus
TCTCTCTCTCTCTCTCTCTCTCTCTCTCTCTCTCTCTCTCTCTCTCTTTCTCTGTCTCTCTGTCTCTCTCTCTGTCTCTCTGTCTCTCTCTCCCCTCTCTGTCTCTCTCTGTGTGTCTGTCTCACTATCACAATAATCTCCTAATTAGTCCCCCTTCCTCAAGTCCCTCTCCTCTCCAATCCGTCCTCCACACAGATACCAAAACAATATCCCTAATGTACAGGTCTGACCATGTAATTTACCTGCTCAATAAATTCTAGTGATGTCTTGTAACCTTGAGGATCCAACACAGTCTCCTCAGCATGGCACGTGGAAGCGAGGAGGTGGCACCATTGTGCCCAGAATGCTGAGCTTTGAGTCAGGAAGACATAACAAATACAGTCTCTGCTTTGTCTATCCTAAACATGCCACACAATTAGGGTGGCAGGAAAAAATTATATTCTGGCCTTAGTCATCAATCAATCAGTCAACATGTATTTATTAAGTGCCCATTATGTGATAGGAACCATGCTAACTGATGAAGACCCAAGTATAAAGACTGGGTTCAGAGATGAGTCAGGGTGAGAAGAGAATTATTTAGACAGGGATAAACAGCGTTATCTGAAAATTAGCCTTATCTCTTTGGAAACTGAGTTACCTTATACTTTGTTCCATTATTTTGTTTTATTTCATCTTCCTTTCTTTATTCCCCAGTAAGTCTTTTTAATGTTGATGGAACTTGGTGAAATGAAGAGAAAGAGAGCATGCTGAACCTAAATTCAGTGTGCTGACTCCAGACCCAGATTCCTTGAGAGTCTGGAGTAAACAACCTGGTGTCTTTGTGGTAGAGAGATCTGGAAGATCTGGCCTATTTGACAAGAAGGAACACCCCAAGTTGAGTGAGCTGGGGTTCAGCAACAAGGACTGCACCACTCTCCCCAGGGGGATTCCCTTCTCCTTGACATTTAGTCCTTTGAGAGCTCTGAAAGTAGCTGGAAGGAAGCTGGCTTTTCTTTTTCCCAAGGGTCAGGAAGTTTTATTGAGATGTTCTTCCAACCCCAACCGGAATAATTGAACTGAATGTTTTATTAGGGATTGAAGAAATTTACCTGATAGTACTTGGCCAGAATCAATCTTACTTTCATTTTCAAAGATCAGTATGATATTTCCAATTTCTTAGACCTCTCATGTCTCTCTAGATGTCTCTTTTGCTTAGCAAAAAATAATTGTTCAAGGTTTTTGTGAAATTCTTAACCTTCTAGAGTCTAGACTATCTGAACTGATTATTCAAAGAGTTTTTAAACTTATATTTCAGCATGAACTTATATTATTTTCAGATATCTCATTATTAACATCACCATATTTTCTGCCACCCCAAAATCCAAAAATTTAAAGTATTGGCCATTTAAATTCTTCTATGTCTTACCAGATCAACCTTGTATAAATCTCCGACCTTGGAACTGAATTTCCAAAATCTTTTAAAGTTTCTAGTTATTCCTTATTTGTTATGCTTCAGAATGTCCAGACCACGGGTGGAGAAACTTTGGCCTTGGCCCTCTAGGTCCTCAAGCGTGGCCCTTTGACTAAACCCAAACTTCACAGAACAAATCCTTTTATTTTTTGTTCTGTGAAGTTTGGATTCAGTCAAAGGGCCACGCTTGAGGACCTAGAGGGCCAGATGTGGCCTTGAGGTCACAGGTTCCTCACCCCTGGTCCAGACCATAACAGCGGGTGAGGGTAAGGGCAGTGGGGAAAAATGTAACCAACGTGATACAAATGGAGCTTTGCCTCCGAGTACTGACATCTGGACCTAAGAGCATCCTGCACTTGAAGTCAGGAAGACCTGAGTTCTAGTTCTACCCTGTGGAACCCTAGGCAAATCTTAACCTCTCTGTCTCAGTTTCCTCATTTGTGAAATGGAAATGATAATAATAGCACTTTCCTTTCTGAATGCTTGTAAGGACCAAATAATGTGAAAAACCTTAAGGCACTATATAAAAGCTAGCTATTATTATTTTCTATTACTGTCTTGACTCCTTTTCTACTTTCTCTGACTAGTATTTTTCCTCTTTCTCAAATGAGAATTTGTTTTTGATTTGGGGTTTTATTAAGACAGGGGATTTGGTGTTTGAATGCTTTGCTTTTGCTTCTGTAGGACAATTTGCTCATTCACTAATTATTTATCTTAATCCCAGAGGACAGTTAAGCCAATAATTTCTCTAATCTAGTGGTTACCTGTGAGTGGCTCTCTTCTAGAACTCATTCAGTCTCTTCTGATATGAAAGAAGAAGATGAAATAGAAGGGAAATCGTGTTTAAACATCTGAGGTTTGGAGTCTTTGAAGTGATAGATTGTCAGATAGCTTATTCCTTTGTATATGTGGTGAGATTAGGTCTCATTTTTTTTTTTTTGTATGCAGAGGAGACTTCTGGGAAAACAGAGTCCCTGAAATGAATTGGTTAAAAGATTCTCTGCTACTTTAATTCAATTTTCATTCTTTTCAGGTCTCATATGAGAAGGTTGACTATACCAATGCTCGTGTGGAGTAACTTGAAGACTTTACAGCATGGGCTGGTTCCAAATGTTTCCCCCAGTGGCTGCTTCCCTTGTTAGATTCCCTCCTTTGCGTTACAAAAATATTTCCATAAATCTGCCCCATGTCACAATATGGGAACTGTTTAGTCATTGGGATTATCTGAGAAGAGGGAACTTAGGGAATAGGATATTAGACAATTGAGTTTTGATCAAGGGGATGCCACTGGTAAAGCTCCACAGTGAGATAGTCCCAGGAGTGGGCAGACCCGCAGAGGGCACTGCAGTGAAGGGGGCTTGATATGGATACAAACGGTGCCCTAAGGGTTAAAAAGAATATAAAGAGTTGCTTCTCCAGTACTTTGGAAATCCTGTGACTTGAGGGCGTCTTAAAGTCTCTTCCCTTTATCTTGAAATACTGCAAAACTTCTCCTTATCTTCTAAGCTCCCTTATCCTGTGTTCGTCTCTAATGTTTAACCTGTGTCCATCCTGGGTCCCCCCTGCCCTGTCCTTAAATCTTTAAACCATAAAGAATTCCTTCTGTCTCCCTCATCCTGTCCTGCTTGCTCCATCTGCCTCAAGCACTCTTTTCTACCTCATCAGGATCACTAGGAGCCCCTGTGAGAGTGGAGGGGGGAATTGCGTCACAGTGGAGAGGGGAGGACTCAAAAGGCCACAGAAGAAGACGGAAAGGATACTTGGAGAAGGGGATGACAAACTTCGATGACTCCCCCATCTTGCTGAGGACCGGTCTTGCCCAAAGACGCCAGAGGAGAGATTCTCATGTAAGAATCATACGGGGCCTACATTCAACTTTTCCTTCTCCCAAAGGAAGCAGCGGAAGGGTGGGTTAGATGTATGGGACCAAATTCCAAACCTGTGTCCCTGGAAGGCTGATTGTACAAGGGGGTGTCTGAGTACGCCAGAGGAAAAGACTTGGGGTCTGGGGTCAAAGATTAGGAGAAAGAAACAGGGATCAAATACAGACACAAAGCAATAGTTTATACAACCTAGATAAAAGGAGAAGGAAACGCAACATGCCCAAATGAGCTCAAAATGCGTAAGCATGCTGGATTTGGCCCATTCTTCTAGCCTGTCAAGATTTTTCAATCTTGATTTTGTAGTGCATTGGAAAGAGCCTTTGCTCTGGAGTCAGGGGATTTGGGTGTGAATCCTGTCTCTATGATTTATTACCTTTGTGCCTGACCTTGTGTAAGTCACTTTGCCTTTATGGGTCTCGGTTAATTCGACCATAAAATGATAGGGCTGAACTAAATGATTTCTAAATTTCCTTTCAACTCCAGGCCTATTATTCTATTATCCTCTGATCCTTCGGCAGTAGCACAGCCCTGGGGAGCCTCTTCTCCTGGTGCTACCTGTCAATTCAATTCAATGCAGTAAACATTTATGGAGTTCTTATTCTATGCAGAATCATGCGTCTGGTTTTGGGGGAGTTACGGTCCCTTCCCTCATGGAGCTAGAAATCTAGCACAGGGACAACACAAACACAAATGACTGTTATACAAAATAGACCATGATAAGTGCACCAGAAGGGTATGGACCGAGACCTAAAGCCTGAAGAGGAATGGCACTTGGAATGGTGGGTGGCATAGTGAAGACAGGGCCGGACTTGGAGCCAGAAAGATATTAGATTGTGAATTCCTTGTTAGATTGTAAGCTCCTGGAGGGCAGGAGTCTTTTGCCTCTTTTTGTATTCTCAGCACTTAGCATTGTGCCTGGCACACTGTAGGCACTTAATAAATGTTTATTGAATTGAATCAAATTGCAAAGAGCTGAATTCAAATCCTGCCTTGGGAAACTTACCAACTGTATGACCCTGGGAAAGTCACTAAGCTTCTCTCAGTCTTGGTTTCTTTATCTGTAAAATGGGCACAGTAATAGTGCCAATCTCCTAGGGTGGCTGTGAAGGTTGAATGAGACAATACAAACAAAATGCTTTGCAAACCTTAAAGTACTTTATAAATGTTAGCTTTTATTATTATTTACAACTGTAGAAATTTAGGAAGGCTTCATGGGAGAGTTAGTATTTGCCTGGGTCTTGAAGGTTGGTTTGGATTTCTGTAGGTAGAGATGATAGAAGGCACTGCAAGAAAAAAAAGGGAATTATTTCTGTGTATACATTTCATCTCTCCAGGTAGGCTGCAGACCCTGTTGTGGGTGGGAACCATATCTTATATTTCTTTTGTACTCTTATAGTACCTAAAAGTAGACAGCTAGGGGGTGCAGTGTATAGAGTGTGGAACCTGGAATCAGTGAGACTTGAGCTCAAATCCTGTCTCAGACACTTACTAGTTGTGTGATCCTGAACAAGTTATATGTCTCCCACCCTCAGTTTCCTGGTCTGTAAAATGTGGTTAATAATGGCACTTACCTACGAAGGTTGTTATGAATTAACATATATAGAACACTTTGCAAACCTTAAAACACTATGTAAGAGCTAGCTATTATTGATATTACTAGTATTGAATACACAGTGCTGTTCAGTAAGTAATTACTTAATGATAGACTGAGTTATTGATTGAAATAAATTGCTCACTCACCTCCACTGTAGCTCAGAAAGTGCTCTGTGTGGCGATTGCAAAGTGCATTATTAATCTCTTGGATAGCAATGGAGCAAAGACCTTGTTGGTGTGCTCTGGAGAAGCCGGTGTGAGTGTTCTCTATGTACACATAAGAGAGTCCCCTTGTAGCAATGCAATCCTGGAGCCTACCTACTCACAGCTCCCACCTAACTCCAATAGATCACGCTAACATGGAGGCATGACATACAGTAAGGAAGGGGGGAGGGACTTTTTGAACCTTCATGATTATGACTACCTTCACCAGTCCTTCTGATTGGCTTGTTGTACAATGTCTCAACAATGCCAACTTGGCCTTTGCTAATTAAGCAGTGCCATGGTCCTAAGTATTGATATGTTTAGTCTTAAGCTATCGAGAGACATTGAGGCCTAGTAGATGTCATTCTAGTTTTGGAGTCAAGAAGACCTACTTCCAAATCCCACACCTATGACTCATTAGCTATGTGACCTTGAACAAGTTGCTGCCCTTCTCTGAGTCTCAGTTGCCTTAGCTTTAAAATGGGGATTGTAGTATTAGCCTCGCAAGGCTGCGGGAAGATCAAATGAAATAATGCACGTAAAGCACTTTGCCGGCTTTATGTGTCAGCTGTTATTATTGTCTATAAAAGCACCCAGAGTTTCATTTTGATGGATAAAAATCAGTGATTTACATTTAATCAACAGTGTTTGAATACTTGATAAGTACCCAGTCCCTCTCTAAAAAAAAACAAAAACAAAAACACACAACCGACAAAACTCTCCTAATGGAGAGGCTTAATGATTCCAATATTCCTTAGTACTTATATGTTTCTTTTTTATCTACAATGCTCTTTAGAATCTCTGTTCTATACAACAGGATAGAAATGTGCCCATTTTTCAGAATAAAAAATAAAGCACGAAAAAGTGGCTTTTGAGGGCTAAGACTACACTAGAACATTTGGGACAATTGCTCCATCTGGGAATACCTTGTTCCCAACTCAAAATCCTCCACCAGTCTTATTACCTCCAGTTGCTTCCATTTTGAAGTGTCCATAGCAGTTTCTGGGAACTCATTAATATGTTTCTACATATTTCTCTACTGGTTCTACAAAATGACTCCATTATAATATAAAAACCAGACTGACAAAGTATTTGAATTCAGGACTTTCTGACTCAAGGCCTAGCACTCTATCCACATTATTGTTGTTATTTTCATCATCATCATCATTATCATCATCATTTAGCTTCATGAGTTGTTGCAACAAAAATTAATAATCTCTTGGTGGACAGATCTTGTGATGAACCTTTCCAAACTTAGCCAGGCTGGTCCTCAGATACCATACAAATAGTCTGTCTATAGATCCCTACTCAAAGCTTTTCCAGCTTGGAAGGACCTCTGAGAAGCAGAAGGTGCACTGGCCTTGAAGTAAGGAATATATGGGTTCAAATCCAGCTCTGATACTCTATAGCTATGTGATTTTAGGAAAGTCTTAACTTCTCTAGGCTTCATTTTTCTCATGGTAAAGTGAGAGGGTTGGAAGAGATGGCCTCTGCGCTTCCTTACAGCTCAAAATCTATGTTTCTTTGAGCTTGTACTCTACCTGAATGGTCTTTGAGAACCCACAGTCACTTTCACATTACATTAAAAACCTCAGACTGGAACTTTTGCTTGGAATTTTACTCTTTCAGCAAAATTGCTAGACAGTGCAAGTAGCAGTTTGACAATGGGATCCACGTTAGTGGTTTATTTCTGAGCTGTTATAACAGCCGTCAAATCCTACTGCGAGACCACATTTTGACCAGTTTGATGTTGCCAAGCTTGTTGCTTAGCTGATTGAGTTGTCTGCTTTAGAGTTCTTTGCTTTCTCTTGTTCTAGGGTTTGTTTTTTTTTTTGTCCAAGTAAAGGAAACAGATTTAAATTCAAGCCTGGGGCAATAAACAGACAGGGATATACTTTAGGCAAATTGAACTTTGGGAATTTTTCCATACCTTATTCAAAAACTTCTAAGCATTGGTTATCAGTGGGAATTCTTTCCCTTGAGAAAGTGCAGTATTTATAGTCTTACAAAGGTTATAGGTCCATTCAGAGGCCTTAGGAAGTGAGACCAGGTCATACAGTGAGTGCCCTGCAATCATCCTAGGCCAGATTGTAATTTTTTTGTGTGTGACAGATGATCTAGAAAAGGAAATAAGAAGAATGAGTTGCAGTGAGTGGTATATATGGTATACAGTTTATTCATTCATGTACGTATGCATTCATTCATTCAATTAGCATTTATTAAGCCCACACTACGAGCCAAGAACTGTGTTAGAAGCTGGGGATATGAAAACAAAAATGAAATAATTCCTGCTATAGAGCAACTTACATGTAGGGTGAGGTAGTATTATACCAATGAGTACACAAATAAGTTAAGACAAAATAAATATACAAAATAAATTAAATACAAAATAATTTTGAGTATTAAGGGGGTGGGGGGGGCACAACCAGATGCTAGTGCTTTCCCCTCCAATATTATGTTGTGTCAGTTTTGCATATGTCTTATATATGCTATTTCACTTTTGTTTTTGTATGTCCAGCGCTTAGCATACCGCCTGGCACATAGTAGGTGCTTAATAATTGCTCATTGATTTCTTTATTGATCAAGATAGGGTTATAGTACGAGGTGATATTTGAACTGAGCCTTGAAGAAAAATAGGTGTTCAAAGAGATGGACCCCCATCCTCTGTGAATTAAGACCTGCAAATGTTGGTTTCAAAAAGAACACTCTGTATCATCTCAACATTTTCTTTTCACTGCAAAGGCATATTCCGATTACATATCAGTCACAATGAGTCAATGCGAGGTTTGCTTCTGGGTTGCTTGACAGCTGGGCATGAGCAAAAAGTTGGAATTAGCCTGTATTTTCAAACCTCCCCCATTAATCTTGACTACTTGAACTTGGGTTAAATGATTGGGGAATATTGTATCCCAGTTTTCCGTTGATCAGCAGTATGACTTCTCATCTGTCAAGTAGGATGGCCATTTTGATCTGATGATCATCAGGGCTTTATAGGCAAAGGGGTTTACTTCCCTGCTCCCTCCCCCTTCCCCTTCACTGCCCCTTTCCTCCTCCTCCCCTGTCCCTAACCCCTTCCTGTCCCCACCCCTTACCCCAGGCTTCTGCCCAGATTTGTATTCTCATCATTTCTGCTTTCCGTGCTCAGAGTTTCAGGAGAGTCCAATTGTTTTGTCCCTAGGAGCAAAGCAGGGACTGCCTTAAACTGATAAGGACACAGTCCCATCACCCTAGGAACAATCATCCTAACTCAGAGTTATGAGCCTGGCTGCCTCAGAATCCAGCCAATGGAAATGACATCATTGTCAGCCAACTCTTTATGATGAGAAATGGGTTACATTAGGAAACAATCTGAACAGGGGAAACTTTGGCGATCCATCATTGCAATTATAATGGGCTGGACGCTTTATGCAAATTCAGGCCTTCAGAGAGGCTCAGCTCCCAGCAGGGCAATCGGGAAGGAGAAATGTTCTTGGGAAAGAACATTAGTGCAATATAATTAAGCAAAGGGGGAAAGCTTCAGAGGATGTATATTCTTCAGGGACCTGGACTGAGCCTGAGACAAAAGGATTGCATCACCATCATTAAGAGCATTTATTAAGTGTTCATGGCTGCTTCACGGCACTGGCTCATATCAAGCTAGTTAAAACAATGTCTCAGATCCTTTCCTCTGGGATTTTATAACCTTCTGTGTGTACTCCACCACTACGGTGGAGTCTGTCTGGCTATCACAAGCTGAGTAACCACAATAGCTGGCATTTGTATAACACTTTAAGGTTTGCAAAGTGATTTACATATATTATCTTGTTTGATTCTCACAACAACCCTCAGAGATAGGTGCTAGTATTACCCCATTTTACAGATGAGAAAATTAAGGCACACAGAGTTTGAGTGGCATACTCAGGGTGACACAGCCAGTAACTATCTGAAACAAGATTTGAACTGAGTGAGATTTTCCTCAGGTTCAACACTATACTCACCTACTTGCTAAGCTCAGGCTTGTCTCCTTTGCTGAAGCCACTTATAATCCAGATGAGAGCTGGAACCAGCAAATCACCTTAAGGGAAAAAAAGATAAATTTAAATGAGTGGAGGGGGAGAGCAGAGAGAGGATTTGGACCTTAGGACACAAGGCCCCATGGACTCCAGCATACTGTCACTTCCTACTCCCACCCTGAGTAGATACCCAGGGTACCCTACAACTAGAGATGCAGCTTCAAGGGGAGGCAGTGAGGGGAGACTGACTGAAAGAGGTGCTTTCCTAAGGTGTGGATCCTAGGGGTGGGTGAATACAGAAGTATGTCATTTGGTAGCTTTGTATTTTATTAATTATCCATACAAGTCTGAATATGTCACAACTTTCCCCCACCTCCCCCCCTCCCCCTCCAATCTAGGATCAAATACAAAATTCTCCATTTGGCATTCAAAACCTGTCATAACTTGACCCTTTTCTATCTTTCTAGTCTTCCTACACCTTACTCCCTTCAAGTACGCTGAGATCTACATGACACTAGCCGACTTGTTGTTCCTAGGATAAGACACACATCTCCTGACTCTGAGCGTTTTTTCTGCCTGTCCCCCATATAAGCAACTCTCTCCCTTCTCATCTCTGCCTCCTGGTTCCTCTGGCTTTCTTCAAGTCTCAGCTAAAATTCTACCTTCTCTCAAGAAGCCTTTCCAGAACCCCTTTCGTGCTAGTACCTTCCCTCAGTTGTCTCCAATTTGTCCTGAGTATATCTTGTTTGCACAAAATTATTGACGTAATTGTCTCCCCAATTAGACTGTGAGCTCAAGTACAGGTGCTGTCTTTTGTCTTTTTTTAAAAATCCTCAGTGCCTGGTACATAGTAGATACTAAACAAATGCTTTTCAGATTTATGGTAACTTGATATTAAAACAAGTTATTTTTTTTCTTAAAGGAGTAAAAATACTATTAGTAACCCTCTAAATTTTGGCATCTTGGTTTAAAGTCCAATTGCCCCACCCTAGTTATAACTCTGGCAAGCTATCTGATAAAAGAAATAAGAAAGCCCTTAAATGATCTCTTTCTATTCTTTCCCTATTCTCCAGGTTTTAGGACTCTCCAATCCCACTATTACCAACTAAACATACTCCTCTGTGGGAATGACCGTTATCTATTGACACTAAGGATATCCTCCTTTCTTCCTCAATGAGTTCCATGCCTGGCTCACTTTGTCATTCCTCATCAACTCCTACTCTCATAATAGAGAACTTCAGCATACACATTGATGCTCCCTCAAATACTCTAACTTCCCAGGTCTTCAATCTACCCAGTTCCTATGACTTCATCTTCTCCTCTCAGCTATATACAGGGAGAATCATACCATCGATTTTCCCATTACTCAGAAGTAGTCCACTTCTATGTTCCTGAACCCCCAAATTCCTTTATCTGATCATAACCTTTTTTCATTCTATCTTTCCATATACTTTTTAATAACAATTGTTGTTCAGTCATGTCTGGCTCTTCATGACCCCATTTGGAGTTTTCTTGGCAGAGATACTGGAATGACTTGTCATTTTCTTTTCCAGCTTGTTTGACAGATGAGAAACTGAGGCAAATGGGGTTAAGTGAGTTGGCCAGGGTCACTTAGCTAGTAAGTGTCTGAGGCCAAATTTGAATTCAAGAAGACCAGTCTTCTTGATTTCAGACCTGGCATTCTATCGATAATAGCCTATGTAATTATCTCATTTCATTCTCACAATAACCCTAGGAGGGAAATGCTATTTTTATCCTCATGTTAAAATGCGGAAAGTAAGGCAAGCAGAGGTTAAGTGATTTGCCCAGGGTCACATAGTTATTAAGTGTCTAAGGCTGGATTTGAACTCACGTTTTACTGATTCCAAGTCCAGGACTTTTCCTCACTATATCATGTAGCCTTAACCCTGTTCTTTGTTCTTACTGTGATAGATTGTCACATAGTAAGCACACAGTAGACACTTAATAAATGCTTGCTGATTGATTTAAAGTCATCCATAACCTAGCTTCGGCCCACCTTCCTAAGCTTATTGCACATTACCTTCCTGTAGGTACTCTTTGGTTCAGCCAAACTGTCCTTGCAGTTCCGCCATCTTTTATCTCTGTGCCTTGTTATAGGTTGTTCCCCATTTTTGGAATGTACTTTTTGCTTACCTCCACTTCTCAGAATTCTTAACTTCCTTCAAAATTCACCTTAAGTGCTCCCTCCTTCATGAAGCCCTCCCCTCATCTGAAGAATTAGAGACCAGATCCATGATGTCATTGACATAGGGAACTCCCTCTGCCAATACAAGTCAACATCTTCTTTGCAACTTATGACCTCATAGAATTGCCTAGGTCACTTAAGTGACATACTCAGAGTCCTGTAGCCAGTAAGGTAGTGGGTACCTGAGATGTGACTTGAAACCAGGGCTTCCTCACTCTGAGGCCAGCTTTCTATTCAACTATTCCATGATGCTTTTTTGTTTGTTTGTTTTTTAACATTCGTTTTTATTTAGCATTTATTTTTTTAAAAATTGAGTTCCAAATTCTCTCTCTCCCTCTCTACTCTTTGAGAAGGCAAGCAATATGATATCAATTATACATGTAAAATCTTGCAAAACAAATTTCAATATTAGCCATGTTGGGAAAAAAAACCCAATAAAAAGCAAGAAACATAAAGAAAGTGAAAAAAGTATGCTTTAATCTGTACTCAGACTTCACCAGTTGTCTTTCTGGTGGTTGATAGTATTTTTCATCCTGGGTCCTTTGGAATTGTCTTGCATCATTGTCCTGATCAGAATAGTTAAATCTTTCACAGTTGATCATCGTTACAATATCGCTGTTACTGTGTACAATGTTGTCCTCATTCTTCTCACTTTGGATCAGTTCATGTAAGTCTTCCCAGGTTTCTGTAAAGCCATCCTGCCTATTATTTCTTATAGCACAATAGTATTTTACAACACTCATATGCCACAATCAGACATTCTCCAAATGAGATGATGCCTCTTTGTAAAATGGGATTAATAACAGCACCTACTTTTTGTGAGCATCAAATAAGGCAGGATATGTATAAAACATTTCAGAAACCTTAAAGCATTCTATAAATGTGCTATTATTATTATTATTCTTATGCAATGTTTGACTTAAAATTTGTGCTACCAGCTTTCTCTTTATTTGTTCTTTAGGTGAGTCAGAAGAGGTAGACAAGAGGGAGGGATAAGGGAAAGAAGAAGGACTATACAACCATCTATATAATTACCAGGATTTCCTAGGTTCCCTTCTACTTGACTGGAAGGGTGTATTCTAGGAACCAAGTAATATAAATATATTTGATTTGACTCTTTTTTTTATAAGCTTGGCAGCCTTTGAGGGATTGGGGAGGGTGAGTGAGGTGACCACTATTGCTTTCACCTTCCAAATCCTTGAATTAGAGTTCTTGGAAGAATTTCTAAACCTGAAAACTGCTCTCTGAGGACCTGCTGAAGAGTGTTATTTGGTAGGGAGGAAAAAAAAACTAGCAGGAGAATTGAAGGTTACTAGAGAGGAAGAGAGGGGTGGTGGTGAGCTATGCAAGCTTCTTCCGAGTGTGCCCTGCCAGTGTGGGTGAAGACATACTAGCGGTGGAGCCTGTCTTTAATAAGACAAGCCAAAGGACTTAAGGGGGGAGGAGGTAGGAGGGCTTGGGGATGTTCATTTCAGGGCAAGGTGGCATTCCTGAGACAGCTCCTCTGGGCAATAGCTTCTCTATATTTTGGAATCATGAGGTCAAAGAATCAGGGCTGGAAGGGACCTCAGCTCTTTGGCCACCAACCTCATGTTCTTTCCTTCTGAAACTTGGACTCTTTTTTGGGTCCCCCAGCTAGAATAGGTGAGCTTTTGTTTTTGCCAGGGCCCAGATCTCAATACCATTCCCTGTACCATTCCCTGGTTGTCTCCTTACAGCGTAGTAAGCACATGGACCCTGTCTGCTTTCTCACACCCTTTTATTTATTTTCCACTTTCATTAGAATTCAAAGCCATGACTGTCTTGCTTTTTTGTATTTGTATCCCCAACACTTAAACCAGTGCCTGGCATATAATAAATTCTCTGTCTCTCTCTGTCTCTGTCTCTCTGTCTGTCTCTCTGTTTTTCTTTGTCTCATTCTCTGTCTCTGTCTCTCTCCTCCTTCCCATTCTTTTCTTTTATAGGTGAGAAAATAGATCCAGGAAAGGTAAGTGACTTACCCAGAGACACTGAGATAGTAAATGTCAGAGATAAGATTTGAACCCAGGTTCTGGCTTCATTATCTGTGATATTTCCATTGAACTATGGTGTGTAGACTTTGGTGGGCCCTTGATTTATCGAACTTTTGGTTTCTTCTCTATTTATTACTTTGTGATTTATTCAATGGTGGACAGATGCTCTAATTCAGAGAAGTGGCATGAGAGTTAGGATTTCTGCTTGTATTTTTTAGAGGCACTTATGAAAAACTATGTGCACAGAACTAGCATAATTACATAATGATGGAGTTGAAATGAGCCTCAAACCTTTCTCTTCCACCCATCTCTCTGCCTCCAAACATAAAAACCCTTAAACTAGGCCAGTATCTTGGAAGAAAATTAGATCATGAGACTCTACACAGTCTCATTGCCCTTCACAAATTCCCCAGTGGGGCAGAAACCAGATTCAAAAGTAAATGTAATTATTTAACAATATAAATAAAAGATATAATACGACATTGATAATGTTAATTTGTGATTTTCTAAGTCAACATGCAGTCTACAGGAATAGTTACTATTTGAGTTTGACACCATTGCTCTCTAACACCAGGACCAATCTACCAAGAAGCAATTGTAGAGTGCTGATTGAGAATCACTGACTGATTGGCACTGGGGATATGGAGACAGAAAGGAAACATTTCCTGCCCTCAAAGGGCTTACATTCAACTGGAGGAAACCACACACACACACACACACACACACACACACACACACACCATAAAAAGTAAAAGTAATTTGGAGGGGGGACACTAGCAGCTGGAGTTTCAAGAAAGGCCACATGAACAGCAACATTCATTTATTCATTCATTCATTCCACCACTGTTTGTTAGCTACTTACAAGGTTCTGAGGGCTGCGATTTGAGGGATACTGGGAAAGCCCCTCTGTCCAACTACATCTCCCTCATCAACCTATCATTAAGATAGACATTTCACTACTAAAGGTTCATTCCTTTGAATAAATGAATGAATGAATGTATGAATGAATGAATGAAAAGCATTAATAAGCACCTACTATGTTTCAAACATAGACATTAAGATGTTAAGTGGGAGGTAACTTTTCCTAGTGAACAGAGGACTGAGACCTGGAATCAGGAAGACCAGACTGGAGGGCTGCCTCTGATACATATTGGCTACATAATCTTGAAAAGTAACTCAATTTCTTTGTGCCCCAGGCAACTATATGGGCTACTGAACAAAAATAATTTGCATTGTATAGTGGTATTTCCTCTCTGTATACCAGTAGAATCACAGGTCTGGACCTCTTTTCTCCATCTCCAATGCCTTCACTCTCCACCCTGCCCCCCTACCCCCAAACCCGTCAGATTTTCTTCAATATCAGAGCTAGTCAGTCAATCAGTCAGTCAAGAAGAATTTCTTAAAGTACTTATCATATGCCAGGCATTGTGTTAAGTGTTGGGCAAAAACCAAAGTCCCGGGCCTCAAGACGTTCATATTATAAAAGAGACAACAGGTTCTGTTAAGGAAAGCAGACCTGGTAAAGCTCCCAGGTCATTTGGAGGTCACTGAGCACTTGGACAAAAGAGGTAACATGGTAAGAGAGACACACATCTGAAGGACTGGCTGATGCCGACAATCCTGTCATTCTCTCGGGTCGCTCTGGTATTGGCAGTGCTGAACAGCCGTGCTCCGGGAGAGGAAGGCTTCCAGTAGACCCACAAGGCTTTAATGCTTAGCAAAAATTAAGACCCATCCACAGGTCACCTCTCAGAGCTGTCATTCTAGTGCCTTCCTAATCTGATCTATGACAGCATTTGAAAGAATGCCAGCAAATGTCCTGCTGATTCATCCATGGAGTTTAATGAAGTCATAGCCTGGGACCAGCTGCCTTTATCAGGCAGGCTTTGCTTGGCCTTAGATGAAGCTCATTGATTGTTTCTGAACTAAAATACTTAGCTCTTTGAGCAGCATATACCCTGGATGGGAGACTAAATGCCCCCAAAGCACTGATTTCTCCCCATCCCAATCCCTCACCCCTTTCTATAACCTCTCCCCCAACAGGAGGCTGCTTTTTTTAGTTCATGTCTTTTGAGTTCTTGTGATATGACTACATTAGTGAGTTATCATCACCATTACTACTGATCCCCAATTGGAGTAAGTACAGGAAATAGGGACATTGACCACAGGCAGCTAGGTGGTACAGTAGATAGAGTGCCAGGCCTGAAGTCAGGAAGACCTGAGTTGAAATCCAGCCTCAGACACTTAATAGCTGTGTGACCTTGGGCAAGTCACTTAATCTCTTGTTTGCCTCAGTTTCCTCATCTGTAAAATGGGCATAATAATAGCACCTACCTCCCAGGGTTGTTATGAGCATCAAATGAGATGATAATTATAAAGCACTTAGAGCAGTTGCCTGGCACATAGGAAGACCTATATAAATGTTAGTTATTATTATTAACTATCTCTCTGGATCAGCACTGGACTGGGAATCGGGAAACCTGGGCTTGTCTTGGTCTTGTCATTAGTCATATGATCTTAGGCATGTCATATAAAGTCATCTATAAAATAAAGGGGTTGGCTAAGTGATGTCTAAGGTCCCTTCAAGCTCTATCAGTCGAATTCAACATGTAACCTAACCATCATTAAACAGCTTTGGGTATATATGAATAAATGGATGAAGGGCTAAATGAATGAATGAAGTATTTATTAAGTGCTTACTATGTGCAAAACATCGTACTAAATCCAGGAACCCCATTTCCCACAACATTTTTCTGACCTGACATTTTTGGTAGGTTGGAGCGGGGCATCCCTTTGAAAAGTTTTGCATAGATGCCCCAACCAAAACTGTCCCCCTATTTTCACTGCTGGCCATTTTGATAGAAAGGCTTGTTGGTTAAAGCTTTCTTCCTTTTGAATTTTTTCATAGACACAGAGAAGTAGAAGAGAGGCAATTTGAAGTGACAGAACCCTAACAATAGGGTGGGTCATGATCAGCAAAGACTTATCAAGGGAGATGGCATATGAGCTAAACCTTGAAAGAATTTAAGGATTGTAGGGAGTAGAAGTGAGGAGTAACTGCATTCTAGGCATGGAGGCAGCCTAAGAAAAAGGGCAGAAGTGGAATAGGGAATGCTGAGTTCAGTGAGTAGAGAGTGTGATTGCAACATAGAATACTCTAAGGGGAGTATTTTGAAATGTTTGGAAAGGTAGGTTAGAGTCAAATTAGGAAGGGCATTAAACATCAGGCTGAATAGTTTGTATTTTATTGGAGACACAAGACAGTCCCTGAGGCCTTTTTGAAAATAGGAGTGATATGATCAGACCTAAGCTGAGGAGTATTATTTTTTAAGCTATGTGGAAAATGGACTGGAGAAGAGAGACACCAGAATCAGGGATACCAATTAGGAAGCTACTGCAATAGTCCAGGTGAGATGTGATAAGCCTGAGCTAGGGTCATTTCCTTGTGACTGAAGAAAAGGTGACAAATGAGAGAGATGTTTGTGGAGTTTAAACTGACAACACTTGGCAACTAATTGCATATTGAGGTTGAGGGTGAGAGAAGAGTCAACCATGACTCTGAGGTTGCAAACTTAGCTTTCTGGAAGGATGGTAATTCTTTAAACAGAAATAAGGAAGTCTGGAGAAAGTTAGCATTGTGGGAAAATGGTGGCATGTTAGGACTTGGTGGAGGATAGATCCTCCACAAACCCCAGAGCTTTACCCCAGTAAAGCTCTAGAAATGTATGATAAGGAGAAATGATTAAAAAAAAAAGAAGCAAGATAAAGAGAACGAACTATAAATTCTTCCATTCAGTTCAGGAGTTCACAAAAGACTTCCAGAATCTTGCAAACACCCTGTACATAAATAAGCCAGGGTCGATAAAAGGTACAGGATGAGGAAGACACAACCCTGGAATCCACACAGGAAACAGGCTCCCATTAGTGCACAGGGTATACTCAGAGCCTTGCCAAGTAAAAGTCCTCAGGAAAGCTTCTTCCTCAGGATGGACCTGGAGCCTCAGTTGGAAAAGGCACTAGCAGCATCCAGTGTAGGGGAATCCATGAGATTTATCTACAACAGAAAACAGACCTGGAGCAACATCCGGGCAACCTGTGCCCAGATCCAGGAGCCTAGACTCCCCAGCAGAAACCAACATCCATGCAGTGTGGGCCTGAACCACAGTAGACAAAAAAGGCCAAATAATTCTTGCAAAAGTTGGGGTGTAGTCTTAGCCACTGAACTCAGGCCCAAGTCTGTCTATACCATCCAGGAGGATGGAATGAAGTCTGATCCAGTCAGAAGCCCCAAACCCAGAAACTGAGGCTGGAGTTATGAGTAAACAGAAGACAACATCAAATACCTTGGATGGAGAGATGCCCAAAGAGGAAGGCAAGAAGAAAAGAACACCTCTACAATAAATCCAAATAGGATCTCAGAGGAAAAGAAAACAGTCCTGGTCATAAAGACTAGAGGAGTACCTGGAAGAAATGAAGCAAAAGATATAAAATAGAATAGTTATGGAAGAAAAAATGGCAAGGAGAATTAATGCCTCAGAAAAGCCAATGGTAAAACTTACCCAAGAACTGAATACATTAAAATAAAAATGAACCAGAGAGAAATGATACAGTGAGATAATAAGAAGTATTAAAACATAATCAAATGATTGAACCAAATGGTTGAAAAAAAAGTAAGGAAACAGGTCATGGCGAGATAATTGAAGAATCAACATACTACTTAAAATAATTACAATCCCCCATATTGCAAGAAATCATTAATGAAAACTTCCTAACTCTCTTAGAACCAGAGGACACAGTAAAAATAGAAAGAATTCATCTGTTATCTCCTGAAAAAAAAAAAGAAAACAAAAACAAAAAACAAACCAAAAACCTAAAATGAAAACTCCCATGAACATCATAATCAAAATCTACAGCTTTCAGTTCAAAGAAAAATTGCTTCAAGTAGTCAAAAAGAATTCAGTCAGGATCACATGAGACTTAATAGCTGCAACTCTTTTTTTTTTATTTTCAACATTTACTTCCATAAGATTTTGAGTTCCAAATTTTTACCCCATCTCACCCCTCCCCCACCCCAAGATGGCATGCATTCTAAATACCCCTTCCCCTAGTCTGCCTTCCCTTCTATGTCTCCTCCCTTCTCTTATCCCCTTCCCCTTCAATTTTCCTGTAGGGCAGGATGGATTTCTGTATCCCTTTTCCTGTATTTCTTATTTCCTAGTTGTATGTGAAAACATTTTTTTTAAACATGTGTTTTTAAAACTTTGGGTTCCAAATTTTCTCCCTTTCTCTCTCCCCACGCACCCTGATTGATAAGGCAAGCAACTCAATATAGGTTATACATGTGCAGTTATGCAAAACACTTCCATAGTAGACATGCTGTGAAAAACTAACTCTATTTCCCTTAATCCTATCCCACCCACCCATTTATTCTATCCTTTCTTTTGACTCTGACCCTCCTCAGAAGTATTTGCTTCTGATTACTCCCTTTCTCAATCTGCCCTCCTCTCTATCATTCCCCTACTGTCTTGTCCCCTTGCCCCCCTATTTTGCTGTAGGGTAAGACAGATTTCCACACCCAATTGAGTGTGTATGTTATTCCCTCCTTAAGTCAAAGCCTATGAGAATAAGATTCACTCATTCCCTCTCACCTTCCCCCATTTCCCCTCGACTGTAAGAGCCTTTTCCTTTCTGTTTTTTTTTGTGTGTGGGATAATTTACCCCATTCTACCTCTCCCTTTCTCCTTCTCCTAGTATAATCCTCTCTTGCCCCTTAATTTTATTCTCCAGATATGACCCCTTCATTTTCAACTCACCCTGTGACCTCTATCTATCTATCTATATCTATATCTATATGTACATATAATTTTTTTCCCCTCCAACTACCCTAATACTGACAAAGGTCTCATGAGTTACAAATATTATCTTTCCATGAAGGAATGTAAACAGTTCAACCATAATAAGTCTCTTATGATTTTCTCTTTCCTGTTTACCTCTTCATGTTCCACTCAAGTCTTGTATTTGAAAATCAAATTTTCTATTCAACTCTGGTTTTTTCATCAAGAATGCTTGAAAGTCCTCTATTTCACTGAATGACCATTTTTTCCCCTGCAGGATTATACTCAGTTTTGCTGGGTAGGTGACTCTTGGTTGTAATCCTATCTCCTTTGCCCTCCAGAATATTATATTCCATGCCCTGTGGACCCTTAATGTAGAAACAGCTAAATCTTGTGTTATCCTGATTGTGTTTCCACAATACTTGAATTGTTTCTTTCTGGCTGCTTGTAATATTTTCTCCTTGACCTGGGAACTCTGGAATTTGGCTACAATATTCCTAGGAGTTTTCCTTTGGGGATCTCTTTCAGGAGGAGATTGGTGGATTCTTTCAATTTCTATTTTGCCCTCTGGTTCTAAAATATCAGGGCAGTTTTCCTTGATAATTTCTTGAAAGATGATATCTAGGCTCTTTTTTTGATCATGGCTTTCAGGTAGTCCAATAATTCTTAAATTCTCTCTCCTGGATCTATTTTCCAGGTCAGTTGTTTTTCCAATGAGATATTTCACATTGTTTTCTAATTTTTCATTCTTTTGGATTTGTTTTACAGTGTCTTGATTTCTGATAAAGTCACTAGTTTCCAATTGCTCTATTCTAATTTTTAAGGAAGTATTTTCTTCAGTAATCTTTTGGACTTCCTTTTCCATTTGGCCAATTTTGCTTTTTAGGGCATTCTTCTTCTCATTGGCTTTTTGGACCTCTTTTGCCATTTGGGTTAGGCTATTTTGTAAGGTGTTATTTTCTTCAGTATTTTTTTGGGTCTCCTTTAGCAAGCTGTTGACTTGTTTTTCATGATTTTCTTGCAAAACTCTCAGTTTTTCCTCTACTTCTCTTACCTGCTCTCAAAATCCCTTTTGAGCTCTTCCAAGGCCTGGGACTGATTCATATTTTTCTTGGAGGCTTTAGATGTGGGAGCTTTGGCTTTGTTGTCTTCTTCTGGTTGTATGTTTTGATCTTCTTTGTCACCAAAGTAAGATAATATAGTCTGACTCTTTTTTCGCTGCTTACTCATGATCCCGGCCAATTACTTGAGTTTTAAACTCTTTGTTAAGGTAAAAGTCTGCTTCCAATGTGAAGAGTGTATTGTTCCAAGCTTCGGGGGTTTGTACAGCTGTTTTCAGAGATACTTCTAGGGACCTGTAAATTTTCAGTTCTTCCAAAGTGCTATGATAAGGGGCGAGTTGTTTCCTCTCCACAGCCACAACAGGTTCCACTACGCCAGTGTTCCTCCTCGCCCCAGGACCGCCCCTCAGAACTGTGACCCAGATCCAAGCACAGGTAAAGCAAGAGATTCCTGCCTCAGCACTGGCAAAGAGATCCCTGCAATTCCCCTCTAACCAGCCATTCAATTCCCCCTCAATCTGTGGGCCGGAAGCTCAGGAAACAGTCGCTGCCACAGGCAGAGCTTGAGACTTGCGGCTGAGACCTAGCTCCTCTCTCACCGAAGTCATAGACTTTTCCCACTGACCTTCTAAGTTGTCTTTGGCATTTGGGGTTGAGAAGTCTGGAAATCACCACAGCTGCCCGTGATTCAGTCCTCTGAGGCCTGCTCCAGGGTCGCTGCAGCCTGTGTTCCTCTCCCCACCTGGCGTGATATACCTTTCCAATCAACCATCCAAGCTGTCTTTGGCTGGAAATTTGTTTTACTGTGTCTTTTTGTGGGTTCTGCTGCTTTAGAATTTGTTTAGATATTTGGGGGGTTTTGGGAGAGAGCTCAAGACAGTCACTGCTTTCTCTCTGCCATCTTGGCTCCACCCCCAGCTGCAACTCTTAAAAGAGGAGAGTTTGGAAAACAAGATTCTAGAAGATAAAAGATAAAGTTTTACACCAAGAGTAATCTATCAGACAAAACTAAGTGTAAACCTTCAAGAGGAGAATGGACCTTTAATGAAATGGAGGATTTCCAAGCATTCCTGATGAAAAGACCAGAACTGAGTAGACCCTTTGAAACAGAAATGCAAGAATCAAGAGAAACACAGAAAAACATACACATTTGATCATTTGGAAGACTCTGGTGATGAATTGTTTACATGCTAATAGAGGGAGAAGAAACAAGTATTTTCTTAGAATCCTAAGGGGATTCTAAGGGATTGTAGAGAAAGTTATAGAAGACAGACAGATGAACCAAAAACAAATGGGTAGTTATCATGATTACAGATGACAGTGAATATAAAATAGGATAAACACATAAGCAGAGAAATTACATTACATTTAAAGGCACCACTGATAATGAAGCAATAGCAATACTTACTATAAGTGCACCAAACAACATAGCATGTAAATAGTGAAAGAAAAAAAATCAAATTGCAGAGAAAAATAGACAGTTTTAGATGGTATCACTATTATAGTTTTTTTTAATATTGAGAAAACTCAATGTACCTCTTTCAGACTTAGAAAAATCTAATAAAACATAAACAAGAAAGAAGTTAAGGACCTGAATAATACTTCAGAAAAATTAGAGATGATAGAACTCTAGTGATTACTGAATGGGAACAGAAAAAGTGTTTAAATTTATTAGCCATGGATTACACTTTTACAAAAATTGACCATGTATTGAGGCATAAAAAACCTCAATGAAAATAGAGAAGGGGCAGTCTTAGGAGAAGAATAATCAGTTTTATTTTGGATATGCTGATTTTGCATCTAAGTGGAGATGTCCAGTAGGCCATTAGTGATGTAAGACCTTTAGGTCAGGAGAGAGATGAAGACTGGATTGAGGCAGAAATCATTTGCCTAGAAATGATATTTGAACCCATGGGAGCTGATGATATCACTAAGAGATTGGTTATAGAGAAACAGAAGAAGGCCTAGAAGAGAACACTGGGATAGACCCACCCTTGTGGTTGGGATACGGATATTCCTTTCATCCTTGGTTATGGATTTTGTGGTAGTGACGAAATGGACTGAAATCAGAGCCTCACAAGTAAGTTTATTTCCTGGAGCAAGTACCACAAACCACACCCAGGGAAAATGGCATGAAGTGCTTCTTCAATTGGAATTGGGAGGCATAGAGATTAATAGCAGTATAAGGCTACGTCTGGGGAGGTTGTTTTGCTCACAGAAGTATGTGTAGGGAGAAAAGGAGAAGTATGTGCTGGGAGGAAATTCACCTTAGCTACCCTCTGATAGTTTTCTATTTTAATTAATTGTCCTTGCTAACTAGGTTTTAGGTTCTCTTGTTTTTATGTTGTTTGTGAACTAAATTTGGAGCTCTCTAAATTTAGCACCCTGAGATAAAGCCCCATTTGCCCACCCTAGTTCTGACTGCAATTCCCATCGATCCAAATTCTACTTCAATTTATTTGTATGACTCTTTTTTGCTGCTGTGTTCTCAGACCTACCTTTTCCCTGCCCCAGGAGTGGGCTGTCATGTAGACTCCTTTTATGAATGGGTAAAGTGACAGAGGAAATAACTGGAGCTGTGCGTAGAGAGCTTGTGTCAAACTGTTGGTGTGTCTCTGGCTGTAAAATCCCTTTCATTGCTAACTTTGGAGAGAATAATACTTCATGCCTGAGGCATATGGAGTCTTTTATTATTTCTTAAATCACTAGTATGTTTATATATGACTAGCTTACATGGCAAGTTACCCCCACCCCTCATCTCCAAGCTGTTTCCTGACACTTACCAGCAAACACCCCTTAGAAATTCTTGGTTGAACTCCATGTTTCCTTCCATAAAGTTCTTTGGGAACTATGTATGTGCATGGCCACATTTCTAAAGAAAAAGGAACTTCTCCTCCCCTGTAGCTTATTTAGCATGTATTTATTCAGTATTTGTAGAGGTAGCCCTTTATTTATCTGCCTTTTACAGGATGAACCCAATTGCAATGACTGTTAGGATGGGGGAGGGTTGGAGAAGGGCTGGGTGTGTCCAAATTATCTACTTGTACTGAAATTAGTTGGGTTCAAATGTTGCTGAAAGTAATTTAGGTATAGAAAAATGGGCATGCTATTACACTGCTAGTAAAATTTCAAACTGGTAAAGTTTTTTGGGAAATTGATTTGAAATTATATAATAAGAATTAGAAAAGTGTTAATATAAATTGCCTCAGTTATCCCATACTGGGACTATACCTTGAGCATCCTAGTGATTAAAAAAGAAATCTATCCACTTGTGCAAAAATATACCTAGCAACATGAATCAAAATGACAATCAAAAACACTTGGAAATAAGCCCTGTGTGCAATGATTTGGGAATTATTGAGCAAATGGTGATCTATAAATTCAGTATTGAATTCAGCTAAATGAGCATTTGTTAAGTACCTACTAGAGCCTAGGGAATTCAGTGAAAAAAAAATGAAAGTCTCTTCCCTCAAGAACCTTACATTCTAGCAGGAGAAAACAATTGATATAATACTTACAATATGTACAACTTTTTACAATTTTATAATACAAATTGTATACAAACTATATACCAGGTACTATCATAGTAGGGGAGAAGGGCTGGAATGTTAACCACTGTGGAAATTAGGGAAGACTTCTTGGAGGAGGTAGTAAAACATTCTGGAATCTATTGTGACAAGTATAAAGAGTAAAACGGAATATCAGGAAACTTATGGGAAATGATACCAAGTGAAGAAAGCAGAACCAAAATAACAATACATACACTGTTGATAATATGTAAATAATTAGAATAATAATATCAACAGAAAATGGCTAGATAGCAACCAATACACAGAAAAGTTCAGAAGGGCAAACAGAAACAAGTAGGATGATATTGTTACTGCCTTGTTATGATCAATCTACCTATCTTAAAAAAGATAAGTAATAAAATTTTATGATTTCATGTACATTCATTTTATCTTTTTTCTTTTGTTTTCTGCACATGTAAAAAAAATTGATTGTCAATAGGGGTTGAGTATAATTTTTTTAAATGCTGATTAAATTCAAAATGCTGATTACAGAGATTGTCCCTGCAACAAAATCTGATCTATATAATATGTAGGCCTAAATCTCATTTGTCTATTGTAACTCTGTGTGTTAAAACACTTTGTTCCAGACCTTGCCTGGGATTGTGCATACATAGGGACTTAATAGGTACACTTTAGTGATGCTTTGTTAGAGCAGACAACTTGTATCATGGCTAAGCTAAAGGGCTATTTACCTTTTAACCACACAAGACTTTGACTTTCTAGAGTATGTCAATTCTTATTGAGTATCTTCCCCCTTAGAGGATAAAAAACTTTGCCAAAGGGCTCTCCTGCAGTGCATTGCCCCTCAAAACATGCTAATTATGCAGTAAGGAGGTTCCCTTCCTTTAATGCGCCCAGAGTCTTCAGGAGTTATCTAGGAAAGACACCAAAGGGCGACACTGTCTTTGGTCCAACTTTTTGGGAGAGGAGTGCTTTCCAAAGATAGTATTATTGTTGTTCAGCTTAATTTCTGGAAAAGGGGTGACATTTTATATCAGGTGTGAGAGAGATGACAAACTTGGTCTGTGACTTCTATTTTTTGCATTGGCTAACAAAACCACTCTGTGGGGATCCATATGGACTTGATATTGGCCTGTGTTTGTTAAATTCCTGTTGCACGGTCAATCAGTTTTTAACAAGTATTTTATATGTTCCTACTATGTGCCAGGAACAGTGCTAGAGGATACAAAAATAGTAGTCTCTGACCTCAAAGAGTTGACGTTTTATCATAGGAGACATGAATACACAAAATAAATACAAGATGATTGTATATTTTGGGGCACGAGCACCTGGGGGATTAGAAAAGGCCTCCCCTGTAGAATGTGTGATCTGAGCTGAATCTTGAAGGGACTGAGAGATTCTGCGAGGTGGGGAGGAGGGAGCACATTCTGGGACTGGGAAAAAGCCAGTGCCAAGTCATGGAGATGGTAGGTGGAGTGCTATGAAGAGCCAACAAGAAGGCCAGTTTGACCAGATTATAGTGGCCATGGAGGGGAATTGTGTATATTAAGGCTGGAAAGGTAGATTGGGTCCAGAGTTGAGAGGAAGGGTTTTAAACAACAAACAGAAGAGCTTTTATTTACTTTGTTGTTGTTTAGTCATTTTTCAGCCATGTCTGACTCTTCATGACCCCATTTGGGATTTTCTTGGCAGAGATACTAGAGTGGTTTGCCATTTCCTTCTCTAGTTCATTTGATAGATGAGGAAACTGAGGCAAACAGGGATTAAGTGATTTGCCCACAGTCACACACTTAGTAAATATGTGAGGTCAGATACGAACCCAGGTCTTTCTGACTCCAGATCTAGCACTCTAAGAGCTCCTTGTATTCTTCTGCCTCTCTTCATTCCTCTCACATAAACAGGAAGCATGACAGTAGAAAGTCTACTAGAAATGGAGTCAGAGGGACCTGGGTTGAAATCTCATCCCTCCCATAACTTGCTAACTCTCTGACCTTGGGTAAGTTTCTTAAAATTCTCTGGGCCCCAGTTCCTCATCTGTAAGACAAGGAAATTAGAACTAGATTGCCCCTAATTGTAACTATGTCATCTGCCTACCAGCTGTGTCTCTCATTTCTATGGAGAGAGAAGGGAATAAGCATTTATTAAGTGCCTACTGCATGCCAGGCACGGTGCTAAGCCCTTTCACAAATATTATCTCATTTGATCTTCACTAAACCCTGGGAGGTGGGTGATATCATGATTCTCATTTACAGTAGGTAACTGAGTCAGAGAGAGGTTAAGTGACTTGCCCAGCTAATATCTGAGGCTACATTTGAACTCAGGTCTTCCTGACTTTAGGTCCAGCCACCTAACTGCTTCTGACTCTCGAACTTAGAACCAGAAGATCTGTATTCAGGTCCAAAACTTACTAATTATCTGACCTTGGTTAAATCATTTCTGAGGCTCTGCTCTGGGCCTCAGATTCTTCAATGGTAAAACAAAGTGTTGGGGGGTAGATGACCCCTCCCTGCTCTTGTTGTTCACTCATGTTCAACTCTTTGTGTTTCCTTGGCAGAGATACTACAGTGGTTTGTCATTTCCTTCTCCAGCTCATTTTACAGAGGAGGAAACTGAGGCAAACAGGGTTAAGTGGCTTGTTTAGGGTCACATAGCTAGTAAGTGTTTGAGGCCAGATTTGAACTCAGGTAGATGAGTCTTCCTGACTGCAAGCCCAATACTCTAATCACTGTACCACCTAACTGCCTGGAGAAACCAGATCTACCAATTTATGATTCCATAAATTCCAGGTAGATGAAGGGAAGAAGAAAAGAGGGGGAGGAAAGGGGAGGTGAACTGTATATAATCCAGGTTCCAGTAAATATCACAAAATCAAATATTTCTACCCCACATAGCACCCTCCATTTCCACACACACACACACACACACACACACACACACACACACACACACACCAATCTTCCCTCTTCATTCTGCTGAATGTGTCAGAAATGACACAGAGCATACACATAATCACTGCCATTGAGTGGCTGGCTGTCCAGGCACATCCATCTTAGCTCAAAATAACTCATGTAACCTAAGAGTAAATCAGTGACTGGACACATGGTGCCAAGCATAATCTCAAGCAACATTTAACTAGGTTCAATATTTGTTTCCCTGCTTTGAGTCCCTTTGAAATGATCTGGAATTGGTTCAGGCAGGACCAACTCTAATTTTATGGTGCTCCTGGAACACTACCAGAAGCACGAGGGCTCCTGTGGCAAGGAGTATCAGAAAAACCAGAAAAAAGATCCCTCCAAGTGCATTTAAGCATTTACAAAACCCTCCTTCCAACAACTCGTAGAATCTGGGACTGAAAGTAAGGTGAAAACTGTGAGAGCCAGAAGTGCCCCCTTAGGACTGGTCTTCCTCTACCCCCAACTGTGGCTATTGCTGTTGTTCTGTTTATATTGATAAACGTTTTGGAAGGTCAGAAAGAGAGGTACATTTACTGTCAATTCCTGCAGAAATAACCAAAGATGACAGGGCTTTTTTTTGTTGTTGTTGCTGTTATTCAGTTATTTTTCAGTTGTATCTGATTCTTTGTGACCTCATTTTGGGCTTTTCTTGGCAAAGATACTGGAGTGGTTTGCCATGTCTTTTTCCAGCTCATTTTACAGATAAGGAAATTGAGGCAAATAGTGACTTGCCCAGGATCATACAGCTTAGTAAGCGTCTGAGGCTGGATTTGAACTTGTGAAGATGAGCCTTCCTGATTCTAAGCCTAGCGCTCTAACCACCAGGACACTGGTTAGCTGCCCCAAAAGATGACAATAGGAGGGATATATTCTGCACTTCAGTTCATCAGAGTTCTAGCTGCCCAAAAAAAGGAGAGAACATACTTCTAAGTTTGATGGATGAGAAGACTGATCAACTAAATAGCAGCAGTCCTTTGGCTTTGTATCACAAATGTTCAATCAATAGGAAACTTACCCATTCCAGTGTGGATTCTTGAGCAAGAAATCTCAGAGTGGCAAGATTACTCACTGCCAAAGGGCTATTGAACTGACTTTGAGTGGCCTCATACTTAGTGGAATTGTTATTATAGAAGACTTGAAATGGTTAAGTGAAGTGATTAATATTTGTCCATTTGGCGTAGAATGCAACCTATTTTTTTAAGTTAGAAAAATAAAAAGAGAGGGAGTAGGAGCAGAGAGAGAGAAAGAGAGAGACAGAGAGAGAGAGAGAGAGAGAAAAGGGAGGTGGGAAAGAGAGAAAGACAGAGGGACAGACAGACAGACACAGAGACAGAGACAGAGGCAGAGAAAGAAAAAAAGAGAAAGAAGGGGAGAGACACACACACACAGAGACAGAGAGGAGAGAAAACCTCTTCCATGAAGTTAGATGGATCTGAAACTTCTTTTATTTTTCCATTAGACTAGAAGTGAATCTCTGTTTTGAATCTTTTGCTTTTTGAATTCCTAATCAGGCTATTAGAACACTGAATTTGGAGCCAGAGTACCTAGGTCCAAATTCTCACTCTGCCAATGACTACCTGTGTGACTTTGGACAAGTCACTTAACCTCTCTGGACCTCAGTTTCCTTATCTGTAAAAGGATAGAGTTAGACTAGGTGAGGTCCCTTCCATTTGTAGAGCTATCATCCTTTGATCCCAAGGAAAGCACCAGAAAGCATGCCCAATACTGTTCATCACATGTTTATGTTTTAGGTGACTCTACCTCTTTGCGAGCCTTTCCTTATCACCTCCAGGATCAAATCCAAAATGCTTTGTTTAGTTTTCCAAGCCCCTCATTACCTAGCCCCTTTCTACTTTTCCAGTCTTTTTATACTTTACTTCCCGTCACAAGGTTTTCAATCTGGTGACACTGGCCTCCTGGCTGTTCCACCAGCAAGATGCTCTGTCTCTCCACTTGGGCCATGTTCTCTGGCTGTCTCCCATGCCTGGAATGCTCTATCTCTTCACCTCCCCTTCCAGCTCCCTAGCCTCTTTTAAGTCCCAACTATAATCCCATCTTCTCCAGGAAGCCTTTACCAACCTATCATAATTCCAGGGCCTTCCCTCTCTTAATTATGTCCTCTTTATTCTGTTCACGGCTAAACATTTGTTTGTTTGTTATCTCCCCCATTAGATTGTAAGCTCTGTCTTCTGCCCCTCTTGATGTCCTCAGTGATTAACACAGTTCCTGATATACAGTAAGCACTTAATAACTATTTATTGGCTGATTGATGGACTAAAGGACTCTCTAAGTGCCAGCTGTTATATCACTTTTCTGAGCCTCAGATGTTTCACTTTTAAAATGAGGGCATTAGGTTAAGTAACCCCTAATAGCCCTGACATTCTGTAACAAATTATGGGAACTCAAGGCCTACAGTTGCACCGGCTGGGCAGCCATGGCTGGGTCTGACTTGCTCTCCTTCAGACTGTGAACTCCATGAGGGCAGGCATTGTGTTTTTACCTTCCTTTGTATCCCCAATGTTTATCACTGTACCTGGCATAGAGTAAGAACTAAATAAACGTTCGTTGAGTGACTGACTGATTGCATTATTGGGGATAGCACCCACATCAAGAACCTTCCAGATCCATTGGAACATGACTTTAATCAGATTTAATGCTACAGAAGGAAAGAAAGTTGGAAATGCTTTTAGGATCATAGGTTTAGAAATGGAAAGGACTCCAGAGATCATCTTCTTCAAATCACAGTGTGCATGAGTGTCAGAGTACAGGACAGAGTGGCCTAAGTGACTTTAATTGCATGTGCAGGTCCTCCTGAACACTTTGACTAGAGGAATGCTATTCACTGGTCTAGAGTTCCAAACTATTTGATTTGCCATTCTAGCACCATGGAATGAGTATGGAACCTGGACTCAGATACTCAAGGTTCAAATCTCAGCTTGGCTTCTTACTCCCCATGTGACTTTGGGCAAATCACTTAACTTCTGTTTGCCTCAGTTTCTTCATCTGTAAAATGGGAACCTGTGAAATAGCACCTATCTCCCAGGGTTGTTATGAGGATCATATGAGATGATATTTGTAAGGTGCTTAGCACAGTGCCCAGAATATAGGTGCTGTATAAATGCTAGCTATTATTGTTGTTGAGTTGTTTTTCAATCATGTTCAACTCTTTGTGACCCCATTGAGCATTTTCTTGGCAAAGATACTGGAGTGGTTTGCCATTCCCTTCTTCAGTTCATTTTATAGATGGGGAAACTGAAGCAAATGGGGTTAAGTGACTTGCCTTGGATCACACAGCTAGTAAGTGTCTGAAGGCGGATTTGAATTCAGGTTTTCCTGACTCCAGGACCCAGCCACCTAGCTGCCCACATCATCATCATCATCATCATCATCATCATCATCGTCATCATCATCATCATCATTATCATCATCATCATCATCATTGTCTGTATACTTATACGATCTTTAGTTTGCATGGCCATTTAATTCCTATACATAGTCTTTATTTCTCAAAGACACTTAAAAATATCCCCATGTTCACACACACAGACACACAGACACACAGACACACACACAGACACACACACACACACACACACACACACACACACACACACACACACACACACACACCCTCGAACTTGAAATTCCTAACCAAAATAAATACTTGTACTATTCTGGGATGAGGTTGTGATTAGAAAGCTATAAACTCATAGTCCTTATGTGTAAGTGAAGACATTGAATAAAACCGCTCGACCACCCTTGTCATAGGGTTAGTACACTTAAAATATTTTGTTTCCTGGCCACAAGCTAAACTTTTCCCCTAACCTGGTCTGTTTTTAGGCTTCCTGGGTGAAGATGGTAGGGGAAAGGGGAGAGGTCAGGCAATGGGGACCATGGTCAGGCTGGCTCCTGACACACCACAGGGGAAGTCCAGAGGTTTTTAACCCCCTGGGTACATAGAGTCCATAAATTTAAGGGAGTCTGTGCATTTGGATAGAAAAAGTTTCCATCTTTATTTTCACAAACTCATAACTAGGATTTAGCATTTCCTTCAATTCTGAGTGCAGACAACAAAACAATATTCTGAGAGGGCTCCACAGGTTTCCCTTGACTGCCAAAAATGTCCCTGACACACAAAAAAAGTTTAAGAACTCTTGAGTCTCCTTTAAAACATGGAAAAGACCCGTGGCTTAAAAATGTTACTCTGATCCTTCTGAACTCAGTTCTCTTCTGTTCCCTAACTCCTTACCCATTTTTTGAGCTCCCACAGTGCAATAAGAATGCTGAAATCATGAATGGCTAATTTTGCCCTCTAGAAGTATTCAGGCAATTACCACATGGTAGACTATTCATATTTTGTTGGTCTTCACACAGAGGGAAAAGAGACAGAAAGTTACTGTTTGATTCTCCTAACATTAAGGCCATATTTACACATACAAGGCTTTCCAAAACTTAAATAGTACTGAGTTACTTAACTTTTTTTAGGGGTGACAGTTGGGGGATCTCCTTGATCAATTCAGTCCAAAATATTTTTAAGCTAGCCTGTTGCTGGTGGTATGAGACTCATCCTTTCCCCCTACCCTTCTTACCAACTCATTTGCACTAAGCTTGAATGAGGCAGATTGAGGTAGTATAGATAAGCCTCTAATGGACTTTAGGGGTCATCTAATCCAATCCCCTCATTTTATATGTGAGGAAACTAAAACCCAGAGAAGTTAGGTAAATTTGCCCAAGGTCACATAGTTAGTCAGTGAAAAAATTGGATTTTTAACTCAGCTTTTCTTACTCCAAATCCAGTCATAGGCCCATTGTACCATGCCTCAGGTTACTCAAGACAAGAAAACACTGAACTCTCATACAGAAATCTCCCAGTCATATATGAACTTTTCAGACCCCAAGAGAATTCTGAGAGCTGGTTTGACCACATCTGGGCACTGATCAATACCAGAGATGCATATGACAAAGTGGGGAGAGGCAGGGCTTGGGGGAGCAGCTCCAAGAAACCTGTTTTTATCCTACCTTCCTTTCATCAGTTGGAAAGAAGCCTTCCTTCCTCACATTTTACCTAGTTCTTTCTTTGTACCTGTCATGCATTTGCCTGAGTCAGACTTGTTCACGTACTCGTTGTATTCCCTCAGCGGTCTCTAAGCTCCGTGAGAGCAGGAACATACATAGTCTTTTTGGATCTTTGCATCTGCCTTCAAAGCCTAGTACAATGCCTTGCACACAGTAAATGCTTAATAAACGTTTGTTGGTTCTGCCTTCTTGACCATATTGCTGCTGAAAGTCTACGAATAGATTGGCATGGGGGTTGGGGGAGAGTGGAGTGGAAGGGGTGGGGCCGGTCATGCGACTCCTTTCACCGGGAATCAATGAAATTCATTAAGTCAAATGCTTGGGTATCTGACCATTTAAGCAACATTAAAAAGTCAACTGAAAGTTGGGAATGTTTCTGCATGAAGGTTATAGCTGTAGAGGTTGTTAGATGACATTTATCAACACCTTAAATATTATTTACTAAGATAAGGTAGCAGCTTTTTGGAGAAAATGCACCAAGAAAATAAGTGTCTACTTTAGGAGGGTCCAGGAACCACCTTGCTATTCCTGTCCTGTCACAGATTTTTACCAAACCTGTTTTTAAGGATTTAAAACTCACTCATAAAAATTAACAGCAGCCTTTAAGGCAATTTAAAAACAAAACTAATTTGGTCTTAAATCCTATAAGTACCATATATATATATGCATATATATACATATATACATTTTTTTTTTTTTTTCAAAAACACTAATAAAATTGTACTTTCTATGGCTGCTTTTCTGGAGGCTAAGTAAGTAAGTAACACAGGCTACCTTGTGTGCAAAAGAACACGGGACAGCCATTGGGGGGGGTGGGGATGGGGATAAGCAGCTCTTATCCCCAGTTCTGACCATGAAGAGCAGCTCTTTATTATTCCTAGCTATATCTGTGGCCCTCAATGGAAAATGCCAGCCATTCATTTCTTTATGCTGAAAATTGACTTAAGTGTTCAGGAAAGGTACTGGATAGTCAGTTTGGTTCTCCTGTTACAGCTTTTCAGATGGCAATGATGCACAGCCTGAATCCACCCAAGAATGACACTGTGGGCTCCCTGTGCCACTCCTGTATGGAGGGACCCCTACCCCTCAGCCCCATTACTGGTCTCAGTCACAGACTGGAGAGCCAATCTAGCTAACTGTTGGAACCAGCTGACAATTCTCAGAGTGGAGAGGTTGGGGTTGGGAGTTTGGGAGGTGAGATATGACAGTGGCAGGGCTGCTAGGTGGTTAAGTGGATAGAGAACCAGGCCTGGAGTCAAGAAGACCTGTGTTCAAATGTGATCTTAGATATTTACTAGTTGTGTGACCCTGGGCAAATCACTTAACCTTGTTTGCCTCAGTTCCTTATTTGTAAAATGAAAAGGAAATGGTAAACCACTCCAGCATCTTTTGCCAAGAAAACCCCAAATGGGATCACAAAGGGTTGGACGTGACTGAAAAACAACTGAACAACAAGATAGAGTAGAAAGAGCACTAGGTTTGAAACTAAGACTTGAGTCTGAATCCAGGCTCTGGTACTTTCTAGTCCTATAAGCAGAGGTAAGTCACTAAACTGCTCTTAGCCACAGCTTCCTATCTGTAAAATGGGTATAATAACACCAGCACTACATGCCTCACAGGACTGTTGTACCCAAATTGCTTTGTCAACCTTAAAGTGCCACTAAGAAGTGAATTTTTATTAATCATTTAGGCTTCTTACCCAAGCCCACAAAGGAAAGGGTTCTGTTTCTAGAATCAAAAGACCTGGGTTTAACTTTACTTTTAGGCATTCTTTGTTCGTGTGACCTTGGTCAGGTAACTCAACTTCCCTGGACCTCAATTTCCTCTTCTGTAAAACCAGAGGGTCTCCTCGGTCACCTCTAGCTCTGAATCTATGATCCTGCAATCTCTTATTTATGCCAACATTACAAACATTAGATATAATTTCCAATACTGTTCATAGTCCATAGATATGGAGGTAGAAGGCACTTCAGGGGACATCTAGTCTGACCCTGTGATTTGACAGATGAGGAAAAATGGGCCCAGGATTGTTGCAGCTTCCCCCAGGCCACAAAGTTCATAACTGCAGGCAGAATTTGAATCTGGTTCTTCTGACATCATAGCCAGTGTTCTTTCTACAATATATTCTGAATCAGAACAGTCCAATAGGAAATTGAGTCAATGCCTAGTGATAGGTGAGCTAATTCCTTACTCCTTGTTAAGGAATAAATGTCCACAGCCGCTGAGTTTTGCTGTTATGTTAACCCTAATTCTGGACCACTCTCATGCTGTCTAAAAGAGAGATGACCTATCTATCAAAGCCCTGTCTCAGGACAACCCATATCCAGAAGTTCTTTCTAGCCTTCTAGAACCAAGAGGATCTTCTAGGCAGCATTAATTCAACCTGGGAACCAAAAAATGATTCATAATTCTAAATAAGATAGCATGTTATTAATCTGTAGGTCACTGATTTGACATGCTCATTTATCTACCACACAGTTGAGAAACAAGAAGTCAGTAAACCAAGTCTAATAGGCTAAAGCTCGTGCACTATATTGAGGTGGGGGTGGTAGAGGAAGATGGAGAGTGGAGCTCCCCAGACCCTCACTAAGAGCTTATTGACTCTTCATGTACAGTTCTAAGAAGCCCAGCTATCTGATTTCCTAGCCTACAGCAGATTAGAAATCATAGCTTCTCTGTGTATGCTCCTTTGCATGAAGGGCTGGGGCAGTGTCAGATATATGGACAGAAAGAAGTAACAGATGTCAGAAGATAGAAAAATCACAAAAACCAGTCACAAGAACTAAAGAAAAAAAAAGCAGTCAGGTCATTTGTGTAAGTAACTGTACAAACTGTCAATTTGTTGTTCAATTCTTTTTAGTTGCATCTGACTCTTTGTGACCCCTTTTAGGATTTTCTTGTTAAAGACACTGGAGTGGTTTTCCATTTCCTTCTCCAGCTCCTTCTCCAGCTTACAGGTGAGGAAAGTGAGGCAAAAAATGACTTGCCCAGGGTCGCACAGCTAGGAAGTATCTGAGACCAGATTTGAACTAAGGTCTTCCAGACTCTATCCACTGCACCACCTAGCTGCCCCTAAATGTCAATAGGCCCTGTATAATAAGCAGTTAGTGATATATGTTCAGAAGGGGGACCTAGAGTTACAAAAAAAAAATGAAAGAGTCCAATTCTGTTCAGCATATTCTGTTTAAGAATGTATAGGCATGGATAATGTGGTTCTGAAAATTTTGATGAAAAATTGTTCAATTACAAAACATTTGGCCTTTTAAGGATGTCAAATTCTAGTTACCTGGAAAATGCATTTATGTGAAAGTTTGTTTCCTGAGGATGTCAGATAAATAAGATATCTATCTGTACACAATAGTTTCTATGATACAGATCCTCTAGATTCACTTTTTTTTGGTGGGAAACTTAGAACCTCAAGGAGGTGGAACACATAATTGCCTCCAAATAAAAGTTATTTTAAGTCAAGCATACGGTGAGAAAATAGTTAAATATGAGAAATTTAAGTCCATTTTTAAACATGGTTTCTTCCACCTGGGTATAATAAATTCTAGGCTCATTAGATTTAGTTCTGGATGGGAGCTTGGAACTGATATAGTCCAATGCCTTCATTTTGAAGATGAGAAAATTGTGGCCCAGAGAGTTTAGTTGGTAAGTGTCAGAAGCAGGATTCGAATGCATTTCTTTCCCAAGCAAGTCAGGCCCTCTTTTTATCATTACATGCACACCCTGCTGCCTTAATGACCCTAGCCTCTGATGAGCTGATGTCTGAAACCTGGCTAGAAGCTAAGACAACAGGGTCATGCGTCATTTGGGGCTGAGATCAGCGGGAGGCTTTTTTAACTCATGCTGTAAATGGTTGGATGACTTGACTTTGTCAAATAGGGGAACAGAGTGACAGGTTGGAGAGCACTAGATGGAGCAGCAGAAGACTTTGGCTGGCGTTGGGCCTCCCAACTTACTAATGGGCATTGGTGTGATCTTGGATAAATCCCATAACTCTGCTGAGTGTGAGTAAGCTCCCTTGGCAATAAAATGGGGATAATCAAATGCGTACCACTGGCCTCCTAGGGGTTTTATGGTGATTAAATGAGAACATATGGCAAGTACAGTAAGCATAAAACAAGTGACTTACTACTAATGGTTTAAGTTGTTCACCACTATTACAGGAAAGTAATAGAGATAATAATGATAGCTAGTATTTATGTTGTGCTTTAAGGTTTACAAAACACACACACACACACACACACACACTTTCTTTCTCTTTCTCTCTCACACTATATATAAAGCAATATATAAAAATGTATATGTATATATAAATATGTGTATGTATGTATACATAGATATATATACATATATATACATAAGTACATGTGTGTGTGTGTATGCATGTGTGTATGTGTAAAACCTCATTTTAGCCTGTCAACAACCATGACAGGTTGAGGAAACTGAGGCAAAGAGAGGTTAAGTGACTTTCCCAGGATCACACAGCTAAGCTAGTAACTGAGGTTGGATTTGAACTCAGGTCTTCTTGACTCTAGGCCCAGCCCTCTGTTCACAGCTCCACTTTGACTTATGATTTCATTGGTAGGATGAATTCCTGGATGAGGAAATTCCCTTTACCAATGCAGGTTGGCATTTTTCTTCACCTTAGACTTAAGAGAGTTGCCTAGACTAGATCACTGAGAAATTAAGAAACTTGCCAAAGGGCATACAGCTAGTACATGTCAGAGGGGTGACTTGAACTCAGGTTTTTCTGGCTAGCTTTGTCTCTATTATATCACGCAGGCTCCTCAATACAGGAAGGCAGTATGGTCACACAAATAGGTAGATTAAACATTCCCATCTTCTGTTTTGTTTTGTTTTGACCTATTTTGTAATCCCCATCAGTTAGTACAGTGCCTGGCACATAGTAGGGATTTACTAGACACTAATTGACTGGCTGTCATTAGCTTTGTTTTCTTTCTGAAGAAGCAATTTCATCTTCTTATACCTAACATTTTATTCTGTAAAATGGGAGTAACATCCTTATCAAAAGTCCTCTATTCATACATACAGTAGATCCTGTGGAAATATACACACTGAAGACCTTGAGAAACTGGTTCCTAGAGTTTTATAAGCCAGAGACAATGTAAGAGATCATTAAGCCCAACTCTCTTACCCTCTCCCCTCATTTTATAGACAAGGAAATGAGTAGGATCAAAAGAAGGGAAGGGATAGATGCTTATATAGAACTTTGACCTGGAAACTGGATCTAGAGACATCAGGGACCCAAGTGATCACATTCAGCCCCATTGCTTTGCAGATGAAGACAGTGGAGACATGAAGTGACCTGCCCATGGTCACCCAGCAAGTAAGGAAATGAGGCAAGCTCAGGTCTTCCACCCCAAGGGTCAGGGCTCTTTCCAATATATCACAGATTCCATAAAAGTCAATTGATTCTCTGGCCACCTCTGGAAAGTAAACACAGCAAGAAAGGATTGTTTCTCATGTTAAGAATGGGAAAGTTAAGGTGTGGAATGAGGACTGGAGTGGTTAGGGTTAAATTCATTGTGTTGGGCAGCAAAATACTCTTGTCTGCCAATCTGTTGTTGCACTATCCTGTGGATTCATATCAATAGGGTTAAATTTTCATTTCATTCAAACTGGTTGACCCATCCTTAATTTTTATGCATCTTCAAAATTTTATTTATTACATGTTGGAACCCTTCTCTCACCCATTCAGAGTACTTTTCTTGCTAAACCTCTGAAGGTTTATGAGGCAGTGGCCTCCTAAGAGCAGGTCAAACAGAGAGGCTTTCATTTGGCACCAATTCTAAATGATCTAACTGAGCTATTTAAAGCTTGGAGACAGTGCAAGCAAAACCATGTCGAGCCCTCTGATTGGCTGAAGTCATCTTTGTTCTCTCAGAAAAGCCTTAGAAACAACAATTGCTACAGCTGAGCTGCTATTGTGAAAGGCTGATGGGCCGATAGCATTCATCTCTTGGGAACTTCTTCCAGATTGCAACTGGGGCTCTGTTTCAAGTATGCTCACCTGTTATGGCTGAACTATGAGCTTGACAGAAAAACGAAGAGAAATGTTAAATCAGTCATTTAAGAGTGCTCTCCACACACTAAGTGAGCCCCTCATGTCACCTGTGGTCCAAGGGGACCCTCTTACAAGGGAGTTTCTACTCTGGACTCAGATGGATAGGGTTCAACATGAGGGGACCTGGTCCCAAAGAAAAGGGGCGTGTTACTTGTTTATCCTTGCTTCTGACTAACTACCCTTGCACCAGCAAAGAACTCTGGGGGCAAATCTCTAACACAAAGCTCCCCAAAGTGTATCCCTTCTAGAAAAGATATTCAGAGGCAAAGCCAAGATGGTGGAACCAAGATAGTGGATTAAAGCTAGAGACTCATCTGATCTCTCCCAAATTTCTCTGCAAACAACTTTAAAAGAATGTCTCAAAAATTTTGGGGTGCAGAACCAACAAAAGGATGGGGTGAAACAATTTTCTAGCCAAAGACAACTTAGGAAAGTTTCCACAGGAAAGGTCTGTCTCACTGGGATAAGAGAGGAGTACATTCCAGTTCAGGAGGCACCCTTTCAAGCCAGCAGCAGACTGGAAAGCCAGTGCACTTCCAAAGCTCTTAATGGTAAAGGGGTCAGACGACTGGTCAGGAGGAAATTACTGGGGACGCTTTGCTGTCACTGGGTGCAGGACTCTTTTGCATTGTCCGTATGGGGATCTGGAAGGTAGGCTTAGGTTGCAGTCTCAGGGTGAGGAGGAACAGTAGCACACTACACCTTGTAGCCACAGGAGAGTAGATACCCTAGCCACAGTTTTAGGGCAGAAAAGAGTGCTTATGGTGGCTTGTAGAGCAGAGCACAGGCCAGAGGAGTAGTAAGCACACCTCTCTTTAGATCAAACCACCTTAGAAGAACTGAAAACTTATAGGTCTCCAAAATTAGCTCTGAGAATTGTAGTTGGAAAAACCTGAAGCTTGGGACAGTGCTCCCTCTACCTCAGGAGCAGAACCCAACTTTAACATAAAGTTAAAAGTTTAACAATAGCACCAAAAATGAGCAAACAACCAAAAAAAGAACCTGACCATAGAAAGTTACTATGGTGACAAGGAAGCTCAAAACACAAACTCAGAAGAGGACTATAAGTTCAAAATACCCACATGTAAAGTCTCAAAAGAAAATGTGAATTAGTCTCAAGCCCCAAAAGAATTCCTGGAAGAGTTAAAAAAGGATTTTAAAACTCAAATAAGAGAGATAGAGGAAAAATTGGGAAAAGAAATGACAGTGATGCAAGAGAATCATGAAAAAAGAGTCAACAGCTTGGTAAAGGAAGCACAAAAATAAAAAAAAGATGTACAAAAAATTACTGAAGAAAACAACTTTTTTGTGGCTAGAACATTTTATTTATTTATTAAATTTATTAAAATACAAATAGTATTTTATTTTTTCCAATTACACATAAATGTAGTTTTCAACATTCATTTTTCACAAGATTCTGAGTTCCAAATTATTCTCTCTCCCTCGCTTCCTTCCTCCCTCCCCAAGACAGTAAGAAATTTGATATAGGTTATACATGTGTAATCATGTAAAACATATTTCCATGTTAGTCATGGGGAAAAAAAAATTCTTAAAAAGTAGAACTGCCCAAATGGAAAAGGAGATACAAAAGCTCACTGAAGAAAATATTTCCTTAAAAATTAGAATTGGGCAAGTGGAAGCTAATGATTCCATGAAACATCAAGAAACAATAAAACTAAGGAAGGAAAAAGAAAATGTGAAATATCTCATTGGAAAAACAACCGACCTGGGAAATAGATCTAGGAGAGATAATTTAAGAATTATTGGGCTACCTGAAAACCATGATAAAAAAAAGAGTCTAGATATCATATTGCAAGAAATTGCTGGGGCAGCTAGGTGGTACAGTTGATAGACACTGGCCCTGGAGTCATGAGGACCTGAGTTCAAACCCAGTCTCAGACACTTGACTCTTACTAGCTGTGTGACCTTGGGCAAGTCACTTAACCCCAATTGCCTCACCAAAAAAAGCAAAAAAAAAAAAAATTGTTAAGGAAAAACTGCCCTGATATTCTAGAACCAGAAGGTAAACTAGAAACTGAAAGACTTCATCAATCACCTCCTGAAAGGATCTCAAAATGGAAACTCCCAGGAATTAAATAGCCAAGTACCATAGCTCCCAGATCAAGGAGAAAATACTGCAAGCATCCAGAAAGAAGTAATTCAAATATTGTG
Organism: Vombatus ursinus; assembly: GCF_900497805.2. Classification (NCBI taxonomy): domain Eukaryota; kingdom Metazoa; phylum Chordata; class Mammalia; order Diprotodontia; family Vombatidae; genus Vombatus; species Vombatus ursinus. The sequence continues at coordinate 6,387,267 of NW_020954550.1, forward strand.
GAGATACAGGCAGGATAACAAAGGATTCAATAGCTTCTATATTAAGGCATCAGAAGTCTTGGAATATGATATTCAGGAAGGCAAAGGAGCTAGGATTGCAACCAAGAACCACTTACCCAGCAAAACTGAGTATAATCCTTTGGGGGGAAAATGGATATTCAAGGAAATAGAGGGCTTTCAAGAATTCCTGATGAAAGGACCAGAGCTGAACAGAACATTTGCTTTTTAAATACAAGATTCAAGAAAAGCATAAAAAGGTAAACAGGAAAGAGAAATCAAAAAGGATTCAATAAGGTTAAACTGTTTACATTCCTACATGGGAAGATGATACTTGGTAACTCCTAAGAACTCTCTCATTATTAGGGCAGATAGAAGGAGTATACATAGACAAAGGTCATGGGTGTGAGTTGACTATGATGGGAAGATATAAAAAATAAATAAATTAAAGAGTGAAAAAGAGGAATGAACTGGGAGAAGGGAGAAAGGGTATAATGAATGAAAAGCATTGAAGATAGAGTTTCTCGGTAATTAATAATCAATTTATTTAATGGGCTAGCTAATAATCAACAAGTTGATCATCAAAGGTTTCTCCCAGTAACCAAAGGCACTTAATGGAGATACGGAATGCCTTAAATATTTTTTTTTAAAGGGGATGCCCCAAACAGAGGAAATCAACACTGATTGGTGGACCTTTAAATAAGGAGGTGGGCTAAAAGTCTTTATCTCCTCCTGCTGAGAACTTGGCTTGATCATGAGGCTCAGCCACCTCCAAGAATTTGGACAGGGGAATCCATCTCCACCCAGATTATTCTGGCTGGTTTTCTCCTTCCTGAGCTGGTTTACCCTAAACTCCAATGGAGAGATCCAAGGGCACAGGCTCACTGCCTTGGGGCAGGAATTCACCTAGATTAGATTTTGTTTATATTCTAAATAGAAGTTGAGGATTAGGGCAATCTCATCTATCAGTCATATCCTTCAGAGACTGGCTGACTCATCTGCAGGGGCTGGTCCTTGAATGAGAAAATAAAAAACCTGGATCTTAATTAATAATGGGTTATTAATATAATAAAAGAGGGCGAGAGAGAAATGGATGAACAGGGGAAAAATAGGATAGAGTGAAATACACAGTAATAATAACCAAATGCAAAAAAAAAGGATATAGAGAACTGAGTCAAATGCATAAGAATATTAATCATTCCTCAATTGATAAGTGGTAAAAGGATATGAATAGGCAGTTTACAGATGAAGAAATCAGAACTATCTATAGTTATATAAAAATTCTCTAGATCACTATTAATTAGAGAAATGCAAATTAAACCAACTCTGAGGTATCACCTCACACTTATCAAATTGGCTAGTATGACAGAAAAAGAAAATGGAAAAAGCTGGAGGGGATATGGGAAAATTGGGACACTAATGCATTGTTGGTGGAGTTGTGAACTGATCCCATTATTTTGAAAAACAATTTGAAACTATGCCCAAAGAGCTATAAAACTATGCATAGCTTTGACCCAGTAATACCACTACTCAATCTATATCCCAAAGAGATGAAAAAAAAAAAGCAAAAGAGCTTACATGTACAAAAATACTTATAGCAGCCCATTTTGTGGTGGCAAAGAATTGGAAACTGATGGGATGCCCAGCAATTGGTGAATGGATGAACAAGTTGTAGTATGTGATTGTGATAGAATACTAATGTGCTATGAGAAATGATAAGCACGATGTTTTCAGAAAACTTTGAACGACTTACATGAACTGATGCAGAGTGAAGTGAGCAGAACCAGGAGGAGATTATATACAGTAACAGCAACACTATATGACCAACTGTAAATGACTTAGCTATTTTCAACAATACTAAGATATAAGATAATTCCAGAGGACCCGTGATGAAAAATGCTATCCAGGAGAAGATTCTGGGACGATGGCAGAGTAGGTCAGAAAATTTCAAGCTTTCAAGATTTTCTTCCACAAGAGATAAAATAATGCCTCTAGGCAAACATAGAGCTATGAAAACAAATAAGAGTGGGGGCAGAATAGGCATCCTTGGGTGACAATTGGAGAACATCTGAAGAAAAATTCCAGGACAGATTCCTCCCTGGGAAAAGTAAACACTACCAGGCTAGGGACCACTTAAACAACAAGCAGCAAGCCCTGGGGTTAGCTGGTTTGGGAGGCTGCCTCAGCCCCAGCCACAGGAACTTTTATGCCCAGGACAGTGAGGGGAGTAAGGGGATGGACTTGGGAAGATCTAGGGAACCTCTGCTGACAAGGAATGCCAGACCCAGCTGTGTTGCAGAGAAGTAATGGGGCAAGAAGGAACCAGCACAGGCCAGGTGAGTATAGAAGCAGTGGGGCAGAACACCCCTGGCCATGGGCACTCACAAGAGGCTGGAGGCCTTGGTTTGAGTTCAAGGTCAGAAGGAAGAACTGAAGAGGATCAGAGGCCAGAGGCATCATCCCCCATACCCCAGGACTAGAGGTGATTATAAAAATTAAATTATTACCAAAAAATAATGCACAGGCAAAGGAGAAAGAATCCAACCATAGAGAGCTACTATGGGAATAGAGAAGATCAAGGTTCATCTTTAGAAGAGGATACTGAAGCAAAGAAATCCTCTTCTACCCCAAAGAGTAATGTCAGATGGTCACCTGCCCAAAAAGAATTCAACGAGGAACTTAAAAAAGACTTTAAAAATCAAATGAGAGAGATTGAGGAAAAACTAAAAAGAAAAATAAGAATAATATAAGAAAAATAAGATTATGAAAAGAAAGTCAACCAATTAGAAAAGGAGATCCAGAATCTTAAGGAAGAAAATGACTCCTTGAAAATCAGAATTGGCTCTTGATACTTACTAATTGTGTGACCCTGGGCAAGTACTTAACCTCGATTGCCTCACCAAAAAACCAAACAAACAAACAAACAAACAAACAAACAAACAAAACAAAAAACAAAAAAAGAATCAGAATTCAGCAAGGGGAAGCCAGCAAAGTTATAAGAGATGAAGAAATTTAAAAATATATATAAAGAAAGAAAAAATAGAAGAGAATGTGAAACATCTCATAAGAAAAACAATGGAACTAGAGAATAGATCAAGAAGAGAAAACATAAGAATAATTGGACCACCTGAAAGTTCTGATCAAAAAAAGAATCTTGATACAATAATATAAGAAATAATTAAAGAAAACTGCCCTGAAGCACTAGAACAGGAAGGGAAAGTAGAAATAGAAAAAAAATCTACTAATTACCACCTGAAAGCAATCCTACAAGGAAAACTCACAGGAATATTAAGGTCTAATTTTGAAACCCCAGATCAAGGACAAAATATTGCAAACAACAAGAAAAAAAAACAATTTACATATGTTGATACCACAATTAGAATTACACAAGACCTAGCAGTGGCAACATTATAAGATCACAGGTCTTGGAACACTGTATATAGAAGAGCAAAAGAACTGGGCTTTATATTTTAGAAATATATTTTAGAAAAATATTTTGAATTAACTGTTTTTACCATATTATCTGAGAGTAGTGGTAGCTGCCTCCGATAAACTGAGACCTGGGAAAGATTTTAATTCGGAAAGACCAAGATCATCCACTGCATCCCAGACCATCACCAATCATCTTGACTTTTGTCTTGCCACTGGACTTTGATGACTCTGGAGGAGGGAGTGAGGCTGATGATTTTATATAGATCTGCCTTACTTAAATCCAATTCACATGCAAGTCAAGACATTACCCTTATGGTATAGTTTGTCCTCTTTTAGAATGAAAGAGGAACAACAATTTGTCTCATAAGAAACCTGCATTTGGGTCAGTTAGAACTGAACATGGAATAAGTGATTGGCTTAAGATTGGAAAAGGAGTACAACAAGGCTGTATATTGTCACCTTATTTATTTAATTTATATGCAGAGTACGTCATGTGAAATGCCAGGCTGGATGAATCAAAAGGCAGAATTCAGGTTGCTAAGAGAATGTCAACAATCTCAGATACACAGGCAATACCACTCTGACGGCAGAAAGGGAGGAAGAGCTAAGAGGCCTCTTGACAAGGGTGAAAGAGGGGAGTGGAAAAGCTGACTTGAAGCTTAACATCGAAGAAACTTAGATCTTGGCAACTGGTCCCATCACGTCCTGGTAAATAGAGGGAGAAGAAATAGAAGCAGGGGCAAATTTTATACTCTTGGGCCCAAAGATCACTGCAGAGGCTAACTACAGCCATGGAATTAAAAGATGCTTGCTTCTTGGAAGAAAAGCTGTGGTAAATATGAACAGCACGCTAAAAAGCAGAGACATCACCTTGCCAACAAAAGCCCAAATGTATTTGGGCTTTAAGAATTGGGATATAAGGCAAGCTGAGTGCTACAAAATTGATGCTTTTGAATTGTGGTGCTGGAGAAGACTTTTGAGGGTCCCTTGGGCAGCAAGGAGATGAAATCAGTCAATACTTAAATAAATTAATTCAGACTATTCAGTGGTTATTGAAACTTAAGTACTTTGACCACATAATGAGAAGATGGGACTCACTGGAAAAGACCCTGATGTTGGGAAAGATTGAAGGCAAAAGGAAAAGGGGATGGCAGAGGAAGAGATGGACAGATAGTGTCATGGAAGCAGTGAACATGAGGTCAGATAGACTTCAAAAGATAGTGGAGGATAAAAGGGTCTGGTGTGCTGTGGTCCATGGGGTCATAAAGAGTCAGACATGACTGAACAACTGAACCACAACAAATATGGATAACCTATATCAAATTACTTGCCATTTTTGGGAAGGGATGGGAGGAAGAAAGAGAATTTTGACTTTAAAATTCAAAAAATGAATGTTAAAAATTGTAGTTGGAAAAATATAATATTAGAAAAGTTACTTAGTGGGCTAATAACAAATCAGGTGTAGGACAGATACTCTACCGTAGAAGATACTGAAGACTCAAAAGGCTCAGAGATCTGCCAGTACAAAAAGAAAACATATAGCAATAATAGATCATAGTCATTCCATTCACCCATGATATGAAGACAGCTTTGTGGGACCATGAAAATAGTCATCACAGCTATTTGGCATTCACACCCAATCTATGCTAGTTGATCAGCTCACAGGGTCCAGGTCTCCTGGCCAGACAAGGATGGTCTCTAATCCTTTAGTTTTCAAGGCAATTCTGACTATGTTCAACTTCTCCTTTGAGAATCATGCTATTTTGGGAATTTCCTCTTACTGGGCAATGGTCACTTTGTTCCAAAACTTCCATCCTTTAGACTTCATGAGGTAGCTACCAAGGCTAATGTAACCCCACTCTTAAATGTCATTGATATGGGACTCTTTCCTCATTGGTGGAGTGCCCTGCCCTGTGTGAGGGATAGTTGAAGTTGATGAGAGTGAGAGGGAGCTTTGCTCTCTTCAGTTCAGTCTTCTTCAAACTTCTGGTTTTCAGCTTTGACAGGGAAGATGGAGGAGGCCAAACCCACTTCAGGTTGCTGAAGAAAAGACTATGGGAAGACATGAGAAAACCTGCAGTCTCCATCATGTCCCTGTTTCCAGCTTGCAACACTAGAGACTTCAAGGAGTTTCCCCTTGGGTGAGATCTGGGACCTTCTCTCTGGTTGAGGTGAATTACCTCATATTCAATGGGAGAGTTCATTCACTCTTATATTATCTGGTACATATTCTCCTATATACATATATTTTCTCTGATATCTGCTTTGCTATTGAATTGGATAAATGGACTTCTTTATGATAAATGTTGTGTGTATTCATTGTGGAATTGGCATTTGGTTTGAAGAGAGTCAAGCTTTGGGGTCCTGCTTCTGCCCAGTAATGAATATCCATTAGAAATTAGGATTATATGAGCAGCTAGGTGGTGAAGTGAATAGAGCACCACCCTGGAGTCAGGAGCACCTGAGTTCAAATTTGGCCTCAGACACTTGACACTAGCTGTGTGACCCTAGGCAAGTCACTTAACCCCAATTGCTTCACCAAAAAAAAAAAGTTAGGATTATGTCCTCCAGATTAACAATATTTAAGGGAGAAGCCCAGTACCTCTTCTTTCTGAGGAGAGCAGAACCTTGGCCCCAACCTCCTGCTTCTCCTCATGGCAGGAATGAAGTCTTCATTGGAGAAAGGTAGGGATAAAAGAAGCTAGAAATGTCCATCTTGCCACATATGAGCCACATAATGACATCTCTATGCTACATGTACATCCCCTTGCAACATATGGGTCTTATTAAATATGGGGGCCTTGCTACATCAGAAGTGTCCATTTCCCAGGATTACTTTTCACTCATCTATTCTCAGGGAAGGAAACAAAGAGGCAGAAAAAGAAAGTGGTCCAGGCCCTGAGCATCATCATCATCATCATCATCATCATCATCATTATCATCATCACTATTACTAATAGCTAGCATTTATATAGCACTTTACATTTGTTAACTCATTGATCCACATAACAACCCTGTGAGGGAGGTGCTGTTATTATCCTCCATTTTACAAATGAGGAAATCAAGGTTTACAGAGGTTAAGTAACTTGGCCAGGATCATACAGCTAGTAAGTGATGGAGATAAGATTTGAACTCAAGTCTCCTTGACTCCAGGCCCAATGCTGCATCCACCATACCACTTACAAGAAGGCCTATAGGAGCTGCTAGGATTCAATATGTGTTTTAGTGCAGTGGGTAGAGAGCCTAGCTTGTAGTCAGAAACACCTGAGTTCAAATTAGCCTCACAAACTTCCTAACTGTGTGACCCTGGGCAAGTCATTTAACTCTGTTTGCCTCAGTTTCCTCATCTGGCAAATAATCTGAAAAAGAAATAGCAAACCTCTGTAGTATCTCTGCCAAGAAGACACCAAATGGGGCCATGAAGAGTCGAACATAGCTAAAAAGCACTAAGCAACAACAACAACAGATAGGAGAAAAACAAAAGCATTCCAGATGGGAAATATATAAACAACAGCTTAGAGTCAGGAATGAGCATGGCATATGTGGGAGAGGTTGGAAATAAAGTTATTCATTGGCTACTTGTTAAGCATCTACTATATACAATATATATCATGGCTTTAGGAATGGAAGAGAAGACAGAGATATTAAATGCAACTCCTTAATTCTACAGATGAAGAAACAGCAGCCAAGAGAGATTAAGTGACTTTCTCAAAATCTTATAGGGATTTGAACCCAGATCCTCTCATTTCACATCTAGAACTCTTTCCATTTCTTCAATATTGTGCTAAGTGATGGGAGCAGATTCTTGAAAGGATCTATAATCTCATGGATGTGGACATTCCCTCAAATAATGTGGTGGCCAGCTAGGTGGTACAGTGGATGGAGTGCTGGGCCTGGAATCAGGAAGTGCTGAGTGCAAATCCTGTTTCAAGCACTTGCTGGCTAATTCACTTAACCTCAATCTGACTAAATTTCCTCAAATGTAAAATGGGAATCATAGTAACAACTACCACTAAGGGCTGTCAGGAGGATCGGTAAAGTGCTTAACACAATGCCTGGCACATAGCAGGTACTTAATAGATGCTTGTTTCTTTCCCCCTTTTCTTCTCCTATCACTGATTTCCCATCCTATGAGCCTCTTATCCTTGTCCTCCCATAAATCCTCCATGACAGTGCATCCAAAGTGCTGGAAGACTTTCCATGGGTCTCACCATTAATGAGGGTGTCAGAACGGCATATCCATTTGTTATCTCTCGCTCTCACTACATGACTGTCTCTTCCTTTCTGGCTCTATATTTAATAATATACTTTATGCCATTTATGCAGGATGCTTTACTGGTAGTATATAACAGCCTCTTTATCCTTACCATACATCTTCCCATTGCAAGGCAATTAAGACGTGGTCCCTGTTCTCAAAAAACTTACAGTTGAGTAGGAAAGATAGGATATATCCATGGATATATACATTATATAATAAATATATAATAGCTCTGCAGTGATTATAGTGTAGGAGGGAATATAAAACCATAAAGGAGATGCAAAAGGCCATGTGAGATTGGAGGAAAGAAAGACCATTTCTGACTTGGAGAATCAGAGATGACTACCTGGAGGAAGCATCATTTCCCAGAAGAGATGGGATATGAGGAACAGGAGCCATAGGCAAGTTGGAGCTGGATTGGTCTTTATTCTCTCTTCTTACAGAGAAGGATTTCTCTGGAATCTGCTTTGCCAATTAATCAATATGCATTTATTAAGCACTTACTCTGTGCCAGGCACTTCATATCCCCAAGTTAATTGCTGGGAATGCAAAGAAAAGGCAAAAAAAAAAAAAATCATGTTCTCTTCCCCCAGGGAGCATGCATTCTACTGGGGGAGAGATTATTCAAATAATCCTCTGCAAGATTCAGACAGAGTATTAACCTTAGAGGGGAAGGTTCTGTCCAGGTTTAATGGCTGAGCACAGGTCACTTGTCAAAGATTTATAGCCCACAGCTATTCCAACCCTTCTCCATAGTGGTCATTTTGCTGTTGGGTGACCACGTTTTCTTTTGCACAATTGCTTCTACCACTTCAAGTTGGCTGATTTTGTTAGAGTAGAGAAGAAGGACACTCAGACAGAGATAGGCACCTCAGTGCCAAGTGTGTGTTTATGGTGGTGGTGATGCAGATCTATTAGCGGAAAACAAACAGCTGGTAGAAAAAACAAATCACAGAAATGAAAGTGTCCTTTATTTCATAGTGAGACTTCTCTCTCTCTTTCCAAAGGCCCTTATAAAGTCCAATAAGCTTATTAACTTGGCAGTCTTGCGACAGGTTTAACTCCAGAGTTTTGCCACCAGAAAAGGCATATTCATTGAATATCATGTATTACTTTTTTCTTCTAGTTTTGCCAACAGTAATAACTGTCTTCCCCCAACCCCTAAACTCTCACATTCTTTACCAGTTTCATAGAGTGCTAAAGTTTCTTTCTGGGAATAAAAAGAAGGTATTAACTGCGCTGCTGACCATTCATAGACTTCCGAAGCTGAACAGGAAGAAAGATTACTACAGCCAAATTGCTTTGTGAAGGAATGAGAATACCTCTTCTGGGAATTTTAAAAATGTGCTCTTAATATCCTTACTAGGAGGTGAAGTGTTATTACACCTTCACCCAGATACATATAAAAGACTCATTAGAAATATATTTTGGAAGTTAGGGTTCAGTGATAACTGCCACCAGTCATCTAGCCAGCATCTTTTTTTTTCCCTGAAGGATGAGAGTAATGAAAATTGTCTTCTTACTAATCTGTGAAATTGGCAGTAACAATTTGTTTAAAACACATATATACACCACATACACAAAGAGGTCTAGCTGGTATATTTTAGAACTGTCTATAGTCTCCCTTTCAAAGTTACAAATGAACAGTTTGCAGCTTCTTCTGTTTTTCTGTTTCATTCCCTGAGAACAGGTGAGTGAATAGAAATCCTGAGAAATTCACGTTCACAGTGTAGTGAGGCCCACCATGTTTAATGAGGCTCATGTGTTGCAAGGGGCTGCCCCTGACATGTAGTAGCAATAATATGTAATGATGCCCTCCCTCATTCTTCATTAGAGAGAAAAACGAATGTAAAAGGTGTTTGACATTACTGAAGAAAACCAAACTATTTGAGCACCAGGGAGGTGCTTCCAACATTCCTATCCATAGACTTTTGCATTTGGCCTGACAGTTAAAATAAGGTTGTCATTTACCTGTGTATCTCCTGGGTAGAGAATGGGCTGGTTTAAAATAAAAATATGGGGTATTGTTTTAATTGTAAGTTTGTTTGCAAGTTTTTATTTAATTTATTTGTCCTATTTAAAACATTTTACCCCTTGCAAAACTGCCCTTAGGCATAAATACAGAGGAAACAGCAAGAGTAATTCAGCTCATTGTTTTGTTTTGTTTTGTTTTGTTTTGTTTTAAATAAGCAAATGGTTGTCTTAGTGCTTCTCCATAGGGAGAAGACAAATGAGATTAATTTGTTGTTCAGTCACATCCAACTTTTTGTGACCCCATTTAGAATTTTCTGGGCAAAGATGAGGGAGTGGTTTGCCATTTCCTTCTCCATTTCATTTTACAGATGAGGAACTGAGGCACACAGAATTAAGCTTAGGGTCACAAAGCTAGTGTCTGAGGCTGGATTTGAACTCATGAAGATGAGTTTTCTCGATTCCAAGTCCAGTGTTCTATCCGTTGCACCACGTAGCTCCCTAGAGAGATTAATAGCAAAAGACTGTATTTTATATACTCTGATTCTAAGTTGAATCTGTGCCCTAATCCATGTGGGTACCCACACTCCCCAAGACACACACACAACAATGGGGATGACAAACTTTCTACCTCTTATCCAGTGTGATTCTTGACTATATCCTACCAAAATTCTTCCATAAGGGTTCCTCCCAACATTTTGGGACTTCCTATAGGATTGCCACACATACATCCCCACCTTCACCTCAGTAAACACTTATTTGGCATCTACTAAATGCAAGCTTTTGTATGAGACATTGGGAATACAAAGATAAAAGTGAAATCATTTCTGCCTTCAAGGAACTTACATTCTAATGGATGAGATCTTCAAGGTCATTTAGTTCTGTCCTTACTTCAGCAGAAATCTACTCTAAAAGTCCCATAAGTGATGGATCCAGCCTCCATTTGGTAAGACCTCTAGAGACAAAGAGCTCAATATATCAAGAGACAGCCCATTCCACTTTAGGACAATCCTTTGTCAGGATCACTCTTCTGTCACCTTTGCTAAGTGCAAGAAATAAACAAACAAAAACCAGAAGAGGCAACTGAGGCCTTGAGATCCAGTCTCAGCCTCATCTAAAACACACATGTGGTCTTCCTGTCATGTGTAATCAGTCACCATATCTTCTTGGGGAGGGAAGGGAATAGAAATCCCCTCACCTCCAAATTGTTCTGTAAAATTTGGATTCAGTCAAAAGGCCACACTTAAGGATTTAGAAGGCCACATGTGGCCTTAAGGCCTCAGGTTCCCCACCTTGAGATCACCCTCCTTGTTAGGATGACTCCTTGGTGCATCAGAATGTAGGCTGGATTTGTAGCTAGAGGACCTGGTTTTAAATCTTGGTTCTGCTATTTCCAATCTATGTGATCTTGGACAGGTCATTTTATCACTCTAGGTCTTACTTTTTTTCAAATATAAAATGAGGAGGATAAGTTATATGACCAATAAGGTCCCTTCCAGCTATGAGTCTAAATATTTTTTACACACTAGAGAATGATAATGATGATGTGTGTATGGAGGATAATATATATCTTGATACTTCAAGGATCTATAATTTCATCACTACTTCTGTCAACGTAAGTCATGACCCCTCTGTAACTTGATAGATGATCTATAAGTTGCCATAGCTAAAAAATTCATCACTGTACAGTTAGTCTGGCCCGTGAGCCTCTCTAGAAACATGGACTCCACTTCTGGCTCTCCCCAGATTTGAAAGATGAGCCTTTTGCCTTATCTTGTTGGGAACCAGGCCTGCATGCCCCTGTCATTGCAGGGGACAATCTCCTCAACATTCAGCTTTGTGGTGCTGTTCCTGCCTGTGGGGGGGCCCCCCCACTTTCTAGTATCCATTTATATTTAGAATGTAAATTACTTGAGGGCAGAGAATTTCTTGCCTACTTGTGTTTGTATCCCAGTGTTTAGAATAGTACTTAGGACATAATAAGTACTTAATGACTGTGCTGTTACCTATCTATCTAAACAAAGATCTATTTATCTGTCTGTCTGTCTATCTATCTGACTATTCTATCTCTTTCTCTATCATCTATCTATCTAACCGTAGCTAGAGTAGGTCTTAGAGAACAGGCATATATTCAGTCCATCACTAGGCTCTTAATTAGAGTCTTTCCAACATTTTCAACTTGATACAAACTTCCCAAGCTTGAATTCTGCTGCCATAGCCTTTGGGTATAATATAGTTAAGTATTTACATAGAATCCCCTACACCCATTTGTACCTTGTGGAACTAAACTCAACTATAATCAAATCCAGTTCAAGTCAAACCAACAGATTTCTTGCCCTTGACCAGGAAAGAAGGAAATCTATTCATCTTTCAGCAGACATTAATAGGCAAGATCATATAATGAAAAATGTATTTGGCTTAGATTCAGAAGACCTCTGAGTCTTAGCTTCATAATTCATTAGCTATGTGGCCTTTGGCCTAGCCTCCATTTCCTCATTTGCAAAATGAAGGCTAACAATCAGGGCAGTGCTGGCAAATTTTTAATAACCCCATTTCAAAAAAACCAAAAGGTACCCATGATACATTTTTAAATTTAATCTAATTTTCTCCATAATTTTCTTAAGTCTAGAAACAATCAACAAAACAATTCAAGTCTTGATTTGTAGAATTTGCCAATTTCTGAGGAGTAAATGTTAACAGTGAAAATTTAACAATTGGCTCTTGTGAACTGGTTTAAGCTGGCTTCAACACACCCTGCTAATAATATTGGTACAACTTACTCAATAGGGCTGTTGTAAGGATCAAATGATACTATGGTTGTCAAAGCACTTCACCACTAAACAACAAATAATAAAATCATAAGCTATTAGTAATACATGTTGAGATGTGAATGGGAGAATTGCTATTTGTGGCCAAAAGTAAAATAAAATAAAAATTAATGGTCAGGCTACCCTTCAAAAGAGCCTTTACCTGGTTTCCTTCAAAAGTAATCAAAAAGGTTCTTCTTATATTGTGATTTGGGTACCATGACTTTGCTCCTTGCTCCAGGTTGGTACCCTCTTCCAATAATCCAAATCGTCACACATTTATTGAAAAATTTAAAGGGCAAACCCTATTTTTTTCTTTTTTTTTTTTCAGTTCTTTGAAAAAAAAAACCCAACATTTTTTTCTCTTTGTTACAATTACATCTCCTCCTCCTCCCCCAATTCTCCCTCATAACAAAGAAACAGTAAAACAAAAGCAAACCAACATATTTGCCATATGGTCTTCTGCATGTCTACTGCGGGGAGAGAGATATGCTTCATCATCAGTTCTCTGGAGTTAAGATTGATAATTACAATGATCTAGTTTCTGATACCTTAGAGTGGTATTTTCTTTTGCCTTTCTTATGATTGTCTATGTTTGCATCTTGCTTTTCTCACTTCACTTAGCATTAATTCACATATTTTCACATTTCTCTGAATTCTTCATATTTGTCTTTTTTAATAGCATGATAATATTGTGCCATACATATATCACAGTTTGTTGAATCATTCTGCTATCAAAGTATCCACTTTATTTTCAAGTTCTGAAAAGCAAAAGCACTGCTATAAAAATTATGAAATGTACATGTCAAATGTAAGGTTTCTTTTTGTCATTTTACTCTTTACAGTATATATCAAATATCAGGATCTTTGGGTCAAATGATATGAAGAGTTTGATAACTTTTCTCACATAATTCCAAACTATTATCTAGAATGATTAGACCAACTGACAGCTCCACCAGTAAGTATTAATATGCTAGTTTTCCTACAATCTCTTCAACACTATTAATGTTGATTAAAAAAAGCATTCATCACTTTGAAGGGTTTGAGGTCAAATCTCAGAGTTTTGTTTTTTTTTTTAATTTTCATTTGTCCTGGATTTTAGGGAATAGCTTCAGAGACTGGAGAGATGATCCCTATCTTCTGATCTCCCTTAATTCTAGTGCCTTCCCTTTACTGGTTATTTCTAACCTAGACTGTGAGCCCCTTGAGAACCAGGTTGTCTTTCTTTTTATTCCCAGGAACTTAGCACAGTGCCTGGCACTTAGTAGGTACTTAGTCATTATTTATAGACTGACAGAATGTTCCTTGAACACAACACTCTAGCTCTTTTCTCTCTGAAAAACTTTGGAACCAGTTGTGAGACACAGGAGACACTGACACAAGACTACCCGGCATGGCGTGTCTGCATCAAAGAACATGTTATACTCCATGAGTGAACTAGGATTGCGGTGGCTCAGAAGAAATGTGAAATGTGCAAATTTAGAGAGATCTCCGCTCCAGTGTTCATATGAACTATTTGTGCCGGACCTGTGATAGAGCCTTCCGAGCTCAATTTGTTCTGATCAGTCACAGTTGGACACATTGTACCTTGACCCCAACATAGTGATGTCATTTTGGTCCTCTTTGAGAATGAAGGACATCAACTATATCAAGGACCATACTAGCTCTTTTCACTGTCTATCTGTCATGCCTGGAATGCCTTGCCCTTCCTATTATCTCCTCCTCATAGCTTCCTGGGCTTCCTTCAAGACTCAGCTCCGGTCTCACCTTCTGCGGAAAGCCTTTCCTGGTACTGTATTTCTTCCCTCTTCCTCCTTGATCCTCCAACATTTAAGGAAGGCACCAAAGGAATTTACCTGATCATTTCCCACCTGGCTAATCTCTTGGATTTTATGATATCCAGAAACTCATCATTTTGCAAGATGAGTTCAACTTAATAACTCAAACCTCCTTGAGTCATTTTCCGCTGCTTCATACCCTTGTCCTCAGTACCCCTTCCCACATTAGATTGTGAGCTCCTTCTGAGGGCAGAAATTGTCTCATGCCTCTCTTTGCATCCTAAGTGCTTAGCATAGTTCCTGGCACATAGGAGGCACTTAAATGTTTATTGACTGACATTCTCCCCCCTGATTTTCCAGAATAAGTATGATTGGCTTCAAGAACAGCTTTTCTGAACTCATGATTGGTATTTTAGGCTTCTTGGCCTTAGCACAAATTCAATACTTTTAGCAAACTTTGACAAAGATGGCTGCTATCTCAGAGTGGGTGGTATACTTTGGGTAGTTGCAAAGGCCTCTCAGAATAACATTTCTCTTCTTATTAGAGATGTGGAAAGTAATTCTTTTGGTATGGCTGTTGACTACTTGCATTTTTCTTCTGTTAATTATTTATATCTTTTGATCATTTATCTATTGGGGAAATGACTGCAAAACCCATTGTAATACAGCTTGAGGAATAACTGTAGATGGGGAGACTGATTACCTACATAGCAGTTACTGGGTCTAGCTTTGTCCAGTTTGGCACATACCTGGTTTTTAATTTAAATTCCACCCTCTTTTTACTTCTGATCCAACAAGATCTCTCTCTTTTAGCCCTTTGTCCTGGGGAAAATAGGCATTTCTGATGGACAGCAGGTATAATGTGCTCTGTCTCTGGAGATCTGGGTGTAATAATAATAATAACTAACATTTATATAGCGCTTTAAGGTTTTCAAAGGGTTTTTTGAGGCAGTGAGGTGACACAGTGGATAGAGACATTGGGAAAAATTCTGGTAATGTAAAAACCAAAAGATATAAATAATTTAATAAAAGTAACAAAAAATAATGAGGCCAGTGTCACTGGACCACAGAGTATATGGAGGAGAGTAAGTAAAAATAATAATAGCTAACATTTATATAATGTTTACTACATGTCAGGTACTGTGCTAAGCACTTTACAGTTATTATTTCATCTGATCCTTACAGCAACCCTAGGAGTAAATGCTATTATTATCTCCATTTTACATCTAAGGAAACTGAGACAAACAAAGGTTAAGTGACTTGCCCAGGATCACATAGCAAGTAACTGTCTAAGGCTAAATTTGAACTCAGTTCTTCCTAACTCCAGGCCTGGCACTGCACCACCTAACTGATCCTAAGGTATAAGAAAACTGTACAGGTTGTAAGGGGCTAGGTTATTAAGGCTTTTATAAGCCAAACAGAGGCCTTCATATTTGATCCTGGAAATAATAGAGAGCCATTGGAGTTTATAGAGTAGGGAACGACATGCTCAGACTTTCATTTTAGGAGGATCACCCTGATAGCTGAGTAGAGGACAGATAGTAGTGGGGAAGGACTTGAGGCAGGGAGACCATTTAGAATTCTATTGCAATAATAGAGGCATGACATGATGAGGTCCCACACTAGGATAACAGTATCAGAAGATATAAAGAGGTATATACCAGACTTGTGACAAAGGTAGAATTGACAAAATTTGGCAACAAATTGGACATGAGGGGAGGGGTGAGAGTGAGGAGTAAGGGATAATAATATAATAATACCTAGTTTATGAACCTGGGTGACTAGGAGGATGGTGGTGACCTCAATAGTAATAGGAAAATTAGAAAGGAGAGGTAGATTGGGGTGGGGGGAGGAGATTATGAAAGGAAAGACATGTTGAATTTAAGATGTTTACAGGATATCCAGTTCTACATGTCCAATAGGCTTTTGGAAGTGCAAGACTAGAAGTCAGGGGAAAAATTAGGTCGGGATAACCGGATCTGAGAGTCATCTGCATAGAAGTGATAATTGAATCCATGAGAGCTGATGAGATCATCAAGTCAAATATTATAGAGGAGAAAGAGAAGAGGGCCAGCAGAGAGCCCTGTGGGACACTCACAATTACAGTTCTGACCTAGATGAACATCCAGTAAAGAAGACTCAGAAGGAGGGGTCAGATAGGTAAGAAGAGAAACAGGAAAGTCCTCTGGCATAGAAACCTAAAGACAAGATAATATCAAGGACAGAAGACCAATTAATGTCAAGGGTTTCAGAGAGGTCAAAAAGGATGGAGACAGAGAAAAAAACCACTAGATTTGGCCATTATGTGGTCATTGGTAACATATGAGAAAGTAGTTTCAGTTGAATGATGAGGTTGGAAGCCAGACTGCAGAGTTAAGGAAGGAACAGGAAATAAGGACACTGACTGCAAGTTGACCAAGGATGTTAGCCACAAGGGGGATGATATAAGGTGATAATTAATAGAAACAGAAGGATCAAGTGAGGGCTTTTTAAAGATGTCAGAAATATGGTCCTATTTGTAGACAGGAGGGAAGCAGCCAGTAGACAGGGAAATGTTGAAGGTGAGTGAAAGAGTAGAGATGATAGAGGTGTAACCTGTTGGAGAAAGCAAAATAGAATGGGATCAGTTGTGCATGGACAGGGACTTTCCTGGCAAGGAGAAGAGAGGTGTGAAAGAGGAGAAATCCCCACCAACTTTTAAAAACAACAATAACACAAAAAACAAAGAGTAATTAGGTCCTAAAGGTAGAGCAACTATAGGGGAATTCATAGGAAAATAAATGAGAAATTCAAGGAGTCAGAAAGCAATGGAATATTTCAAAACGAGCTCAAGATGCCACCCAACACACTTAGAAATTAACAGTAAGAACTTTAGTCTGTAAGGCACTCACTTACCATCCCTCTTCCACCAGCTTCCACAATCTGACAAACCCTGTTGCAACAAGCATTAGACTCTGCCTGGTCAAATGGAGTGATTGGAGGGGTGACCCATAGGTTAAGGAACTCCCAAATTCCAAAGATTCTATTTAAAACACCTATCTTCACCCTCCTCAGCCTTCAAGAAGCAGCAGAAGTAGATTAAACTCAGAGAAGGAAAAAAATGAGAGTCAGGAATCAAACGAGGAACAAGGGACCAGTTTGAGTGGCTGCACTGGGCCTGAAGAAAGGGACTGAAGAAAGGGACTGAAGTCTAGTCGGGCCCAGTCACTAAATCATAAGATCATAGATATAGACAAGAAAGTAACTACACAGGCCATTTAGCCCAACTCCTTCATTTTCCAGATGAGGCCCAAGGAGGCTAAGTGATTTGCCCAGGGTCACACAGTTAGTGGATATTTGAACCCAGGTCTTATTAATCCAAATCCAGTGTTCTTTCTTATCCTCTTAGAAGCTATTTAGAGCAGGGATCAAGGCTGGTTAAACGTAAATTCTTCAATGTGGGAGGAGGCTGAGGAAGGTCTGTAGTTCTGCCCCAGTAACATCCGCACAAACATGAGTGATAGGAGAACATAAGGAGTAAAAAAGAAATGACACCATTAAAGATTTCAAGAGGAAGAAAATTCAATTAAAAGTCTAGAGCACGAGGAGATAAATCAATATAGAGGATACTAAAATTAGAAAGGAAAATGAGTATAAAAACCTCAAAAAGAATATAAAATTCTCTAAATAAATATTACAAACAAAGGAAATTGAACCAATGCCTGATGAAATACAGAGCCCTGTGGAATCCCAATGGACCACTCAATAGTAACAAAATGTTCCACAGAAATGAAAACATAAACGAACAAAATTAGGAGTTTGAGCTGCAGAAATAATGAACAGATTAGAAAAACTTGAATTTTTAGTGACAAATCTCTGCAAAGAAGCTAAATTGAGAACAAATTTGGAATGCAAATATGTTGAAGTGAAGGACATTATGGAAGGAGAGAAGAAAAGGCAATACCATTAAAAATATACATAATCTGTATACAAGCAAAAAACATTAATTTCAAAAACAGAATGCAAAGAAAAACCTAAAGATGATTGGTTTTCCAAAGAACATGAGAAGTTAAAAAGCCTAAACACCATAATGCAGGAAATAATACAAATTTCCAGAACTTCAGAATACAGAAAACATAAAATTAAAAACAAATATAAAATTTGCCTCCAGAAAAACCATAATAACAAATCTATACTTCAAGCTCTAAGACACATAGTGGTTAAATTGAACAATTCCAATGATAAGTAATGAATTCTGCAAGTGTCCAAGAGAAAAAATTTCACATAAGAAAGGAAGGAAATTTGAATAACCACAAGAATATTCTGTACCCACTAGAAAGCACAGAAGAGAATTGAATGATATATTTCAAAAGGAGTTTAACCAAAAATGTCATACCTAGCAAATCGAATTTAATAATCAATGAAAAAAATGAGCATTTCATAAAAGAGAGCCACTTGAGATACTCCTGCAAACAAACAAACAAATACCCCTTCTCCCCCAGCAAACTGGCTGCCTATTAATTATGGAATGACCTAGTAAATTGTGTATATGAATGTGGTGGAATATCATTGCATCATAATAAATAACAAATATGATGAAGTTGGAGAAATGTTGAAAGATTTGCATGAATAGATGCAAAGCTAAGGCTAAGAAAGCAGAACCAAGAGAACAACATAAACAATGATTATAATAAAGTGACTGAAAATAACATTAAAAGGTAGCTAATCTTAGATTAAATACAATGACCAACCTTTGCCCTAGAATACTGAAACAAAGCACAGCTCTATTTTCAGTGGGGGATATAGGTGTAGAATGTTGTCTGTGCTACCAAATGAAGTTACCAACCTAGTTGGTTTTGTTATGGTTTGGGGGTGCTGGAACCCCAAAATGTAAGGATACAGAGTGAGTCTGCCTGGAAAGCATGCAGGCACTCAAGCTTTCTTCCAGTCAAAGTAGGGAGGTCTATTGTAAGGCCAATAGAGCTGAATAGATTCTGAGTAAATCTACAACTTAATGGGGGTGAGATTGATACTTATATACAAAAAAGGACTGTGAAAAGATCTGAATGGGATTGAGTAGTAGTAAGTAGCCTGGGGTGGTCCAGGTGCAACAGTGAAAAGACTATTAAGTGGACTAATAAGGTGATCTAGGTGGCATTAAGGAGTGTTCTGGAATATGCAGGTAGTCTAGGGTGGGCCAAGAGTATTGTGAAAGGATTGTCAAGTCAGCTCATTAAGTGATCTAGGTGGGCTGGGGAGGGCCAGTTGCTTGGGCAGAAACACCAGTGATCCAGGCTGCTAAAATGTATGGGAAAATTCAGGGACTGGGTTGCTTTCAAAGACATGATCTTTTCCTTTTAGTGGTCCAGGTCCCATCACCCCATCATTTTTACTTAAATATTTTCTGTTTTTAGAAGAGTTAGTTCTCTGGGAAGGAAGGGTATATTAGGAAATGACAATGATATAATTTTAAAAATCAGCATGATGTAGTGAATAGAGAGAGCTGGCCTTGGAGTCAGGAAGACCTGAGTTCAGATCCTAACTCTGACTCATATGGGTTATGCGAAGCTGAGCAAGTGTCTTACTCTCTCAGTGCCTCCAAACAGCTCTCTAAGACTGTCACTCGTGAAGCAGTTTTCTATCTACATTGGTAGAAAGAGTTTCTTCTCCACAAATTCCCTATATCAATGGAATCTTTTTAAAAGGCACTAACAAAACTTTAAAAAAAAATGTAACCAGACAGGCAAACAAAAATTCAGATGTAAGTCTATTTCCAATGATTGGTAATCAAACTTAACTAAGAATCTGATACAAATTCAAAAATGAATTGAAAATTTTAAGGGGTGCAAGAAAAATGCTTTTCTAGGACAATGCTTTTGAAAGCAAATCATAGTTCTCAGCCATGCACTCATTCTGTGACGCCTAGTAAACTCTCCAAGAATTCTCAAGAATCCAAAGTTCATTCAATTGAAAGTCTTTAGAATTGACACCAGTTGTGGGGTGTGAAGTGAGAAAGAACTAGAAAAAATAAAAACTAATAAAATGATGGTGGTGGAGAAAGGGTTTTCTGTGGGCCAGATATCACCATCCTCCCCACCCCCAAGTCATTGTGGAATGAATTTGCAAACCACTGATCTAAACTTTCACATTAGGGTCCTGTGTATGAAGAAAGATCTGTATACTTAAACGTTTTTCCCTGTGGATAATGATCGAGAGTGGACTTATTTAATCTAAATACTGTAGAGAGGGAAAATTTTAGAAGAGGAACATAAACCAATTTTCTTGGTCTGTTGCTGGATGTAAGCATTAGAAGCCCATTATATATCATCCTATTTGTTTTCTTTTTCTTCTTCTTGGCTGCCACATGGAAGTGTGGGGAATTATGGGGCAGAAGGAGAGGGTGGAGAGAAGCAACCCTCCCATGGAGGATACGGTCAATGCAAAAACCTGGCCTGTGGCTAAAAAAGAGCCTTTTACGTTAGCAATTCATTAACCTTTGACAAGCATGAAAGTTAGAAGTGCTGGTGATGTGTGAAACCAAATTATTGCTCCTTGAATTTCTTCACCCAGGGAGCCAGGAGAAGGGGGAAAATATATCAGAGTATGTTCAAACACTGGTCCAAACTGGTTCGTTGATTTAGACACCTCTGAGAATGGGGTCCTTGCTGTCAGTGAAGTCAAGTAAGTTGAGTGAGGAGCTTTGGATGGCTCTTAGAGAACCCAGAGCTTGGCTTCAGACACAAATCTTAAGACTAGGCAAACTCACAGAGTCTGAAGTTTTATTGGGAGCCAGGGACTTACCAGGGTTCAAAAGAGCTTTTGAGAAGGTTTGGGAACTATTCATTCCAGGACCTCTTTTTGAAAGCCACCTGTGTTTGGATTTGATTGAGTGTTTAGATTGGCCCAGGGTCTCTCTTCTGGAATTGCTTGCTCCTTCACTTTGAGTTGTTAATTGGATGGGGATCCCAGTGACACCCTCTATTCCTCAACCCCGCCCCCTAGATGTCTGGGACAATCTATTGATCCTCTTACTTTCCCCTCCTTTCAGAACCTCTCTCATTTATGGGTCAGAGCTAATTTTTGGACCTAATGACCAACACTTGCCTAGAAGACACTGGTATAGTAGTGGCCTTCTATACACAAGATGAGAAATTACTAGAGATTCTAATGTACAGATTCTTAATTTGGGGTCTGTGAACTTCTAAAAAATATTTTATAACTATATTTCAACATATTCAGTTTCCTTATTTTATGCATTTAAAATGTTATCTTGAGAAGTGGTCTTTAGGTTTTACCAGATTGCTAAAGGGGCCCATGCCACAAAAAAGGTGAAGAATCCCTCCTCTAAGGGTTACTCTGCATAATTCACTGGCTATCAACCTAATTATGATATATTATCCCTCTGATTCCAGTCACCATTCTTCCTTAACAGACTAGGATGGCTGTTGGGAACCTGGCAGGAGGTAGATGAACTAGGTGCACAGGGGTTAGTTAACCTATAATCCAGGGTTAGATGGAAAGAGAAAATGTTGGTAGTTATAGCTAGATGCTTAAGTATGCTGACTCCCATGACACTCACCTATCTGCTGCTGCTTAGTCCCTCTGACCTTCTCCTATTCTAGCTTCAACTGTGATACCTACCCCCTGTCCTGACTCTGACCTTGTCTTAGCAACTTAACTCAGGCCTTCTGTGTTTCTGCCCTTTCTTCCTATTGGATGGATCTTTCTGCTCTAAATCCTGATCTCTGTATTTCTGGTTCTGCTGTGATGATCTGACCCTGGTACTTCATTGTTCCCTCTGCTTAATAATTTTGTTCTGTTGTCTTTGACCCAGGACTATACCCCAACTCTGATCAACCCAAATGTAGCAACTTGGTAGGAGGCTATCTTCGATAGCGGCAAACCTTAGTGGGGAGACAACAAGCCCTGTGTTGGGAAGACAAATGACCGGTGAGACTAGCCATTGAAGAAATTTGTTCTACAGCATTTTGAGCTTGAGAAGGAAACATGGTGTCTACCTAGAGATAGAAATGGAATCAAAGTGGTCTTTTCAGAAATTTGTCAAATCTTTACCTCCTGGCACTATTTAAAAGCCAATTCCCCAAAGTTTGCCTCAAGATTCTAAGAATTTTTATTAATTGGAGGCTTATGGTTCTATGGGAGTGCATAGATGGCCTCAATCTTTAGATATAATTGCCTTGCAAATCATACTATACCTGACTCTGGGGGTTGGAGAACAATGTGAGGGACTCGAAAGAAAGCTGGAGAGCAGGATGCAATAATATCAGAGAGCAATTTATACAAGAACAATATTTTAAAGAAAAAACAACTTTGAAATACTTGAGAACTTTGGTCAATGCAATTCAACTATGATTCCAGAGGACTAAAGATGGAGCCTGTTATCCACCTCTTGATAAAGAAGTGATGGGTCAAGATACAGAATAAAAAATACATTTTCAGTCATGGCCAATATGGGAATTTATTTGACTGCATGTTTTTCACAAGGGCGTTGTTCTTCTTTTTCCATTGGGGTTAGGGAGTGATGGAATGGCACAGGAGTAGGTAGGGGAAAAAAAAAAGAAGGTCATTGAGGTATCTTTTAAAAAATGCAAGAAGAGTACAGAAGGAAGGCCAAAAATAAGCTCAGATGAGCAGGACAGCATTGAAAGGTACTGGTTGAATTTATTACACACTTAAAAAGAAAAACAAGCTATATAGATCTCCAGTTTCATGTACAATCCTCTTTTTCTGTTCTATAACATATATAGAAATACCTGTTTTTATTTGGTATTTAGCACATTCTAAATAAAAATAAATAAAAGTTTTAAAATAATGTAATCATCTCACCCTCTTGATTTTCTTTTAGACTAGCTTTCAAGGGACTCTATGTTTGGCAGAAATTTTTATTCCTTTAGTTTTATAGCGCTGAGAGTTGATGATGAGCAAGGGATTGGTTAGGGGTGGTAAAGATGAGTGGGGTGAAAGAGAAAGGAAACAATCCACCTACTTATAAGTCTGTTTTCCGGGCAATCCTTTTTGGCATTTTACTTCATCTTATCTTGGGTTCCACCCTTAATCTGCTGGAGGGATAGAATCTCCACCCCAGAGATGCTACCACAAGGCAATAAAAAAGCCTAGAGGGAGACTGGAGGTTGTGACAGCAGAGGGAGCACTCTGGGGAAGATATGGGCCACAGGCTTCTTAGAAAGTAAGGAAAACTTTCTGGAAAGTGGTCTGCAGATCATTTGGGAGAGCTAATTCTTTTCCTGCCCAAGGTAATTTTTTTCTCTACAGCTGGTTAAAAGTTAATTATTCTCGGGGCAGCTAGGTGGCCCAGTAGATAGAGCACCAGCCCTGAAGTCAGGAGGACCTGAGTTCAAATCTGGCCTCAGACGAAAACACTTGACACTTACTAGCTGTGTGACCCTGGGCAAGTCACTTAACCTCAATTGCCTAAAATTAAAAAAAAATTTAAAAAATTTTAAAAAAAGTTAATTATTCTCATGTGCTTGAATCTAGCTCCTGAGGTCAGAACAGCCGCTCACCTGAAGCTGAGCCTTAGGTTTCTGGCCAGTCATGTCCTCATGGTGCTTCTTTTACCAGTTGGCCCATGGGAGTCTTCAAAATAAATTCAGTGAGATGTAGGTTACTGTTCTGAACCACCTTGATGAGAAAGGCTTCCAGAAAATTCAACTTATGGGCTCACTTTTCAATATTTAACTAGGCAGGGGCAATGAAGAACTTTTCTATACATCTGAGGAGAAAGGTTGGACAGTGATAGATTTTTTTTTCAGCCAAAAATAAGGTTTATGAAAGATGCACCATATTGGCCAGACTCTTAAGGAATCTGAGCATCTGTGAGCTATTGGCTAGATTGTAAAAATCTGAACACTGGCTAGATTATAAGAATCTGAGCCTACAGTGATAGATGTTGAGAAAGACAGATAGGTCAACTGTTTTATATCATTCAAGTTGATGCACCTAGATAGCACAGTGGATAGAGTGCAGGACCTCTCAAATTAGTTCAAATTTGGTCTCAGCAACTTACTAGCTATGTGGTCCTTTGTCTGCTTCATTTTCCTCAACTATAAAATGGGCACACCAATAGCACCCATCCACCAGAGTTGTTGCAAGGTTCAAGTGAGATAAAATTTTTAAAGCATTCAGAATAGTGCTTAGCACATAGTAGGTGTTTAATAAATGCTTGTTTCCTTTTTTTCCTTTCTTCCTTTTTTTCTTTCCTTTCTTCTTTCCTTCCTTACTTTTCATTCAGATTCTTAAGACTGAAAGAGACCTCAGAGGTCATCTGGTCCAGTCTTGTCATCTTACAGATGAGGAGATGTAAGCCAAGAAAGATTAAGCAACTTGTCCAACATCCAGCAACTACTTAGTGGTAGAAAAAGGATTCTTACCCAGGTTTCCAGACTCTAATTCAGGGTCCTTCCCACTAGGTCATACAGCTGTGATAGGGGGAAAAGGTTGGTTAGACATTATGTACTTCCTGAAGTCCTCATCTTGTGTGACTTTAGCCCTTTGACCTCACTGGCCCTAAGTTCTTCCATCTGTAAAATGAGAAGATTGGATCAGATGACCTCTGAAGTCCCTCTTAGCTCTCCATCAATGAACCTATGACCTTCCCAGCATTTTGAGGTGCTGGTGTGACATGATCCAAAGTCCTTGATGGAAATGTTGCCATTCCTCATGACCCTGATTGTTAAGTCTATAGATGCTAACTGTTCAGCTCAGGTGGAACAGCTGAGTGTTTGCATTCATACTTAACAAATATCAAAAGCTAAAACTCTCATTGGCTATGATGGTGCATATATGTGATATCAACTCCTGGGGAGGCTAAAGCTGGAGGATCTCTTTAGCATCCTAAGAAGAGGTGAATGGGCTCAAGGTGTTAATCGGGGTAGGACTGGGACCCTGAGCCTGCATTTTCAGCCTGGATGAGATGAGGAGACCTCATCTTAAGCATCCAAAAAAAACCAACCCCAAAACCCAAAACAACAGCAATGAAAAAAAAACCCAAACTCTGAGATACACAATTAGATAAAAGTTTTGGCCACTGTGATCTCTGGGTGGTATTCACACACTTGGAATAGCCTAAGTTCACGTCAAACAAATATGTCCTTGGCTGGTGCAAATTTGACTGGGGCTATTGATGGGGATAAGACAACAAAATCCTGACTGTGTAATTGCTAGGAGTCCCAGAGCTCCTTGTATGTGTGTTGAAGTCCCAAATGGATGGCAGCCAGGTAGACAAGGTAGGCAGAGAAACCCGAGTGATTCACTTGTTCTTAAAAATGTTTCCTAACTTTCTGATAAAGATCCCTGTAAGGTTACTCTCTCTCTTCTACATGGAGGAATAGGTAGGACTGGGCATAGTGGATTTATAGTGTTGATCTGTCCTGGACCCCTACCTCCCTACCTCATATATGTGCTATCTCTGTGACTCAGTTTCCTCATCTATAAAATGGAGATAATAATGGCACTTGACAGAGTTGTTGTGAAGATCAAATGAGATGATATTAAAGCACTTTACAAACCTTAAAGCATGAAATAAATGTTTGCTGCAATTCTTTTTGTTGTGACAATAACCTTGTGCCTAGTTTTATCTCAGCCTTCTGCCTTGTTAGTCATATGCTTTCTCATTTACATTGATGTGAATAAGGGTGTCACAGGATACAGAAGAACATCTTGTTCATACATAGTGGTTTGCATGTTGTCTCCCTCATTAGACTGTGAGCTCCTTAAGGGCAGAGGCTATTTTTGCTTCTCTTTGCATCCTTGGTGCTTAGTACAGTGGCTGGCACATAGAGGGTACCTAATAAATGCTAATTGACTGACTGACTGTGGCATCCCCTCAACTCCCTAAGAGTAGACAGCAAGAAAATATTTTAAAAAATATGTCAAATTGGATGCCCATGCTACCTGTGTCCAGCATCTGCCTCACCCAAACAGTGGCTGAGCAGCAGAGAGGATCCAGCTGTAGGAGAACTGAGGGGGTGGTTGGCAGGGGGAGGAGGGTGGTAGTGCAGACTTGTTTCTGTTCCAGGAAATGTATTACCTAGAAATTGCTAATAGTTGCTTCCAATCTCATCTTTTGCTATTGCTCTTCACATATGTAATACTCCAGCCAAATTGGATGGTGCCTTGTCTCCTAAATACATCTCAGCCTTTCCTACTCCCGTGTCTTTGCTCAAGTTGTTGCCTCTGCCTGGAGTGCCCTTTGTCCTGATTTCTGTTTATTGCAAGGTTACTGACTTTCAAGGTTCGGCTCCAATAGCACCTCCTCTATGACGCTTTCCTCCCCCACCCCTGCCACAAGTAATCATTACTTCTTCCACATTCTCAGAGCTCCTTGCCCATACTTTGCACCTATCACAAGCTTTATGTTATGTTAATTTGTGTGCACTTTATCTCCCCTTTTGGAAGAAGGAAAAGCTCCACAAGAGAGGGACCACAACTAATTTATCTTTATATCCCTGCTTAGTGCCTGGCACATAGTAGGTACCCAGTTAAAGTTTGTTGAATGAGTGAATGAGTGAATGAATTTTATTCTTTCTTTGATCAGGAAGAGCACAAATCTCATTGTTGATGAAGTGGTGATCTTTGAGTGATGGGAATGGGTGAAAAAAACCCAATTTTGATGATAGTGGGAGAACAATCAATCAATAAGCATTTATTAAACACTTTTTACTGTGTACCATGCTGGAAATACAAATACAAATAATGAAACAATTGCTGTTCTCCAGGATTTGCCAAAAGCCTGTGAAACCAGTGACCTTGAGGTGTCGCTAGCTCAATTAGCTCAATGACAATCTTTTCTGGGTGTAGACAGCCGGACACTGTGACATGAGTCGTCCCCCCACCTGCCCCAGCCTGGACACCACTATGAGTAATGGTTACATGTCTGATGTAGGGTTCCAGGGCAAGGCCCTGCTCTATACCCCGTCCTGACAACTTCACTGACTTTTCCTTTATCCAAATTATGTGAATGTCAATGACTTTCTAATATTGTTTCTCTTAAAAGTTTCACTTGAAAGTTATTCCCAATCTCAGTTTGTATTCAGCTATGGGAATTAATAAATAGGGACTGTACTTATGGTTTCCTTGGCAAGCAAAGCACCAGGTGAGGAAGCTCCCTCCATCAATGCATATCAACAATATACATACACACCCACATGCATACATATATAAAATCAACAATACACTCACATGTGTATACACACGTGATACATACCCATATATAAAACATACATGTATTTGTATGATGTGTATTTGTGCTCATGTGTGTATATGATGGAAGGAGCTAGGTGGCTCAGTGGACAGAGCACTTGGCTTGAAGTCAGGAAGACCTGAGTTCAAATATGGCCTCAGGCTCACTAACTGTGTGACCCCAGGCAAGTCACTTAATCTCTGTTTGCCTTAATTCACTGGAGAAAGAAATGACAAATCACTCTAGTATCTTTGCCAAGAAAACCCCACAGACAGCATTAGCTATGTTCCACAGGGTCACAAAGAATCAGATGCAATTGAACGACAACAAAATATGTATATGATATATGTGCGCGCACACAAACACGTGTTCACATGTGTGGGTCTATGTGTTATACATGTAGGTGTCACAAACATACTCATAAAGGTTATATATTTATATGATATACACACAAACATGCATTCATATGTGTGTTATATATGCATATTGTATAACACAGACAACCACACACATATATATATTTCTGTATATTAGATATATATATATATATATAAATATACTATATTTCTATAGATTCATATTGAGATCTGTATTGCTATGGATGTAGTTTTAGTGAGCAGCTTGGGGCACTTTGGAGTTAAATGACTTGTTCAGGGTCACATAGCTAGGTATTCCTGATTTTGAGGCTCTCTCTATCCATTAGGCTACATTGCTTCTCATGAAATTCAAGGTAGTTTAAAATTATGGGGATGGTGATATTATGTCACCATAGAAGGACTGTAGCTTGTATGATATAGCAAAGCCAAGTCTTATAAAACAGCCCTGTGGTCTGCAGCTGCCTTTGATAAGATGTAAGCTCTTTGAGGACATAAACTGTATCATTTTTGCTTTTGTATCCCTTATGCCTCACATATTGCCTGATATATAGTAGGCACTTAATAAATGCTTATTGGTGGATCTATTGTTGGATTCTGCTCAGCTGAGTTAATGTTGCAGATGAGAAAGCTAGTTGTCTGGGAATCGATTCCAATACGATAAAGATCATACCAGTGAGATGTAGGCAAGCATTTGGAATTTCTGCCCTCTCACTTCAGGGAGGATGCTTGGTCTTTGTCACTATGGTTTATGGTTGCGGGTCCTCTTATTCCCCGGCAGCTCAAGGTCCATCCAGTAGAAGCCATGCCTCACACATCTAGAGAAGGGATCACAAACTCCTCTCTCAGGTGTGGACATCACCCTCTCCTCTTTAGTAACCACCCTGCCCAGGTATTGCTGTATTCAATGCTCCCTTCTGGCAGCAGGTGCTTGATGTTCAGTGGTGAGCATGACTGGAAACTTGCTCCTCTGGAAAGCTCCAAGCTTGACCACTGACAGCCGTGTTTCCAAGTGGCAGAACAACATAGGGCAAAGGACTCTGGATTAGCAATTTGGAGGTTTAATTCTAGGTTTGCTCCTACTGACTGGGGGCAAGAAATACCAACTTTTGGAGCCTTAGCTTCCTTGACAACAAGATGAGTACACGGGCTGCCTTGTCTACCTGAGAACATCATAGTAAGATCAAATAAGATCATGCATGTGAAAATACATTACAAATATGTGGTATTATTGCTCCAAGCATTGGCTATGCGTGATCTACAAAACTTTTAAATTGCCTGGATTAGAAATACTTCAGAGATTATTACCTTCTTCACTCTCCTTGAGACTTAAGACCATCATCAGAGATATTCATAGGGCACCT
Organism: Vombatus ursinus; assembly: GCF_900497805.2. Taxonomy (NCBI): domain Eukaryota; kingdom Metazoa; phylum Chordata; class Mammalia; order Diprotodontia; family Vombatidae; genus Vombatus; species Vombatus ursinus. Next base: position 6,416,449 of record NW_020954550.1, read on the forward strand.
GCTATATTGTGAGTGCTTCCCTGAGGTACTGAGATAAATAAATGGAGTTACACTAACTCCCCTGCCCTCCCACACACATTAAGGATTCCTTCCATCCAGGGAGCTTATAATTTATGTGGGTGAGATATTAATGTACATAAAAAGATAAAGAATAATCAAAAAGCCCACAAGCATTTATTAAGTACCTAGTATATTCTGATGTAGCTAGGTGGCCCAGTGGATAGAGTGCTGAGCCTGAAATCAGGAAGACTCATCTTCCTGAATTCAAATTGGGTCTCAGACACTTCCTAGCTATGTGACCTGGCCAAGTCACTTAACCCTGTTTGCCTCAGTTTCTTCATCTGTGAAATGAACTGGAGGAGGAAATGGCAAGCCATTTCAGTATATTTGCTAAGAAAACCCCAAATGGGGTCATGAAGAGTTGGACATGACTGAAAAATGACTGAACAAAATGTTCTCGGCATTGTGCTAGGTTCTTGGATACAAAGAGAAAGTGAAATGAATAAATGAATGAAAAAAGCATTTTAAAGTGCTTTCTATGAATAAAAATGCCATTCTAAGCTCTAGAAATAAAAACAAACAAACAAAAAACCCCAAGGCAGTCTCTGCTCTCAAGGAGCTTACATTCTAATAGGGGAGACAGCAGGTTTCAGCGGCAAATCAAATGGAAAGGCCCTGTGGTCTTTAGGGTATGGTGGCAAAACAGATGGCAGTGTATTGATGTCTTTAATGTCATTTAAACTGATAAAATCACATCTGGTTTTGGCATTGAACCATTTGACAATGCCAAGGACTTTTCTAGGTCTTTAGTGTTTGTGGCTGCTGGGGGTGGGTGGGAAGTTGGTACCGTACGTGGTCATATCTCTACTCGGGTTGCTCCCCTGGATGATGACTGTGGGGGCTAGGCCTGAAGCAAGGCTGGTTCTAGAGGGTACTGCTGTGAAGTGATTCTTAGATTTATCTGCCCCTTGATAGCAGATGGTGGTTGATATTGGTGGTGGCAAAGATGGGAGGCCTATTCTCAATAGGAGTTATTCCATTAAATGATGGTTTCAAGGGCTGAGCTGGAAGCAGGGCCAGTTGTGTGAGAGACAGTGCTAGTCCCAAGGTGCTCTCAAGCTCAGGGTCCTGGGCTCTCTCCACCAGGGTCTGAGGGGAGATGGTAGTCGAAGTGGTTTTACTCCCTAGCACATTCTATCTTCTTCCTCTCCCTCAAGGTTAGATAGTGCCTTCCCTCAAATAGGCTACAATCTAAGCAGGGAGAACAACATTTACATATATAGCACAGATAAAATAGATAAAAGTTAATTTTAGGGGATGACTCTCCTAGCTGGGTGGGTTGGTTAGGAAAGTCTTCATTTAGAAGGTGGCATAGGGAAGCACATGCTATGGACCTGATTAGTATAGGAAGTAAGTGCTTGAGGAGGTCAGAAGGAAGAGCAATCACAGGGACCTGGGAGGCTCAAGAAAGAGCTCCCAGAGGAGGTGGACTTGAGTTAGATCTTAAAGGATGGGAGCAGATAAAGGGGAAGAAAGGGCATTCTAGTCAAGGCAGAGAATATTAGCAAAAGCACAGGGATAATCATGGGGCCTTGAGAGAACAAAGAATAGTGGGAGATAGGGTCAGAGACATAGGTTGGGGCCTATGGCAGGCCACTGTGGCAGGCCTCATTAGGAGCATTCCTACCGACAGCTCCCACATATCAGTTTCAGGAAGTTGGAGGCAGAGCTTTTTGCATAGAGAGGACTCTTATCTATGGAATTTCTTGCCTATTCTGTTTCAGGTGAAATCTACCTAGTCAGGAGAATGAAGGGAGCAAGCATTTATTAAATGCCTACTATATGTCAGGCATTATAGTGAGCATTTTACAAAAAATATAGTTTGGTCCTCACAGCAACCCTATGAAAAGAGGCTAGTAGGGTAGAAAGGCTGGTATTAGTAAGCATCTGAGGCTGGATTTGAACTCAGGTCTTCCTGACTCCAATATTCACTCTATCACTTAGCAGCCCATGTCAGCTGACATTCAAGGATTCATCATGGACCAGGAGGGCCCCAAGACGGTAATTTTTAGTGGCAAAGAGCTAACTTCTTCCTTGGGATGAGAGGGCAGTTATTAGCCTGACCCATTTTGGAAATGTTTGACTGCATCCTGCTCGTATAATCTTTCTTATTGGAATTTATGCTTAGATAGCTATCATTCAGGGAAATTCATGAAAACACTTTTGTGAATTTGGGGTCTCTTATATTGTATATTTCTGTGACTATAAAATAATTCCAGGGATATTGAGAGGTAGGATCTGAAGCCAGGTCCCACTGATTCCAAGGCTAAGACCCTGATTCAATATGCTATGGTACAATGGTGAAATCAAAGGACCAGATCAATTAAATAAACAAAACGATGGAATGATACTGGCATCATAAGTCACATGTGACAGCTAGTGTCATTTTTGGACATCATATCAGAGTGGCAATGTGGAGTGCTAGATTGGAGTCAGAAGGACCTGGGTTCAAATCCTGCCTCAGACATTTACTATCTGTGTGACTTTGGTCAAAGTATTTATCCTCTTTGAGTCTCAGTTTTATTTATATTATTTATTTATTTATATTTACATTTGCTACCACAAGGCTCTCCACTTTGCAAACTCTTTAGAATAGACTCTTCATAAACTTGAGTCCCTACTCAGAGTTTTTTCTCCCCTTTAGGCTCCAGGCACCACCTAGCACATTCAATTTATTGCATTTATTTTCATATATGCATATATATATAATATAAATAATTTATATATCCCTATATTTATATTATGGGATAATAATTGCACTTAACTCATAAGACTGTTTTAAGGACTCAATGAGATAAAGTATGACTAGAGTTTTGTAACCTTACAGAGCTATATAAAATTGAACTATAATTATTGTTGCTTAATTTTTTTTAATGAATGACTTTTTGGTGACATACTTGTACAATAAAGTAGGGTTATTACTGAAGTGGGTAATTTTTTTTAAAGTCTAATAAAATAAACTTAGAAAATCTAGGAGAAGGACACTGTGATCTGGATCAATGGTTCCCATCCTGAGTACTGTGGACCCCAAGAGAAAGAGATCTACTATAAAGGGGCCATGAATTTTTCTCCAACAAAGCATGAAGCCAATGGCTAAGCAAAGTAAATGAGCAAACACACTCTCTGCAGTTGGAATAAATGTTTCACACATAAATGTGTAATTATTTTTCAAATGTATGTAGATGTTGTGATTAACAAAACATTAACACATTTAAAAGTATTCCTAAATTCATAGTTGTTTTCTATTATCATGTATTTTATCAATCTACCAGTAGTACAATGGTACAGCCTCATTCCCAGGAAGGTTTGATGTTCTCCTTGAGGACCTATAGCCTACGTACTAGTAAGGAGACATAACTCCTGATTGGCTGAGAGAGTTTGGGAGAAAAAAGCAGAGAGAACAAGGGAGGTGGACGGGGGAGGGCAGGGCTGTTGCAGAAGAGGTGAGGTTTGGACTTCTAATAATGAATAAGAGATCCCCATAGCCACAAGCACACGGAGAAAAGCCACCATCTCATGATGTCAGAGTTCTAATGCCTGTACCCTAGAGGCTGCTAAGAGTGGTGAGTTCTAGGTTCTCTTCCTGGCTGGAATGAGATTTCATCTCACTCCTAGAACACAATTAGTTTGGGAGAGAGAATCCATAAGAGTTATAATTCTAGTCAACTCTCCCTCTTAAAGATAGAAAAGAGAGGAAGTAAGTACCTAGCCACTATGTTTCTCCTTCTCCCCACAGAGGTAAAAATCCAGTCTGGGATGGAGCATTTCTAGCTCTATCTGTGCTACATTTGGGCTACCTGGTACTGTTACACAGTTTTTGTTACAGTTGTAATATTAATAGTTGTACTTTGCAAAATGATGATCTTGGTCAATAGTTGATGAGGATGAGGGTAATGATTACCACTGGTCATTCTCTTAGTTGCTAGAATAGAGGCAACATGGTAGTTTGAAAAGAATATTGCATTGGAAGTCAGGAAACATGGCTGGAATCTCGGCTCTGCTACTTATTGCTTAAGTGACCTTGGGCAAGTCATTGAGAGGCTTAGTGACTTGGCCATGGTCACGTAGCTAGTGTCAGAGCCAGTGCTTGAACCCAGGTCTCCCTAGCCTTCATTTCCTCACTTGTAAAATGAGATGGTTGAATTCAATGATATCTAAGGCCCTTCCTGCTCTAAATCTATGATCCAAATATCAGATAGGAGATCAAGAACTGTTTTTGTCTTTAAAAGCTTCCATTGTATTCAGAAAAGTTGGTAACCACTGACCTGGAACATTTTAGATCCCAGTTGGATCCAGATCTTCTGGAGCCCAGGAGAAAGGCTGCACTGGAGCCTTATTGTACATGCAGAATGGGCACCAATTCTCTTTGAAGGATGAGGCACAAACACACTGTATGTTCATAGAGACTATCTTAATGACTGTTCTTGGGCCATGGGTTGGATGGCAGTCTGATACACATTGGCCATTTCAAAGCACTGATTCAACATATTGTTGAATTCAACAATATTTAACATATTTCCAACATTCATTGAAAATGGAGTGGAGAGGCAGGGGAAAAAGAAGTGTGGAGGAGAGGAGCAGGGATGGAGAGATGTGCAGAAAGATTTCTTAGCTGTTACTAACAAATGTTGAAGACCCCTCAAAATTGGGTAGGTAGTCAGCCTTTAGCATGGAAGAGAATGTCTGAGGGAACACAGATGGCAGCAATAGTGAGCTTGGAAGAAATGGCAGGTGATAGACTGGCCTAACTGTAGAGCACTTCGAATGCATTTTGAATGAGAATAGAATCCTATGTCCATTGCATGTGCTAGGTGGTGCCTGGAGCCTAAAGGGGAGAAAAAACTCTGGGTAGGGACTGAAGTTGATGAAGAGTCCATTCTGAAGAGTTTGCAAAGTGGAGAGCCTTGTGGTAGCAAAGAATTGGAAGCCCATCAGCAGGAGAATGGCTAAGCAAAGAATGGCATATGAATACAATGGAATATTATTGTAGCATGAGAAATTACAAATATAGAGAATTCAAGAAGCATAAAAAGAATGATGCAGGATTATGTGATCAGATTATATGAACTGATGCAGAATAAAATAAATAGAAATAGGAAAACTGTGTGTGTGGGGTGTGATGAGTACAACAATATAAATGGAAAGAATGGAAACTCCAAATTAAAAGTTGTATAATAATAATGATCAAATTTGGCCTCTGAAGAGTTGATAAAATGTACTGTCATCTCTCCTTTGCAGAGATGGAGCACTATGGTTATAGAATACAACATATACAGTCAGGAAGAGTTGTTGTGTTGGTCAGTTTTGCCAAACTACTTTCCTTATCCCTTTGATTTTTAGTCACTCTTTTGGTAGGGTGGGGGGTTGCTAGGTTGGGGGAAGCACTATATTTGAAAATAAATGTGATATAAAATCAAATGATATCAATAAAAATGAGATTAAAAAAATTTATATTCTCGGAATCCAGCTAAAACCAGAAGGAACAGCCAAGGTCATCTGGTCCAACCCCCTCATCTCAAAAATTAGCCAATTTTCCTAGGGAGAATTTTCCTGTATTACCCTGCCCCACACCCACCATAAGCTGTATTCCTCTCTGCCTTTCTTACTTGAGGATACATTTCTTTTGATACCCACTAAATGAAAGAATATAAATAATTTATACAATTACCAGACAATCTTGGTGCTATCAACTGTGACCAAACTACCTGCAAAAGTTAATATGTGAGTGATTGCTTAATTACTGAGCTACTAATGATTTTCTAGGAATCAAACAATTTGGTTTTCACCTACACAATTTCTATTAAATTGATTGAAAATACTTAGTGAAAACTCAGAGCCCTTAGTGGTCCAAAGGTCACTGCATAGGAGCTGCTCTGATTGATCCACAAAGAGATGAATGAAGGAATTGATTGGACCTTGCATTTTAATGCATTTTTTGCAGTACTTAGGGTGGGTGGCACAGTTGGTGGCAACCCCCCCACTTTCCTTTGATTTTGAACCCTGTCCTTGAATAGAATGTGTGATGGATTAGGATGCCCATTTTAATTGCTGACATTATTAGAGAATTCTGTTCCAAAGGTCACTCCCACAACCTAAGTTGAGTAGGGAGGTGTGTAGTTACATGGTGAGGACTAGAGCTGAAGAGGTTAATGTTGCTGTTTTTGATACCAGTGGGAACTTGCTACAGAGATCGCCATCCTAGATGTTTGAAACAATTTTGAGACTAAAAGGATTTCTTTCTTTTTTGTTAACTTACTCATATTTTTATTTATTTTTAAAATTAATTAATTTTTAGTTTTCAACATTCACCTCCGCAAGATTTTGAGCTCCAAATTTTCTCCCTATCCTGTCCTCCCACCCCAAGACAGTGTGCATTCTGAATACCCCTTCCCCTAATCTGCTTTCCCTTCTATCACCCCCACCTCCTTTTCTCTTATCCCCTTCCCCTTCTATTTTCCTGTAGGGCAGGATAGATATCTATATCCCATTGTCAGATATCTTATTTCCCAGTTGCATGTAAAAACAATTTTTAACATTCGTTTTTAGTAGTTTGTGTTCTAAATTCTCTCCCTTCCTCCCTCTCCACCCACCCTCATTGAGAAGACAAGCAAAGCGATACAGGCTATACATGTGTAGTCATACAAAACACTTCCATAGTAGTCATGTTGTGAAACACTAACTATATTTCCCTTCATCTTATCCCACCCCCTTTCATTCTATTCTCTCTTTTGACCCTGTCCTTCCTCAGAAGTGTTTGCTTCTGATTACCCCTCCCCCAATCTGCTCTCCCCTCTATTTTCCTCCCTGCTCTATTATCCCCTTCACCCCTATTTTCTTGTAGAGTAAGATGGATTTCCATACCCAATTGAGTGTGTATGTTATTCCCTCCTTAAGCCAAATCCATTGAGAATAAGATTAACTCATTCCCTCTCACCTTCCCCCATTTCCCCTCCACTGTAAAAAGCTTTTTCTTATGTGTTTTATGTGAGATAATTTATCCCATTCTACCTCTCCCTTTTTCCTTCTCCCAGTTTAATCCTCTCTCACCCCTTAATTTTATTTTTTGGGTATCACTCCTTCATCTTCAACTCACCCTGTGCCATCTATCTGTCTATCTGTCTATCTATCTATCTATCTATCTATCTATCTATCTATCTATCTATCTATGTATCTATAGATATCTATATGTGTATCTATACATACACACACACACACACACATATATATATATATATACATATATATTTTCCCTTTACCCCAATACTGACAAAGGTCTCATGAGTTGCAAATATCATTGTCCCGTGTAGGAATGTAAACAGTTGAACTTTAATAAGTCCTTTATGATTTCCTTTTTACCTTTTCATGCTTCTCTTGAGTCTTGTATTTGAAAGTCTATTTTCTATTCAACTCTGATCTTTTCATCAAGAATGCTTGAAAGTCCTCTATTTCACTGAATGTCTGTTTTTCCCCCTGAAGGATTATACTCAGTTTTGCTGGGTAGGTGATTCTTGGTTGTAATCCTTTCTCCTTTGACCTCTGGAATATTATATTCCAAGCCCTCTATTCCCTTAATGTAGAAGCTGCTAAATATTGTGCTATCCTGATTGTGTTTCCACAGTACTTAAATTGTTTCTTTCTGCCTGCTTGCAATATTTTCTCCTTGACCTGGGAACTCTAGAATTTGGTTATAATATTCCTAGGAATTTTCCTTTGGAAATCTCTTTGAGGAGGTGATCAGTGGATTCTTTCCATTTCTGTTTTACCCTATGGTTCTAGAATATCAGGGCAGTATTCCTTGATAATTTCTTAAAAGATGATGTCTAGGCTCTTTTTTTGATCATGGCTTTCAGGTGGCCCAATAATTTAAAAATTATCTCTCTTGGATCTATTTTCCAGGTCAGTTGTTTTTCCAATGAGATATTTCACATTGTCCTCTATTTTTTCATTCTTTTGCTTTTGTTTTACAATTTCTTGATTTCTCATGAAGTCATTAGCTTCCATTTGCTCCATTCTAATTCTGAAGGAAGTATTTTCTTCAGTGACCTCTTGGACTTCTTTTTCCATTTGGTAATTCTGCTTTTTAAGGCATTCTTCTTCTCATTGGCTTTTTGTACCTCTTCTGCCATTTCAGTTAGTCTATTTTTTTAAGGTGTTATTTTCTTCAGTATTTTTTTTTGGGTCTCCTTTAGCAAGCTTGTTTTTCATGATTTTCTTGCATCACTCTCATTTCTCTTCCCAGTTTTTCCTCTACTTTTCTTACTTGCTTTTCAAAATCCTTTTTGAGGGCTTCCATGGCCTGGGACTGATTCATATTTTTCTTGGAGTCTTTGGATGTAGGAGCTTTGACTTTGTTTTCTTCTTCTGGTGGTATGTTTTGATCTTCTTTGTCACCACAGAAAGATTCTATGGTCTGACTCTTTTTCTGCTATTTGCTCATGTTCCCAGCCAATTATTTGACCTGTGTTAAGGTAGGGGTCTGTTTCCAGTGTGGAGAATGTACTGTCCCAAGCTTTGGGAGTGTGAGGTGGTCCCACAGAGTTGTTTTAATTTGCATTTCTCTAATTAATAGTGATTTAAAGCATTTTTTGTATGAGTATAGACAGCTTTAATTTCTTCTTCTGAAAACTGCCTGTTCATATCCCTTGACCATTTATCAATTGAGGTATGACTTGTATTCTTGTAAATTTGACTCAGTTCTTTATATATTTGAGAAATGAGGCCTTTATCAGAGACACTGGCTGTAAAAAATTGTTTCTCAGCTTTCTGCTTCCCTTCTAATCTTGGTTGCATTGACTTTGTGCATAAACTTTTTAATTTAACGTAATAAAAATTATCCATTTGGCATTTTATAAGGTTCTCTAGGAGATATTGAGCTTTAAGGAAAGACCCTGCATTGGGTCCATGAGGGCAACAAGGGAAAGATGCAACCAGATAAGTCACTAGGATCGCAGCAGGAGGAAGTTTAACTGATAGTCTTGAGAAGTTGCTCCTTGGCCTAGACACTTCCTGTTCCAGCTCTGTAGTCCCACCTCCTAAGCAGCGAAGGAGCTGGCTAGGAACTTGTGTTCTCCATTCTGGAAGTGGGAGCCTGAACGTCTAAGAGCTGAATTCCCTGCCATGTTAGGGATGCTCCATATTCTAGAATAACCACAAATCAGGATGGCCCTCAAACAGGCTAAAACTATGGCCTTTGAATGAAAGGAGGGGAAGACAGTCTGGATCTCTTTCAGGTATGTCTGACAGGTTTCCTGTCCCTGATGTCACCAGCAGGGAGACACTAGGGAGTGGCTATCAAAGCGTGGGGCATGGGTTTTTTAGTATGAAAGGTGACAGGTATAAAAGATTTCATAAAAAAGAAGAGATGATAGGCAAGGGACAGGGTGATTGTCCAGAAAAGATAAAACCAACTGGAAAAAAAATGGATTTCAAAGACCCTCCTTACCCCAGTCCAAAAAATAACAACAAAAACAACAGTTTTTGTTTTGTTTTGTTTTGTTTTTTTTTAGACTACCACATTCATACAGATTAGAAATTAGATAAGTACCACAATTCCTTCAGGGAATCATTTGGCTCTGAGATTCTGAGCAAGGATGTAACAAAAGTCCAGTGACTTTTATGAGCCATTTTACATATGTTGTAAGGTCATTTTTTCAGTTGTGTCTGACTCTATATGACACCAATTGGGGTCTTCCTGGCAAAGATACTGGAGTAGTTTGCCATTTTCTTGTCCAGCACGTTTTACAGATGAGGAAACAGGCAAACAGGGTTAAGTGACTTGCCCAAGGTGACACACATAGTAAGTGTTTGAGGCTGGATTTGCACTCAGGAAGATGAGTCTTCCTGACTCTAGGTAGGGCACTCTATCCAGTGTTCCACCTAGCTGCCTATTGTACATATGGGGGAGATATATGGAAATATTCTAGAATGGAAGACAGAAAGAACAAGAATAGGCATCCTTGAGTTTCTGAGGCAAAGTTTCGATCCCTCAAGAAAATTAATATATTAGTAATTAATACATAGCCTTCAGAACCATGTCCAATTCTGCCCACTCATCTCCTTGACACCCATAGATATCAGGGATCCCACTCATTCCTGGGATTAATCCCTTAGCATCCCAGGATTGAAACTTCTGGTAATGTCTGATTCTCCTTCTTTTCTTCATTCCTCATATGCAGTTTTCACTACACTTTGTGAATTTCTCCTTCATAATATTGCTCAGATCTTCTCCCTTTCCCATTTACCACTTTAGAATCATAAAACCATAGACATTCAGAGCTGGATAGAATCTCAGAAGTGATCTAGTCCTACTCTTTGCTTTGAGTTACTTTGTTATTTTAGGTAAATCACCTTTCTAAGTCCCAGTTTCCTCATCTGTTGTACTAGAAGACCAGGTGGGTCCCTTTTAGCCTTAAATATATGGTGTAATGATCCAATGACCTGTCCCTTGATAACATTTCCCCCACATCCCTAGCCTCCATACTTTCCCATGTTCAAATTCTTGATCAAATGTAAGCTCTAGGTGCTGCCACCTCAGCTCACCCTTCAGAAATCTTATCATTACCCTTTGTCTCCTGTATCTGATCCTCCACAGTCCCAGGTCCCTTCATTTTGTTTTGTAATGTTCACATCTGTTTCTCCATTTCTCTCTCTATAACAAAATCTCCTGTCCAATTAATGATTTATGAGAAGAATTATTGCAGCCTCACCCTTTTTGGCTTCTGTACTTGCATCATTGCTTCTAGCCCATCTTCATTTAAAAAATGTTGCTACCAGCAGGACAAGCCCTAGGCAAAGTCAGGAAGCTGGCAACATTTGTCTCTGGCACCCACTCACATCCCTTTTATTCTCCCCTTTCTTGTTGGGTCCTTTTCATTTACCCTCTTCTCCCCTCTCAAGAGATTCTACCCAAATCCCTTCTGATGCTGCCCAGGATCAAAAATTAATTCTCCTTTCTCTTCCTCTTGTACCTACACCCTCATCTCCCATTAAAGACTCCTGTTCCCAAAAGACAAATAGATCCCTAGTCAGGAGTAAAGCCATCTAATCCAAATAGCCCAAACTACAATGTGAATGACTAATCTAGTCTATTACTCCTCTTGGGGGTATTTGCAGTTTCTAAGAGAATCCAATTGCTAAGCCCAAAAGCACCTGCAATTTGGTAGAATTCCATTATGACAAAGTAAAGTGAGGGAGCATTTTAGGAAGTTTTAGGGCAGCTAGGTGGCATAGTGGACAGAGTGCTGGGCCTGAAGTCAGGAAGTCTGGCCTCAGACACTTACTATCTGTGTGACCCTGAGCAAGTCACTTCACCCTGTTTGCCTCAGTTTCCTCATCTGTAAAAATGAGCTGGGGAAGGAAATGGCAAACCACTGTACTATCTTCGCCAAGAAAACCCCAGATGGGGTCATGGACAGTTGGACATGACTGAACAACAACAACAACAACAAAGGGGGGTCATTGCCAGGGAGAAGGACATTTTCCTAATAGCACTTATATTCTAGGGTCGTTGTGAGGATAAAATAAGATAATATTTACAAAGCACTTAGTACAGTGCCTGGTACATAGGGGATGCTTAATAAAAACTGATTTCCTTCCCCTTCTTCTCCCATCAAAAAAAAGAGATACAAGTAAGGCTTCAATGGGAAAAAAACAGATTTCGGGTGGAGGGGAGGAGGCTTGACCCTTGTCAGACTGTTGGACGATGGAAGAGTGTTACACCGAGTTTAAGGGAAAGGACAGTTACATAATTACAGCTTTAATTCAGATTTGGTGTTCTTTCTGAAGAGAAGGAGCCAGACACTCCGAGGCAGGAGCTGCTGCTGTCCTCCCAAGAATGACACAGTAAAGTCTCAAATGCTAGCAGGAGCCTAATCATCAGGTTAAGGTCAGCGGAAGAAGAAAAGAGCCGGCGTCATTAGTGATTCCCTGCTCAGGGGGACTGAAACAGCTACTTGTTGACCTGATAAACAATAATAGACAGGTCTACTGTCCTCCTGAGAAAGGAACAGGTCTTCATTAAGCACTTACTATGTGCCCTTTATAAATAATATCTCATTTTATCCTCACAACAACCCAGAGAGGTGGGTGCTATTATGACCCCCATTTTACAGTGGAGGAAACTGAGGCAGAGGTTAAGTGACTTGCCCAGAGTTACACAGCTAGTGTTTGAGGCTGGATTTGAACTGAGGTCTTTCTGACATCAAAACCAACATTCTACGTATCTCACTACCTACTTGTATCTAGTTTAGGGCATTTATCCAGAACATAACAGATTACTTCACAAGACTTATCAAAATGGATGACAGCCACCTACTTCTGGTGATTCATATGGGCACAAATACTGCTAGAAGGAACCAAAACAATGTTTTCGATGATTATGTAGTCTTATGCAAGATATCGAGGGCCATAGGGTCGCAGACTGTGTTTTCCTCACTGTTAACCACTGAAGACAACAGACGCGGAAGAGAAAATTTAATTTGGAAAGTGAGCAGCTGGCTAAAAAGGTGGCATCTGAGATTAGGATATGGACTTCAGGGATAGGGCTTAAAATACAAAGTTGGCAAATCCTTGGCCAGAGATGGAGTTCACCTAACAAAGACTGGCACGAATATATTTGTTAGGAGTCTTGGAAATCTAATCAAAAGAGATTTATATTTAAAAAGATGGAGGAGGGAAAAGACTGCCTATGTATATTCTTTGGGTTAGAGAGTAGCTAGAAAGAAAGGAAGAAGAATAACAGCTGAGACACCCACAAGTTTACAGGAAAGAAAATCCAAGAAAGGTATCAGTATAAAAATCCATGGCCTCAAATGTCTACCCACACATGCCCCCAATTCAGGCAATAGACATGAAAAACTGGAGGTTATAATTCAAGGAGGCAAATTTGACTTTATGTATCTCTGATATAGGATGAAACATATGACTGGGCCCTGGCTCTGGCTCAGGGGTGGGGAACCAGCAGCCTTGAGGCCACACGTAGCCCTCTAGGTTCTCAAGTGTGGCTGTTTGACTGAATCCAAAATTGTTAACTCTGTTTGCCTTATTGTGACGATACAATTTTGGGATCAGTCTAAGAGCCACACTTGAGAACCTAGAGGGCTACGTGTGGCCTCAAGGCTGCAGGTTCCCCACCTTGGGGCTAAAAAGAACCAGGAAAGGTAAGAGAAGGAATGAGGAGGCATTGTATATTAAGAAGGTATATTCATGTGAAGAGTCCCAGGAGCAAGAGGAAGAAGTATGATAGAGAGTACCTGGGTAAGGATCAGTGGAGAGAAAAACAGAAGTGATTTTGCCAGAGGACTGTATTACAGATTCTGTCATTGGAGTATGTGATTCAGACTACTTGGCCTGAAAGGAAAAACAAATGAGGAGTTTAGGAAGCTGATCAGAGGCCTGGCATAAAGATGTGCTATGGTAGTGGTAAGGAACTTCAGTTTTTCAGAAGGCTGCTGGAATTTTCTTTCTTCCCAAAGCAGAGTGTCTCCACTTGCCTTTGTGATAATATTATCCTTCAAAAGGTAGAGGAATTGGAAGAGGACATTCTATTCTGAATCTGACCTTACTAATAGGGAGGAGCTGGTTGCTAGGGTGGAAATTATGGGAATCCTGGGGGAAAGTTATCTTTCTTCTTCACGATAGAGGAGGGGAATCTCGGACTTAGTTTGATTTGTACCCTCGATTTTGGAAAAGTGGATTTCCAAGGGTAAAGAGGAAAGATGGATGGGATGCTAGCAGGGGTGGGGAACCTGCAGCCTCAAGGTCACATGTGGCCTTCTAGGTCTTCGGGTGCAACCTTTGAACTGAGCACAAGTTTTACAGAACAAATCCTTTTAGTAAGAAATCTGTTCTGTGAAGTTCAGATTTAGTCAAAGGGTTTCAGGTTCCCCACCCCTGCATAGACTAAAATGCTACAGGGGAAGTCAGTTCAGCAGAGAGGGCTGATGCTAAAATGAATGAAATTCTCAGAATGAAATTCTAAAGACATAAATAGAAACAATTCCAAGTAGGAGGGAAAATGAGATTTGTCTAAAGCGAGAGGTAGGGAGGCACAAGGAATTTAAGAACTAACTTAGATTTTAAAAAGAAATGTACAGAAAATACAAGTTAGGCCAGATAACAGGGGATGGGTTGATGCAGTCCTTTAAAAATAATGTCAGGAATGCTAAAGCTTACAATGGGCTAAAGCTGACAAGGGAAGCTAAGGACAACAAAAAAAGTATTTTATGCTCTATTGGAAGAGGAAAATGTGGATTGAAGAACAGATAGGATTTGTATTTGGGATGGATAGGAAAATGATAACTGATAACAGAGAGAGGCAGAGTTACTCAATTTTTCTTTTTGCTTCTTTTATTTCTTTCAAGGAGAATGCCCTTCCCAATGAGAATGACAAAGCTAAAATGAGGAACAGGGAATTCATAAACAAGATAAGTAAGGAGACAGTAGGCTACTTTTGGTGAATTCAAAAGTCAGTGGGCTTTTGAACTTCAACTTTGGGTACTGAGGTAATTGGAAGATGTGACTATTGAACCACTGTCAGTGATAACTGAAAGACCATGGAAATTTTTAAAAAGTACCACAAGATAGGAGAAAGACAATTGCATTTTTTTAAGGAAATGTCTTTATTGGAGACTGTATAAAGTTAAAGACCGTCCAAGATTTTTGTGTTTAGTAAGCAAACCTAAGAATTATCCAGATAAAGAATGGATAAGGACAATTGTTGCCCTAATTTTCACAAAAAAAGTTATTGATACTTTGCCCAAGTTAGATCTCATCTGGAGTATTCAGCTCAATTTTGGGTGCTTTAGTTTAAGAGATATATTTATAATCTAGAGGAGAGCAACAAAGATCGTGAATGGCCTTGAGTCAATGTCATATAAGGAATAGTTGAAGGAACTGGGCATGTTTAGCCAACAAAAGAGAAGTTGAGTAGTGGGATGGGGGTGGGGGGAGGATGATGGTTTCCTTCAAGTATTTGAAGGGCTGTCATGAGAAGGGATTAGAACTGTCCTGTTTGTCTTCAGGGAGCAGAACTAGGAGGAATGGGAGAAGTGACAAAGAGGCAAATTTGGGTTTGATGTCAGAAAAAAACAGCAACTTTCTAATAGTTAAAATCATCCAAAAGTGTAATGGACTATCTTGAGAGGTGGTGATTTGCCCTTCTTGGAGGTCTTAAAGCAGAAATTGGATGACTGTCAGGCAGGTTATAGTGGGAATGCCTTTCATGTATAGGTTGGAGAAGATTGACTCTGAGGTCCCTTCCAACTCACAAGTTCCATGAGATTGTGACGGGAGAGGGGCAAGAAGAGGGAGATGTCTTCCCCCAGAGCCTCTTTATAATGTCACAAAGTGATCTTAACGCTAACCTTCATCTTAACCTTCTCTGCCTATGTGTAAGACCAGCCCTGGCAACCAATGTCATTTCTTCCAGTCATTACTCTGATGCCATCAACTCTTTTCTTCCTTCCTTTATTCTTTCCTTCCTTCCTTCCTTCCTTCCTTCCTTCCTTCCTTCCTTCCTCCTTCCTTCCTTCCTTGTCCCTTCCTTCCTTCCTTCTTCCTTCTTTCCTTCTTCCTTCTTTCTTTCTTCCTTTCTCCTTCCTTCTTTCCTTCCTTCTGAATGTATTCCTATTCTATGAAGTTAGAAGTACTGAGCTAAGCTCTAGGGAAATAAAGATACAAAACAAAGAGCAATCTCTCCCCTCGAGGAGATGACATTACACCATGTCCTGTGCTCTTGACATGACGCCACTCTGCCTCCCACTCCTAGCCACTCGTGCCTGTTGACTGATCACTTAGTCTCCTCTTCTGAACTCGCTTATAGGCTGCTTCCTAATATGGTTCCTCTCAGCCTGAAGATCTGCTGAGCCCTGGATGCCCTTTTAGTGGGGCTCCCTTCCTAAACAGACACCCCCGGAATCCCCACCCAGCCCTGGAGCTGATGGCAATCAGGAGGTTAGGGCACCACAGGGGCAGGTCACCACTTGTAGCCACTGTAAATATTTAACTCTCTCTTCTTAATTTACTTATGTCTGCGAATAATCATTTTGTCTCCATTAAGTGTTGTATGTTTTTATTTGTCTTCTGTCTAGTACTGCCTATTTTGCCTGTATAAATTCCCCCAGGGCTGGAGACACACCTCTGTAATTTACCCAGTATGGCACCCAACAGAAGGCTCTCCCCAGGTATCTGATACATATTCCTTGGTGATGATGGTGTCAACAGCTGCTGATTCTCCAGAAAGAAGACTGGGATGCACCAGCTATGACTATTAGCACCTGCCTCAAGGCCTAAGGGCCAAAGGAAACAGACCTATAGCAAGTGAGAAGTTTTAATTAAGATGGAAAATGCTGCCTCCAGTAATAACTCATATTTATACAGTGTTTTGAAAGGCACTTTCCTTACAGTAAGGTTGAGAGTTAGGTAATGTTCATATTATTAGACCCATTTTGTGTATGAATAAACTAAATCCCTGAGAGAATAAGAAATTTCCCCATGGGCACTTAGTTCAGAAGTTTCCCATGCTGGATTCAAACCCAGGTCTCTCCTGATGCTAAACACATTATCCCATTACACCAAGCTGTTTCCGTGGACATTGTCTGGCCACTGAAACCCATTGCTGCCTGGTATACAACCATGCAAAGGAAGGTGGGAAAGTCTGGGTAGAGTTGGTGGGCTCAGGGATTCTTCTGAACTGGCCTGCAATGATATGATGGCTGCTGGATTTTTCTTCCCCTCATTTTATTTTTCTCCAGGCAACTAATCTAATCTTCCTATACAGCGCTTCTCAAGCTCATTATCCCAAGAGTGATAAGCTGGAAATCTAAACAGATTCAAGACAAGCTTGGCTGAATTAATGAGAGACATCTATAATGCATTACTAGTGGGTGAAGAAAGCTGCTAGAAGTACTCCAAGATAAAGTAACTACTGAATCCTTGGATCAAATACCCTCTTGGCCATCTCATCAGGGAGGCAACTTCTGGCTGGAGGACCATTTGTCTGCCCTACTGCTAAATTCCTTTATAGGTTTAGTAATAAAAGATTCCTTAGATATCTTCAATTCAGAAAGTCTCATTTTCCAAATGAGGAAACTGAGGTCCAGAGACTTTAAGTGACTTGAACCAGTAGTAATAAGCACTTCTGAGAGACAGGCTTTAAACCCTTGTGCTCTGCCTACAACTTCCCAATGGAGACCATTAGACCCCACAGTTCTTATATACTCAGACTCTGTAGACACACATTTAGGAGATCAGCCCTACATTGATTTGTCACACTTTCCCTTGGGGTATTCAGTCCTTGGTAATCATATGTTTGCACATTTCTATTATATACTTCATGATGCAATCACTAGTAAGAAAATAAAGAGTTCAGAAAATCCTGAAGGTGCTTCAAGTACTGATAACTCATAAATTGGCAGCTAGGGGGCTCAGTGGGTAGAGGAATGGGCCTGTAGTCAGGAAGATCTGAGTTCAAATTTGACCTCAGACACTTACCCCCTGTCTGACCTTGAGCAAGTCACTTAACCTCTGTTTGTTTTAGTTTCCTCAACTATAAAATTGGTATGTTAACTGCACCTACCTCCTAGGGTTGTTGGGAGGATCAAATGAGATATTTGTGAAGTACTTAGCACAGTGCCTGGTACGTAGTAGGCACTATATAAATATTTATTCCCTTCCCTTTCTTCTTTTCCCTGGTGGAAAAATTACATTAAAAAGCAAATTCTGAACTTTGGATCCCTGAGTGAATTGAATTCCTAAGGAAACTTTCCAAGCAAGGAAGCTGTACTTGATTCCCCTGACACTAACAAGGAAATCATGACAATGAATATGAGAGAGCACCGTGAGTATGGGCCAAGGAGCTGAGTACAAAACAATCATTACCCACTTTCATTTATGGGTCCCTTTCTGCATCAATGGTTTGCCATCAATCAAATGGCCTCTCAGGTCCCTTCCAACTCTTAAATGCTGAGATGCTGTAGGTAGGTGATCTCTGAGGCTCCTTCTTTGTTCTAACATTCTGGATTCTATGGGAGTCAGTCTTCTGAATCTGTGCATTGAGATGGGCATGCCTGGAACTCTTCGCCTTCCCCATGCGTGGGAAGATTCCACGGCTGGAACCCTTTCTTTCTTCCCCTCAGCTTCCTGGTTTCCCTGGCACTTAGTAGGCATTTAATGGATGCTTTTGAATTGAGATGAATGTAGACTAGTGTCAGCCAAGGTATTAAGACAGAGCAGAAAAAAACAGTGGAGAAATATTGAATTAACTCCCAGAGATTTCTACAGGACTTTGGATAGCAGGCAAAGAGCAGACAAAGACAATACAAGACAAAATAGCAGATGAAATTGACCTTTCAGTTGCATGGAAACTACTTTTTTGTTCTTTATCAACGCCCTCTGGAATTTCCTTGGTAATCTCTCAGGAAAGAATAATGATCCATGAGGAAGTCCCTTTAACAAACATCACTTTTTATGTGCCACACATATGTGTAATGGAAGTGAGATTGGCCAGTAGGGGCCATCTCCATCATATAGAATGTGTTGCTATTCCCCAACTCCAGGACTATGTTTCCCAGTCTTTTCCTTGTTAGCATACACTACAAACCTGGGCCAAGAGTAAGTGTTCCATAAATATTTGCTGATTGGTTGACAAGTCAATTATTCATCTTTTTCTAATATAATTGTGTATATTAAAAAATTGCCATCATAAGGCTTTTGTATAAGGAGATGATAGTCCCATTGTATCCTGCCCCATTCTGACCACACCTGGAATATTATGTTCATCTCGGGGTGCCCATTTTAAGGATGACATCTACAAGCTGGAAAATATTGGGGGACCGATGAAAGGGCTCAAGTTCATGACTTAAGAAGGATTGTTTCAGGATATTATACGAAGAGTAGAGAAAAGTTGTCAAGGGGCTCAGATGGTTGCCTTCAAATATATAAAATGCTGTCATGTGGAAGGGGAAGTGATCTCCTTCTCTTTAGCCCTAGAGGACAGAACTGGGAGTAATGGGTAGAAGTTTGGGAGAAGTAAATCAAAACTAGATATAAAGAAAAAGCAGGGACAGTATAGGTAGTGGATAGAATGCTGGGCTTGGAGTCAGAAAGACCTTGATTAAACTCCTGCCTCTGATAGTTACTAGCTGTGTGATCCTGAGCAAGTCACTTAACTTAGCGCCTCAAGCAACTCTATAGGACTCATTTACTAAGTCATGAACTAGTATCATCCTCAGTGGATGGAAGGAGTTTCTATACCAAGTGTTCTCCACACTACCAGATCTTACCCTCATTCACCTAAAAAAACTTGTTAACCACTAGTGTCTCCAATGGATCACCTTGGAAAATAGCAGGCTCCTATTCTTCCAGCGTTGGGCATGCTATAGAGACTACATTTCTGAGGCATGGGATGGGCAACATAGCCACTGAGATTCCTCCTAGTTCTGAAATTTTCTGATGCTGTATATTTGGTCCCCTTGATGATACTTAGGAGCCACAATGGATATCTCGAGGGCTGGGTCTAAAGCCAGAAAGAACTGAATACAAATCTGGCCTTAAATGCTTTAGCTCTGTGACCCTAAGCAAACCACTTAACTTCTATCTGCCTCAGTTTCCTCAACTTAAAATGGGGATTACAAAAGCATCTACTTCCCAGAGATGTTGTGAGAATAAATGAGGTAATATTTGTCAAGTACTTGGCATGGCGCTTGGCATATGTTGTTCAGTTGTTTTAGTCATGTCTGACTCTTCATGACCCCATTTGGGATTTTCTTGGCAGAGATACTGGAGTAGTTTGCCATTTCCTTCTCCAGCTCATTTTACAGATGAGGAAACTGAGGCAAACAGGGTTAAGTGACTTGCATAGGGTCACATAGCTAGTAAGTGTCTGAGGCCAGATTTGAACTCAGGTCTTCCTGACTCCAAGCCCAGAGCTCTATCCACTGAGCCTCCTCACTCCCGCTTGGTACATAGTAGGCACTTCGTAAGTACTTGTTCCTTTCCTCCTATCTGGAGGGTAGAAGAGGTAAAGGATTCAACAACCTTTAGAAAGGCGCTTTAGAAAGGGACTGCCTTTCGTCACAGTTCTTGTTAGTATCTGGAATTTTCAGAAACATTGCCCACTACGGATTCAGAAGAAAGGAGGGCAGGCTCATCCATTTTTATCTCCATGCCTCTGCCTCCAAATCAAAGATGAGAAAAGTTGAATTAGTAGAAAAAGATGGGCTGACATTTAGAGGAAGTGGAAAATTCTACTTACCTGAGCAGCTGGGATGGAAGCACAGATGACATTTAAGTGAACACAGAGACAAACAATGCATTCCAAGTGCCATTAATATCAGGGCCTCACAAAAAGCAGGCTGAGGAGCTAAACTGAAAACAGACAATAGTCATTTCCTGTTGCTTTAAAAAAAAACATAAACAAATAAAAACCAAAATGAGACAAAGACCCAGCGGCAACAATACAATAAACAAAAGAGAGAGGAAATGTGTCTTGTAGACCTGGGAATTCAAATAATCATGAACTAGCCAAGATTCATTCACTGACCACAAACTATCTCTGTGGCTGTCCAATGGCTGGGGGGGGGGGGTCATTATGATGTTTTCTGTCTGAAAGGAGGGGGCAAGTGCTTGGATGCTTTCAGAGATGAAGGAGGAGGATGAACCACACAATTAAGATGAAGTGTATTTGCCATGTGTGTGAGCATCTGGAGAAGTGGAGGCTGGCAGGAATATAAGGGGCTGGCTTTTGGAAAGGCTTTTGCAAGTCACCGACCAACTTCTACTGAGGCTGGCAACTTAGCATGTAGGTCAGCTGTGCTGATGTGCTACGCTGATGCAGCTATCTAGCACAATACGATCACAGCTCTCCAGCTTAACCTCATCAATTATCAAGTCTAACCCCTCAGGTGTAGACAAGGAAACTGAAGCCCAGAGAGCCTTGTTCAAGATTTTTTGTTGTTCAGTCATTTCAGTTGTATCTGACTCTCTGTAACTCCTTTGGGATTTTCTTGGCAAAGATAACGGAGAGGTTTGCCATTTTCTTCTCTGCCTCATTTTACGGATGAGGATACTGAGGCAAACGGGATTAAGTGACTTGTCCAGGGTCACAGAGCTAGTGTCTGAGGCCAGATTTGAACTTAGGAAGATGAGTCGTACTGACTCCGGGCCTGGTGTTCTGTGCACTATGGCGCCACCTAGCTGCCAAGCTTTCAATTCATGGCTTGGTGTTTACAGATTTTGGTGTTCAATGTAAGTGATTCAGGGATTCGTGCCTCCCAAATCCTCTGAAAGTTAGGACAAGCAGACAAGGCATGCTGCAACATTGAAGGAAGTAATTTGCTGCTCCCTCTGTCATATATGTATCTACTTTCCCTAGGTGTGGAATAAACCATGATTAAACTGCCCTACCTAAGCCTTTCATTGTGAGTAAAAAGTGAGAATTACTTAATGGTGAAGTAACACTTGGTAGAGTATGTGTGGACCATTGTAAGAATTTTCCTGAGGCAAAATGGTAAAGCAAGAATTTGATCCTGTTGGTAATTACTGTCCTCAAGGAGAAAGAGCATAGAAGTTGAAGGATGGGTCATGCTAATCTCTCAGAGAAGAATTATTTCCTATGGGTTCCTTTTGTCTTTCAGACTGTCTTCCTCCTACTCGAATACTTCCTACCTGTGGTATGAGTTTAAATTCTCTCTCCCACATCCAGAACAATGTTTGGAAAAGGGGCCCAGCTCCTAGAACTCTCCCTTTCTTCCCATGCCTTGGTGCTCAAATCTGTACGGCTGTGCTTCTAACACTGGTGATAGGGTGCCTTCATGGGTCCCCCAATACTCCAAGGTCCGCTTGGGGAGCAGAAATAGCTATGCAGCCTACTTTGGGCTCAGTTAGGGGAGGCTCTCACAGAGTAACAAAACTTTTCTCTTTTAGAAAGCGGACCTAAGGAAAAAAGTCATCCTGTTGGGCTGGGAGAAAAGAGGGAGAGATTCCATGGATTCAACTGTTTCACATCTGCCCCTTTGCCCTAGAGAAAAGAAAAGAGATCATAGATTGAGAGGTGGAATATACCTCAGCGCACCTTTCATCCTACTCCCAGATGAGACCAGAGAAGTTGAATGACCTGCCCAAGATTTTGAAAGAGTAATCTCATCCAACTTTATATGAATGAGGAAGCTGAAATCTAGCTTGGGAAATGTAATTTTCTAAAGGCACAGAGATACTGAATGGCAAAATGAGGAAAAGAACACAGGCTTCTTGACTGCTTGTCTAGCATTCTTTCCACAATGTAATTCTATCTCCCTCCAAATTCCATATGAAAGATAACTAAAATGTACTCAAATACTAAAATGGCCCCATGGTCTCATATATGTGGGCACTGCTTCTTATGGGATAGCTCACAGAACAGTCATCCTTTCTCATTATGTGCTTCTCTTCTCTGTATCATTCCATTAATCTTTTTTTTTTTTTTTTGCCTTTTTGATGAGGCAATAGGGGTTAAGTGACTTGCCCAGGGTCACACAGCTAGTAAGTTTCATGTGTCTGAGGCAGGATTTGAATTCAGGTCCTCCTGACTCCAAGGCTGGAGCTTATCCACTGTATCACCTAACCGCCCCACATTCCATTAATCTTGCAGAAGGGGGATGCCCACTTGGCTGGGAGTCTTTCTTGGTTTCTTTTACTATCAGCAGTCAGTAGGGCACATGGACTATTATCTGAAGTTACTCTGTGACTAGGCTATCTTATTTTTGCTCAGATATATAAAGGACGATGACTTTTAAAATACTTCAACTCCTTAATTCCTTGCTTATACCCATATCCACCATACATCTTTACATGGCCTTCTGTGTGATACTAATTTAATTAATTCAAATATACATACATAACTCTAGTAACACATCTCAGTTGGACTATATTCAAACTCATGACTCTAAGTCCCTTTTGTAAGAAGTTCTGGTTTCTAAAAATAAGTGGGAAAAGTCACTATCTTAATTTTGAAAAAAAAAAGTTCTTATTTAATGTTTCAATGGATCTCTGGTCTCATCAACGTGGTTCCTCTCTCCCATGGTGTAAGTCAAAGCCCAACCAGGCCTTCTTCTTAACTACTTGACATTCCATGGGTACCAATACCAGCTGTTCCTGGATCTCGTTACATGATCATCCCATTTTTTTTCCCTCAGACATTTCATTGATGATATCTTTTACACTTCATGTAGGAAATCCACCATTTAAATATGCCATATACTATTTATGACCACCATATATCTCTCCATTCCTCCCTGGGTCACCCATCACTTCGATCCTTTGGAGATTGTGGTATTTCATGGCTTTATTGGATTCCATGGCACCTGTTTCTCACATCTTATGGACTTAGAGTGTTGGCTAGGAGCAGTGAAAAGTTAGTATGAGCACTTGTAATATTAAAAAGATGGGATTTTACTTTCAATGAGAAGTCTGGGGATGCTAAAATAGTTCTATGAATTCTCAAATGGTATTTAGGCCTCTTTCTTCCTCATTCAATTCATTAACCATCCACAGCAACTGTCCAAAGTATCTGACATTGTAGTAAAGTGGATACAAGTTGGACTCAGAGTCATGAAGAGTCCCACCTTGACATATATTGGCTGTATGACCCTGACAAGTCACTTCCTTGTTTGTATGTGCAATTGGGTGAGGATTGGGAATAAGGAAGGGGAAGGGTTCTAAGCTTAAATAATTCCAAACACAGCTTCTGAAGGAGCTTCTCAAACTAATTAAATCACAGTTTTGGTCAAAATATACGTATATAGAATCAGATCTGTGATTTTTTTGGTGTAGAGGACTTTCTTTATGTAGATAAGTACCTATTTCTCATATCATGTGATCTGGGGTTAGTAAAAGGTTGTTCATGGTCACATGACCACTCATGTCAAAAGTGAGATCTGAACACATGAGTTTCTGATCCCAAGGCCAGCACTGTCTCCAATCCAAAGTTGTTTCTTTTATAAGCAAGAAAATAAATAAATAATTTATAAAATATAATATATATAATATATAAAATATATAAGCAAGAAGGTAAGTTACACCTTCCTCAGTAAGTAGAACTTTAATGTATAATTGCTTCCTACCACTCCCCAATATCTACTCATTTTGTTCTTCCAGATTTTTGTGCTACCAGAGGAGGCAAGGATTTCATAAAGGTATTAAGAAATCCAGTTTCTCCTCCCGTCCAGCCATTCATCGTGAGTTACTTTGTGTTGGTGTCACTGTTCATGTCCTCTCACCCTATTCTACCTCTTGCTCTTGCTCTGGGAACAATAATTGCACAAATAATACTGTCATTGCTAGTGGAAAGAGCATAACATTATGCTGCTTTGGGGCTCCATTCAAAACTCCTTTGCCTGGAACAAAACTCAGTTCTCCACTAATACACATAGACATATGCATGTGTATATATACATATATACATCATAATATGTGCATATACATGTATAATCTATGTATATACATGATCTCCCTATTTGAAAGTAAAGTTCTTGAAGGCATGACTTCTCTCATTTTTGTATTTATAACTCCAGTGCCTGACACTGGCATAACATCTGGCACAGAGGATATGCTTAATAAATGCTGATTGATTGATTTTTACTCACTAGAGTAAATTATCCAGGAACTACAACAGAAATTCTAATATTTAAGCAGCATCTGCCTGTTAAGAAGAGAATGGGTCTTTTCAGTTCATTCAGATGATAGAAGTCAAGAAATCTTTTCAACCTATATATCCCCTCTCTTTCCAATTTTTTAAAACAATTATTGGTTTCTTTTATTTTTATCCTAGCTACATTTCCCAGCATAGTTCTCCCTTACCCCTCCCCCATAATATTATAAGAACAAGAAAAGAAGAAACAAAAAACAGCTCAACAAAATTAGTACACACACCACCTAAGTCCAACATATAATGTAGAGCTCAGGTCTCTCATCATCTGCAAAAAAAAAAAAAAAAAAAAAAAAGAGGGTGGTGCATTCTTACGTAACAGTTCTTCAGGTAAGGCTTATGCTGGTCACCTTGAAAAGGGTCCTAATTCATAAAAGACCCTGGGAGTTGTATTTCTTGGAAGAAATTGTTATATTCATAACAGCCAATTGCAGGGCAAGATTTTGAAAAAGAAGTACAAGATTGCTGTGCTTTCAGACAAGAAATGTGGTAACATGGAAAGATCACTAACCATGGAGTTTGATGTCCTGCCTTCTACAGCTAATTTTCTGTATGAGTTTAGATAAGTCTCTCAACCTTTCTGGATCTCCATTCCTTCCTCTGTTAACAGAGAACTAGCCCTGCTCACTTCCTGTGGGCTCTGGGGCTTAGTGTGAAGATCAAAGGAGCCAGTCTATGCAAGCCTCTGGTAAGTATAAAGTGCCAGGACCGGTGCTATTGGCTATTCTGCCCGGGTGTGTGCTTTCAGATGCTGGCTTGATTTCCTCTGTGAGCTGCAAAGGAGGAGTCTAAAAAGACCTACATGGGCTATTTCAGGACATTGCGGTCATGGTCTAGGCTTGCATCTCACAAGTTGAAATCGTGTCTCTTTCTCTCTTCTTATCTCTGATGGATGTATGATCTCATTACTGTGGTTGCTTCTTCCACTCACGCAGACCAGCACCTCTCTGCACCTTCCAAGGCTGTGTCACCCTGGTCCACTACCATCTTTTTGTGAATCCTCCAAAGAAGACTCACCCAACACGTGGTGAAGGTGACTTTCCTCTAGCCATTTTAATACCTTGGCAGGTCCCAGTGAAGGAATTAGTCTGTCTGAGTTCTTCATATGCATAAAAACTATGTGGGAGAATTTCTTGAATGACAACCAAGGTTTAATTGTCACTGTCAGCATTGGAAAACATTTATTAAGTGCCTAATTGTGCGTGTCCATGGCATGAAAGAATAACACACAGACGTAGTCTCTGCCCTTTAGGATGTAAGGAGACAACAATACGCAGATAAACACCATTTAATAGAGGCCATCCAGACAGTCAACTTCAGAAAAAAAAAAATTAAGTGATTAGGTCAAGCCCAAACCCCCTAATTTTCCAGATGAGGAAATTGAGGCCCAGAGACTTGTTCAAGGTCACGCAGAAAATCAATGGCATCATCCCTGATGCAGGGGCTTGTTTTGAGATGGTATCTCCATCTGGTTGTGGGGAACAGGTTCCTTTTGTATTATGCCCATGGTGAAGCTGTTTGTCCCCCTCCCATTTTCTGTTTTTGAAAGGCAGATGCTACCACTCAGTGACAATAGCAATTCCTTGCCTAGTTTCACTTGCCATTGTGGAGTTCCATGTCGACTTTGTTTACAAGAATGAAGGTGTGTCATTGTCTTTCCTTGACTCATACCACCCAGAGGAAGGAGGTTCTTCATTGCCTACTTTATTCACGTGCTGAGCTGGGGCAGCCATGTGCACCCGAGGGGGAGAAGTACTATAGGGTGCTGTTCTAAAGCCACCTCTAAAGCCTGTCTCAACCCAGACACTCAGGACCCCTCTGCTTTGCTGGGACCTAGGCTCCTCCACACCTTATGTTACAGGACCATGATAAATCACTTCCTTCTCTGTACCAGCCAGTAGTATTTCAGTTACAACTACACCCTGTGTTGCCTTTTCATTTCTGACATCAGAATGGCTACTGAAATGACAGCTGGAGGGGACAATTAGCCTGCCTTCGCTGACTACTGCCATGCCCAATTACTCATAGGAGCATCCTGCATGAGTGATGCTGCCCTCGCTTCCATGGAAACAAGGGCTTAGAAACAGAGCTGTTGTGTGGATTATGGGCAGAAAGTGAAAGCATCGGATACAGAGAGATAAAAGTGTTAAATCTCATTGTGTATGATTCTAGAAGAAGGCAATTAGGAGGGGGAAATGTGAGGAAATGAACGCTACAGTCACAATAATGAAAAAATAATCACTCTAATGAAGTATGGTGTGGTGTTCGGAGTTAGAGGGTCTGGGTGCAAATTCTGGCTCTGCCTCTTGCTACTGGGAAGAGTTTGGATAAGACCTAACTCCTCTGGGCCTCAGGTCTTCATTTGTAAAATGAAAGGGTTAGGCAAGAGGATCTCTAAAGTCCCTTTTAGCTCTAAATCTACTGTGATCCAATGATCCTAATGCATTTGTCAAGTATTATTATATCTAATTAATCGATATTTATTGGTCAATAAACATTTATCAAGTGCCTACTAGGTGCCAAGCACTGTGCTGAGCACATTTATCAAGAAATAATTACATTTATCTTTTCTTTACCGTCCAATGGTCCTAATGCATGTAGCAAGTTTTATCAAACTCTCAATGTACATTGGTGGCTTAATCTCTTTCTAGACAGACCCTAAGCTCCCTGAGGGCAGGGGCCTTATCTAACCCTTGCCTTTCCCCCATACCTAGCATAATCCTCTGCATACAGTATGTACACAATAAATGCTTGTTATATTTGTATTTTTTTCTTTTTCATATGTCTAGCCAACACCTACTACAGCAGATAGTAATCAGCAAACTTTTCTTTCCATTCCTAAGGGAGAAGGATGAGCTTCCTTGAGGTTTTTATGGGGTGAGAGGTGTAGGGGGGAACCCTATTGGATGATTTGAATCCCAAGCTGCACGTGATTCTCTTGGGGGAGTAGTTGGTAAAGGAGCTCTAGGGAAAAATTTTTTTTTAAAGAAACTGATCTTCAACTAAGTTTCTTTTGGTTTTCTTAATTATTATGACTTCAGTGGGTGGCTGTCTTCTGCAGACATTGTCTTTGTTGCTGATAATTATAGAAACAATCTTTTGACATTCTTCCCAGGAGTTTCATAAAGATGAGAAGTCGACCTTATTTGTCTGTGGAATGATGATGTGTATTAAGCAGCCCTGGCCCCTCACTGAGGAAAAGCAAAGTAGATGGGGAGGTGAACAGCTCTCACTAATAAGCCCCTTTCCTACATGCTACGTGACCTAGGCTCATGTCCTGGGCTCAGGAAGGTTGGGGTTTCATCCTCATTTGTCCTGGATTTTATACTACCTTGGCGATTTGTCGTGGACTTTGTACTCCATTGGGTATGTGGATTCCTGCCAGATATCACCCGGGTGGATGCAGGATGCCAAGGCTTGATCCCTCTATAAGATCAGAAGGCTAAAGGCAAAGACGGGTGTGGGAGTGGAGGGGGAGAGAAGAGGAAAATTATTCACAATATGATCTAGACAAGTATCTGAACCT
This sequence comes from Vombatus ursinus, assembly GCF_900497805.2. Taxonomy (NCBI): domain Eukaryota; kingdom Metazoa; phylum Chordata; class Mammalia; order Diprotodontia; family Vombatidae; genus Vombatus; species Vombatus ursinus. Next base: position 6,444,714 of record NW_020954550.1, read on the forward strand.
ATGAAAATGCTCACATAAATCAAGGAAGGGTCTACTCAGCAGACCACCAGTATAATTGAACGAATACTGCTTTGGTCAGAGAAATTGAAACAAGCAATGATTTTCTTTTACTGTATCTTTTCCTTAACCTACTCTTGGGCTGACTCCTTTGATTTTAGACCACTACTAAGATTCTGTTCCTGTGTCCTGCCTCCTGCCTAACACTTCAGTAACCCATAAATTCTGTATACTCTCTGGGATAACAAGTTGGACCACACTCCCTGTCCCCAGGAGGACTTATTCCCAGAGGGCCCAGGGAATTGTTCCTAATAATTAGCACCTGTAGAGCCCATTCTCACAGAAGACACAGAAGCATGAATCTAACTAATTTGGGGTTGTATTTCAGGAGGTCCGATCCTTTTAAGTTTCAGGTTTGGGAATTGAGCACTTTTGGTCCAGAGAAGTTTTCTCCCAAACAAATGTCGGTCCAATTATATAAAATTAGATTCTAAACCTTCAAGCCTTCAAGCAAATTTTTGGAAAGAACTCCTCTATCCTTTGTTGGATAGCTCAGTAATTCAAAGATAATAGTTTTGAATTGAGTGCTTTTTACACATAGAGAAAGAAGAAAAAAACCGACAGCTGGTAAGGGCTGACTCAGGTGAGCCTAGGATGGGTTTAAGAAGATTAAGCTACAATATCTGAATTTCCTGTAGAGAAATTGCCTTGATATGGATCCATCCCAGGCCCACCTGAGTCCAACAAAGACTGAGATCTTTAAAGTCAGAGGATCTGGGTTCAAATTCCTGTTCTCTTAAAACCTGTATGATCTAGGAAATGTTATTCTACCTCTCTGGCCTTCAGTTTTCTCATCTGTAAAATGAGGTGGCTCAGCTAAATGCTTTCTAACTTCCCCTTTCCTCTAAACCTATGATCTTATGAACTTCTATGATCCTTTCTAAAATGTGTGTTCTCTTAATTCTCAACCAGTCAAGTATGTGTGTGTGTGTGTGTGTGTGTATATACATATATATGTATATGTGTATGTATGTATTTTTTTTCCTGAAGAGAGGATCTGAGTTCCAGGAAGACTATCTGTGTATTTGTATATGCTTGTTTGTATGTGCAATTGGGTGAGGATTGGGAATAAGGAAGGGGAAGGGTTCTAAGTTTCAATAATTCCAAACACAGTAAGCTTGATTGAATATCGGCAGAATTCTATGGCTCCTAAAATCCTTGTTTGCAAATAGTAACCACTAGTTTTAGCTGGTCCAGTGTCCCATACAATGGAAATGTCTACCTGTTAAACTTTTATTTAAGGATAACAGGGCCCTTTCCAAAATTTTGGCTTAGCTATTTGGGACCCAGATTATAACTCCATGCCAGTAAGGTAACATTTAAATTTGGGGGAAATTAAGCTCAGTATGGTCCGTAGCACCTCAATGACATTAAAGAGAAAGTCATCTTCAGATCCTAGGTAGAGACAGTCCCATGTGCTTTCTAGAATATTGAGACTCCCAGCCCTCCAAGGCTTTCTTCTATGAGAGTTCACTCACACCAGACAATCAATTGTTGTTGCATAGAAGCCAGCTGTCACAAATCACCAAATTAGAGATTCAATCCAATCCAATCAACAAACATTTATTATATGCTTCCTGTGTGCAAGATATTGCTTGTTGTCAGAGGATGCACAAATGAAAAACAGTACAGTTGCTGACTTCACAGAGTTTAAAACCTATTAGGTGAGAGCACATGAGTAAAAATAAATATGGAAGTATGATATAAGATTAAGCTAATAAAAGCAAAGGAGAGGCCCAGACAAAGTTCTCTATGAAAATTTCAAGAAGGAGAGATGACAGTCAGGTGGAGCTGCAGGAAAGGTTAGGTGGAGGAGGAACACTGGGCTGAGTCTCAAGGAGGAGAACTGTTTTAAAAGAGGAGGATTCCATGAGGGTCAGACTGTATAAATAAGTGCATGAAGATTGAAGAGGGCAAAATGAGATCAGGGAACATCTGGTGGTGCCATTTGGATGGAATATGGAGTTCATGGAAAGAAATAAGTGAAATAAAGCTGGGAAGGTAGGTCCTCCCAAGTGTGAATAACCTTCAATGCTAGACTAAAACTAACCCTGACCTTTTTTATTCTTCCCCTTCTTTTTTTTTTCCTTTTCTTCCCTTTTGCCTTAGTCCTCCCAAGCATACACTCATCCCTAGCCTTTCTTGCTCATTGCCCGCTGGTTGATCTCAAATATAATTATTTTATAGCCATGAATTCAGTGGTACCCCATCTGTCCAAAATTCAGCTACCCAGGGACCTCATCTGACTGTAACACAGCTAAGCATCGTGAATGAAACTGATGCAAAAACCCTGTGGAAAGGCATGGCCTTTATCATAGAAGAAGTCGCCAAGACCTCACTCAGAAGTGTGCTTACTTTTGTTTGACACACAACTGTAACAAACTTTGTTACCTCATTCTGAGATCATTGCAGATTAGAAGCAGAAAATTAAAAGACTTGTAGGGTCACGGCAACTAAAATCAGCATACTGACAAGAAGTGACCCCTGACAATCTGCTAGGGGAGAGGGGTAATGAGGAACTCAACAGGGGACAGAAAAGTCATAGAAAACAAACACAAGAGCTCAGTTCTTTGAGGTCATTTATTGTAGGAGAGGAGTAGACAAGGGCAGCTAGCTGGCACAGTGGGTAGAGTGGCTGGGCCTGGAGTCAGGAAGACTCATCTTCAAATCTGGTCTCAGACTCTTACTAACTGTGTGACCCTGAACAAGTTACTTAACCCTGTTTGCCTCAGTTTCCTCATCTGTAAAGTGAGGTGGAAAAGGAATGGCAAACCACTCTTGTATCTTTGCCTTGTATCTATGATTCTGATGAAGAGTCATACACAACTGAACAGCAACAACAACAAAGAGTAGACTAATCCCTATACATCCAGGACATTCAGACGATCCCTGTATTATATACAGCTTAGTACAATAAGCCACTCAGTCAGTTAACAAGCATTAATAAAGAACCTACTATGTGCCAAGCGCTATGTTAAGCATTAGGCATACAAAAAAAGGCAAAAAACAGTCCCTGATCTGGATGAGCTCACAGTCCAATGGGAGATGCAACATGAAAATAACTATATACAAGTCAGATACCTAAAGGATAAATTGGGAGTAGTCTCATAAGGAAGGGAAATTAAGGAGAACTGGAAAAACCTTCTTTTTTATTTTTTAGGATTTTTTTATTAATTTATTTTGATTTATCAATAATCACTTCCATATGCTTTTGAGTTTAAAATTTTTCTCCCACTTCCTCCCCACTGCCCTCCCCAAAACGGCACACAATCTGATATAGGCTATACATTTACATTCATATTAAACATATTTTCACATTAGTGATGTTGTAAGTAAAAATTAAAACCAATAGGAGGAACTATCAGAAAGAGGAAACAAAACTCAACAGAAGAAAAAAAAAATAGTAATTCTACTTCCATAGTTCTTTCTTGGGATGTGGATAGCATTTTCCATCATAAGGCCTCTGGAGATGTCTTACATCCTTGTATTGCCAGGAAGGGTTAAGTTTATTAGTATTAGTCATCACACAACTTGGCTGTTATTGTGTACAATGTTCTCTTGGTTCTGCTCACTTCACTCAGTATCAGACCATACAAGTCTTTCCAGGTTTTTCTGAAGTCAGCCTGTTCATCATTTCTTACAGCACAATAGTATTCCATCACATTCATATACCACAATTGCTCAGCCATTTCCCAATTGATGGGCAACCTCTCAATTTCCAATTCTTGGAAAAACCTTCTTAAAGAAGGTGGCATATTAGCACTAAGTTTAAATGATGCATTAGAGTTTATTCTGTTTGAGAAGTCAAGGAAGTATATATGATATTTTAGAAAGATTTCCATCAAAAATCACTGAAGTAAGAACTTTGAAGGATTTTTGTTGTTGAGTCATTTCTGACTCTTTATGACCCCATTTGGGTTTTTCTTGACAAAGATACTGGAGTGGTTTGCCATTTCCTTCTCCAGCTCATATGACATATGAGGAAACCAAGGCAAACAGGGCTGAGTGACTCACCCAGGGTCACACAGCTAGGAAGTGTCTGAGTCCAAATTTGAATTCATGAGGACAAGTCTTCCTGATTAAAAGCAAGCCACCTAGCCACCCCTTTAAAGGATTAACTCTCAGCTAATCAAAACCCTTAGATCTCTATAAAGGCTAGATGTTGGAGGGTTCTAGATATTGTACCTGAATGGTTTCATTAACAATCACCCAATGGAATACAAATTGCTAAGCTTGTTATATGCAGAAAGATGAATTGATGAAAAGTTATTCAGACAGGCAGGCAGGCATTACTATAAAATTTGTTTTCAAAATAGTTAGGCTAAAGTTCCAAATATCTCAAAAATTTTCACAAGCAGTATCACTTCATCCCTTATTAACATTCTTCTCCTCAGCCCCAAATTCCTTTCCCCATTCTGGGCGATAAAAGAATCCAAATGTGCTCTGGGGTTACTTGGGGAGGATCATGGGGTTTAAAGCTAGAAGGGCCAGTAGAGATCAGCTAGCCTGCCCTCCTCATTTTAGAGGAGGAGAAATGATTTGGCCAGGGTCACAGGAGAGCTTTGAGAGGCAGAGCCCAGATCAGCACTCAGGCCTTCAAAGTTCAAATGCAGTGAATTTTCTGTTCTCTGTACTGGCCCACCTCCTTTCTCTCGGATGAGTCTTCTTTCTGTTTCCCAGCCTTGTCCTCATTTTCTCCAGGCCAAACAGTGTAGGCATCCAGAACTCTGCCTTGTTTTTTTTTTTGTTTTTTTTTTTTTTGAAGCTAGTTCCCTTGGGGGTGGGGAGGCAGGAGGTTCTTCACCTTTTCCTCAGGTCACTAGAGGGACTACTGCGGTTTGAGTCTGGCTGCACGTTGAGTTACTCAGTAACCTTTGGGCATTTGAGTTGCATTACCAAGCACGTAGGCAAGAGGCTTGTTTCTGTGTATTTCCAACGTGAGAAGTAAGTGAGGGAGCTGGGCTAGAGTAACTCAAGCTTCTTTTCCTGCTTTAGATCCTATAACGTAAGGAGTGGAGTGGGTACCAAACACAGTCCTAGCATGACACACAATAGGAGCTTAACAAATGTTTGCTAAACGTAGTTGGATGTGCTCCTGTCTAGTACACTCAGATGGTTGGCTGTGGTTTGTCCTTCGCTCTCAATGAGGATGATGACATGACTTGCAGTAGACTTTGAGTTGAGGGAGGGAGGGCTGGGCAGTCACCAGTCTCACTTTCTCCTCCAGAGCCATCTGGGCCCAGTGTTATCCCAGAGAGCAATGGGGCATTGTTCTGGTGGCCTATTGGGGGGTGGGGATAAAATCCATGGTTCATCTCGTTGTTGTTGTTCAGTTGTTTCAGTGGTGGAAGTGGGTGGAGGCTAGGAGCTTGGATTTTCCTGGAGAATACTGAAAACATTCTTCTTTTTAAATTCTTGATACTTTCCTCTTTCTTCTTTTTAATCAAATCAGTTAATGGTTCATCTATTTTATTGTTTTTTAAAGCCTTAGCTACTAGTTTTATTTATTAATTCAATGGCTTTTTTTCAGTTTTGTTAATTTCTTCTTTCATTTTTCAGGATTTCTATTTTAGTGTTTAATTGGGATTTAAAAATTTTGTTGCTAGTCTTTTTAGTTACATTCTCAATTTGTTGTTCTGTTCTTTCTAGTTTTTATTCATAAAAGTGTTTAGAGATATAAATTTTCCCCCAAGGACTTCTTTGGCTGCATCTCAAAAGTCTTAGAATGTTATTTCATTATTGTCATTACCTTTAATGAAATTATCTAGCATTTCTTTAATTTGTTCTTTGACCCCACAGTTCTTTAGGATTAAGTTATTTGGTCTTCAGTTGATTTTAATGCTTTTTAGTAGCCCTTTAAATGTAATTTATAACTAAATGTATTAACTATATAAATTCGACTATAAACAACTATTTACACAAATAAAGACAATCCTAAATAATTGAGACAATACTAGTTGCTTATGGGAAGGATGAGCCAATATAATAAAAATGACAATACTACCTCAATTTATTTGGTCAATGACATATCAAACTACTAAATGATAGAATTAGAGAAAATAATAAAATTCATGTGGAGGAAAATAAAAGTCAATAACTGCAAGAAAAATAATAAAAAGAAATGGGAATACTGGGTGCCTCAAAGTGCCAGAAAGGGCAGGTAGGTAGTACAGTGGTTAGGGTGCCAGGCCTGGAGTCAGGAAGACCCTGAGTTCAAATCCAGCCTCAGACACTATCTGTGTTACCCTGGGCAAGTCACTTAACCCTGTTTGTTTCAGTTTCCTCATCTGTACAATGAACTGGAGTATGAAATGACAAACCACTCCAGTATCTTTGCCAAGAAAACCCCAAATGGAGTCATGAAGAGTTGGACACAATTGAAATGATCCAACAACAACAAAAGCAGTGCCAGATCTCAAACTTTAGTACAAAGCAGTGATTATTAAAATAATTTGGTACTGGTTAAAAAACAGAACCATCAGTGGAAAAGATTAGGTACATAACATACAGAAACAAATGTATCTAGTAACTCTAGCATTCAATAAACGGAAAGACCAGGTATTGGAATAAAGACTCACTAGTCGAAAAAAACTGTCAGGAAAAAAATTAAATTTAGACCAACACCTCACATCTTATACTAAGAAAAGCTCCAATGAGTATATAATCAATATATGAAAGGCCACATCATAAACAAATGAGAGAAAAATGGAAAAGATTGCTTATTAGATCTACGGAGAGGAGAAAAGTTCATGACCAAATAAGGAATAGAGATAATCACAGAAACTAACATGATAATTTTGATTTCTTAAAATTAAAAAGATTTTGTACAAACAAATCTAATAAAAATTAAGATAAAAAGGGAAATAATTAACTGAGAAAAAATTTTTACAGGAAATTTCTTTGATGAAGGTCTTATTTCCAAGATACATTTGGAACTGATTCAAATTTATAAGAAATTGAGCCATTCCCCAGTTGATAAATGGTCTAAGAATTTGAACAGACAGTTCTCAAGAAACTCAAGTTATAGCTATATTTAAAAAATGCTCCAAATCATTACTATTTAGAGATTTGCAAAAATTAGGATACTGGGAGACTGATCTTTAAGCATGTTTTTGATTATTTCCTTCAAAGTCATTATTTAGGGGGATACCCCCTTGTTCCACAGGGGCTGCCACTGCTCAAAATGTACTTGTATCCTCTGAATTCCCCAATAGCCTTCAGAGCTGGTATGAAAATTGAGCTCATTCCTTCATGATGTGGAATAAACAACAATGAAGTTCTGAATTCTAAATAATACTCCCCACCTATCTTGACTACCCATACTATTTACCAGATTAGACCCAGAATGGCTTTTCAGCTATTTTCAAAAATTCTCTCTCCCCTTAAAGAAAAATAGTTTGCCACCACGGAAAGCATAATTTGAAAGAATGGGCTTTTGGTGTCTAAAGAGAAGCTTAGAAACATTGGACTTGGAACCAGGAAGAGACTTTAGAAAAATTCCAACCCAATTGCCTCATTGCATAGAAACATAGATTAGAAGTAGAAGAGACCTTGGAGAAAGTCCAGGTCAATTACTTTGTTTCCTAGAATTGTAGTTTTTGAGCTGCCCACAGCCACCTTATTGGTCCTTGACTATCTATGACTTTACTGAATATTGTAGGAAGACATCACTTTCAGCTAGCACAGTGCCTTGTACATAATAGTCTGTCATATTTTATAATTTATGAAAGCATTTCCACGACATAGTAGAATTTTTAAAAAGATGATTACATATGAAACTACAAATCTATTATGTGTTTCTTTTCCAAATTATATCAGTTGGACCTGAACATTGGTCACCTTAAGATTGTCAAATGGCCTTCAGAGAGGACGCTATTCCAGTTTGTTTCATAAACAATAGAATAACAATAGAAACTAAGCTGACATAGAACATATTAGAAATCCTTAAAGGACAAAGGAATCCCTTCCACTACTCCTGTGTCCCAGCTAGCTAGCCTGTGTCTCTTGTAAAACAAAACAAAACGAAACAAAAAAAACAAAAAAACCACATTGGGGCAGATCCAAGATGGTGACTGCTAGCCAGCTGAGCTCTCCTAACATTCCCCTCTAAACAATTTTAAAATAATGCCTCAAATCAAATTTTGGAGTGGCAGAGCCAACAAAAGATCAAAGCGAGACATTTTTCCAGCCTAAGACTACTTAGGAGGTCAGCAAAAGAGGTCTGTAAGCCTGGGATGGGTGTTGACCCAGAGCTTGGCAGCTGCACCAGCTATGGGTCTTGGAAGCTTCTGTGTGATTGGTGGCAGCAGTAGCAGCTTCGGGAGCTCTTGGTGGGCCAGTGCTGGTGCTGTGGGCAGCTGGGACCAATCAGCAACTTCATTGCTCATAAATAGTTCTGGGTCTCAGTTCCAGGACAGAGAAGAGTATTTGTGGTTGGTGACAAGGGAGCAGTGATTACAGTTTCAGGGCAGAGAAGAGCACTAGCTCTTGTGGTTGAAGGTCATCAGTGTAAAGACCAGAGTGCAGACAAGGAGAGCAGTGACCCCACTTCTACCAGGATCACACCACCTCGGAAGCACTGAAAACTTGTAGACCCACAGAACTAGCTCTGGAAACAGCAGCACAAAAAAGTCTGAAGCTTGGGACAGTGCCTCCCCACCCCTAAGTGAGCAGACTCCAACTTCAAAATAACATTTAAAGTCAAGAAATAGGCTAGAAAATTGAACAAAGAATAACAACAACAACAACAAAAAAAACTTGAATATTAAAAACTACAGCAGTGGCAGGGAAGACCAGGACATAAACTAAGGAGAAAACAGTAATGTGAAAATAACTACGAGCAAAGCATTAGGGATTTGGACCCAAGCCCAATAAGAATTTCTGGAAGAATTAAAGAAACAGATAAGAGAGGGAGAGAAAAAAACAGGAAAAGAAATGATAATGATGCAAGAAAGTTATGAAAAGAGAGTTAATGGCTTGATTAAAAAGCACAAAAAAATACTGAAGAAAATATAACACTTTAAAAAACAGAATTGGCCTTATGGTAAAAGAGGCACAAAAAATTCACTGAAGAACTTAAAAAGCAGAATTGGCCAAATGGAAAAAGAGGTACAAAATTCGTTGAAGAAAATAATTTCTTAAAAATTAGAATTGAGCAAGCGTGAGCTGATGACTCCATGAGACATCAAGAAATAATATCAATCAAAAGAATGAAAAAATAGAAGAAAATATGAAATATCTCATCAGAAAAACAATTGATCTGGAAAATAGATTGTATAAGAGAGAATTTAAGAATTATTGGTCTATATGAAAGACATGATCAAAAAAGATCCTGGACATCATATTTCAAGAAATTATCAAAGGAAACTGCCCTGATATCTTAGATTCAGAGAGTAAAATAGAATTGGAAAAAATTCACTGATCATCTCCTGAAAAAGATCTCAAAAATGAAAACTCTCAGGAATATTATAGCCAAATTCCAGAATTTTCAGGTGGAGGAGAAAATTCAAATATCATGAAGCCACAGTCAGCATCACACCAAATTTAGCAGCTTCCACATTAAAGGAATGGAGGGCTTGGAATATAAAATTCCAGAAGGCAAAAAAGCTAAGATTACAACCTACCTACCTACCCAGCAAAACAGGTACAATCCTTCAGGGGGGAAAATGCATTTTGAATTGAATAAAGGACTTAGAAGCATTTCTGATGAAAAGACCAAAGCTAAATAGAAAATTTGACATTCAAACAGATGGCTCAAGAGAAGCACAGAAAGGTAAACGTGAAAGAGTAATCTTAAGGGACCTAATAAACTGTTTACATTCTTATATGGGAAGATGATACATATAACTCCTAAGAGTTTTATGATTGGTAGGTCAGTTAGGTGGAGTCTACATAGTTAGAGGGCACTGGAATAAGTCAATTATGTTGGGATGATCTCTAAAAAAAATGAAGGGATGAAAAAGAGGGATGTACTGGGAGAAGGGAAAGGGAGAGGTAAAATGGGGAAAATCTCACATAAATGATATACAAAGAAGAACTTTTATAGCAGAAGGGAAAATATGGCAGTGGTGGGTAATGACTAAACCTCACTTTCATTGGACTTGGTTCAAAGAGAGAAGACTATACGTACATACATCTGTGTATGTATATAACATATGTATGCATGTATATGTGTATGTATGCATATACACATATTCCACATCTATATATATTCTATATATCTATATCTAAGAATCACACATACATATACTTTGTTGGGTATAAAAATCTGTCTTACCTAATAGGGAACTAGGAGGGAAAGGGGAGAAGATAAATTGGGGGGGAGTGATAAAAGACTAAGATTAGATTAGATTAAATAATTAATATGATTAAGATAAGATTAGATTAAGGGAGGCAACAGTCAGAAGCAAAACAGACCTTTGAAGAGGGATTGGATAAAGAGAGAGAGACAGACAGAGAAAGAGAGAAAAGGATAAACAGGAGAAAACAGGATGGAAGGAAATATAAATTACTAATCATAACTGAATGTGAATGGATTGAGCTCTCCCATAGAACAGAAGTCGATAGCAGAGTAGATCAAAAATTGGAATCCAACAATACATTGTTTACAAGAGGCATACTTGAAACAGAAAGACCCATACAGAGTTAAAATAAAGGGCTAGAGTAGAATCTATTACGCTTCATCTGAAGTAAAAAAGGCAGAAGTAGCAATCATGATCCTAGACAAAGCAAAAACAGATCTAATTAAAAGAAAAGCAGGGTAACTACATTTTGCTGAAAGGTTACCATAGACAATGAAGTAATATTAAACACTTTTTACAAGTTTCTCTGCTAAAGGCCTCATTTCTTAAATATATAGGGAACTGAGTCAAATTTATAAAAATAAGAGCCATTTCCCAACTGACAAATGATCGAAGGATATGAACAGACAGTTTTCAGAAAAATTCATATGAAAAAAATGCTCTAAATCATTATTGATTAGAGAAATGCAAATTAAAACAACTCTGAAATGACAAATGCTGGAGGAGATGAAAGAAAATAGGTAGACAAATAAACTCTTTGTGGAGTTGTGAACTGGGCCAATCATTCTGCAGAACAATTTGGAACTATACTCAAAGAGCTATAACACTATGCATACCCTCTGACCCAGAAATACCACTACTAAGTCATACCCCAAAGAGATCAAAGAAAAAGGAAAAGGACCTATATATGCAAAAATACTTATAGCAGTTCTTTTGGTGTGTGCTGGCAAAGAATTGGAAGTTGAAAGAGTGCTCATCAACTGGGGAATGGCTGAAGAAGTTATGGCATATGATTGTGATGGAGCATTATTATGTTATAAAAAATGACAAGGAGGGTGGTTTCAGAAAAAGCATGGCAATATCTGTATGAACTGATATGAAGTGAAGTGAGAAGAGCTATAAGATCATTGCTCACAGTAACAGCAATGTTGTAATGATGATCAACTGTGAATGACTTGGCTAGTTTATTTAATACAAAGATCCAAGACAATTTCAAAGGAGAAATAATAAAAAAAATGTTATCCACCTTCAGAGAGAAAACTGGTGAACTCTGAGTGCAAATTGAAGTATAATTTTCCCACTTCCATTACTTTTGTTTTTTTTGTTATATGGCTAATATGGAAATAAATTTTACAAGGTTTCACATGTATAATTGATATCATTTTGCTTGCCTTCTCAGTGGGTAGAGGAGGGGTAGGAGGGAAAGAGAGAATTTGGAGCTCAAAATTTGAAAGAGATTGTTAAAATAAATAAAAAATCAATTACAAAACTGAGCAAAGCAAACAAAAAGAAAGAAACTACGCTGACAGTATTTCACCCAGTGTACCCCCTTTTGGGTAGGGTGAAAGGAAATTTCCATCTTGAAGTAGTTCAGTCAGTGTTGCTTTTTTTGATAATGCTGGTGGAATTCATGCAGGTAAGCCTATTCATTCAATATTTCATGGATCCTTGATTTCATTCAAGGGAGTTACTTGTTCTATTGATGTGGATCATAACAAAGATGGCCTTTATGACCTCCTGTGGCCAACAAACACCTTTCTGTGATGAACCTCTCCAAAGTTACTTTGGCCAGTCCTTAGACCACAGAAATACCACTAATGGCTGGGCTCCTACTTGATGTCTTTCCAAAATGGTAGGACTTCCATAGCTTGTCCTCCCCTGACATAGCCTCTGTGAACCCAGGGTCACTTCTAGGTTACAACAAGCTATCAAAGAAGAATTTTCATGGAGGATGTCCATTACCTAGGCTAATTTGGCAGGATATAGAAATTAACCTTCCTAACATGGCTAAATTATTCAAGAGTAAGCAAAATGCCCCAATTTTCCATCATTTATTTAAATATGGCATCACCTTTCTACAACTGAGCTGTGGTCACAAGAGGGTTCTGGGTTTTGACTGAAGGGTAAGTTGGATTCCCAAATGGCCTGGGATAGATCAGAAGTCTGGATAGGAAGGACCAGCTTATTTGGTGTAGATAGAGTAGGGGAAATCATGGAGACTGTTTCAGCCCCAAGGAACTGGGCCAAGTAACCTTCCCAAGTACTTGTGAGACTCCCATGACATGAAGACTTCATTTCTCTGCTATGTCCTGGCCCAAGCAAGAGTGGGTGCTCTGAATCTTGCCAGAGGGAGAGTTTTGTGGCAGAGCCAGGAAGAGAGAATCCTGTTGTGAGTCGATGATCGACTTCTGGCCCAGCCTTCATGCCTGTCAGAAATACCTACCCAATTTGACAGTGGAGGATAGAGTTGGAGAATGTTCTGTTCTTTCTTCATGGAAGTCTCTGTACCAGAACAGCTGGACAAGTGACCACACATCACACTTAGCCAAGAGTTGATCCACTGCATTCTTTGTTTCTCCACATTTTTACTCTCTTCAACTTTCCCAGAAAATTCTCCTGTATTCCCCCCCTCCACCCCAGCCCCTCCTCTCCCAAGCTCCTGTGTCTTTCAGCAGGTCCTCATTTCTTTCCTGATGAGCCTTTTATTTCAGGACAGTTGCTGATGACCCTGGTGGAAAAGTAAAAAAGCAATCAATTAGCATTTATTAAAAACCCTCTAATAGCTAGGTGCTATGCTAGGCACTGAGGATCTACTTCCTAACTCATATTCCCGAATAAAGGAGAACCTTCTCATGATAAGACTAAGCCATTCATTTCAGGGATTCCCATTGAATTTCTACTTTGAGGAAACAAAATGATGTTATAGGATCTTAGTGCTTCTGAAAAAGTGAGCATTGAGAATAGATGCTAAAATAGTTTTCTTTATCATTTGGGAAAGCCTATAGGTTAAGAACTACTTGGAATTCAGTAGCTACTAAAGACTCTAGGATGGAAAACTGGGTGATGAGTTTAGCCTAGTTAATTTTTTAAAAAATTTCATTAAAGGGAATTTATTGATGATAAAGGGTGTTACCTACCTAATGCCAAATGAAAAACAAACAGGCAGGTACTAATGCTATGCATTTCAGCACTAAGGGGACAAGCCTGGAATCCTTTCCTGGTTGAGAGGATGCTGGTGGCCAGTATACCCAGGATTCCCTATTGGTGAACAGATGACTTTCCTCCTCTTTACAACCTGAACATCTTGGTGTCTTTGTGCCAAGGAAGAAGTAGAAAGAGAAGGTGTGGGGTTGATTAGTAATGATTGTGAAACAAAGCTTGTAGGTCACAAGAATAGTGGTATCATACTTTGTTTCTGATGGTTCCTTATCTTTTAATCTCACATTGGACAGGGGATTTCCTAATACCCCAGTGGAGTCCCAGTCAAGAAGACATCCTCTGAATACAGGATGAAAAACTAGGAAACCCAAGCTATTAGGTCATCTGTATTAAACACCATTTGGCTAGTGCTATTGTTCTGGAGCACCTCCCCATTTACTCCACAGTGGGTCTTCAATTTTTGTGGGTATACAACATAATCAGTGGTCACCAAGGCAGGTCACAAAAGGAAGAAGGCTTCAGAGGTTTTTCCAAGTAGCTAACGATCTCCACTGTGCTTCATCTGACAGTTAGGCACTCCTATCATGTGTCACAGTGAAACCAACCACAAAACCCATGGTGGCTATAGCCTTAATATGCTTGCTCTTTCTGTGAAGCCTTTCTTTCCAATGACAGAGGCCATCTCTATGTCCCAGTCTCCCTCTTTGCTCTCATGAGAAAGGGCAGCTTCATGATGAGGTCCCACAATAAAGCTGCCAAACTTGACTATGTTGGTGGGCTCTTTGGGTATTGGCGTATTCTTTTTTTTTGAAATGATCTTTGAAATGATACATGCCTATACACACATATCACTTTGGGTGGTGTGGGACAGAAAAATAACTTGAGGCCCCTTAATAACTGGATGCTTAGATTTCAAGATCTTTTGGCAACAGAGAAGGAAGCTTCTCCTTGCTCCAGGAACTTTTTCACATCTTTAGGCAGGTTGGGATCAAAGGCAATGAGTTTAAATCCCCTTCCATCATTCTTCTCTAGTCCCGGTAGGTCTTGCATAGTTGTGGGTGGGAAGTTAGGTGGCACAATGGATAGAGAGCTGGGCCTGGAGTCAGGAAGACCTGAGTTTGAATGTGACCTCAGACACTTACTAGCTGTGTGACCTTGAACAAGTCACTTAACCTTGTTTGCCTCAGTTTCCTCATCTGTAAAATGAGTTGAAGAAGGAAATGGCAAACCACTCCAATCCAAGGAAACCTCAAAATGGGGTCATGAAGAGTCAGACACTACTGAAATGACTGAACAATAAAGGGCAGAGAGCAGAGTTGGACTTGGATTTGTCTCGTGCCTCTGGAGATCTGAAGAATCACCTTATGGTTCTGCAGCAGATCTGTGAGTAGTATTCTTGAAACAGGTACCAACATCTGAACCTGACCTTCAGTGGCTGCTTTGGCTTCCTTTGCTCCCTCCCTCCCTCTCCCTCCTATCCCCTCCTCCTTCATTCCACTATTAGATTCTTAGAGTACTAAAGTCAAGGATATACAATTTTTTGGAGGTATATTGTATGGAATATCATCTTATAAATCTTTTTTTTAATCAGAGCAGGTTCTTTTGCTTCCTATGGTTCAAAAATTTATTAATCCATATAACATGTTCAAAGTTGGTATAATTCAAATCATACTTCTTTTTTTTTTCTCCTAATGGCCAAACACTTACAGTATGCTGAAGCTCAACACCAAGGCAGACCTGGGGTCCACTCTACATGGGACAAAAACACATAATGGAAGCTCCTCTGAAGTTTTCCCAATAATACTTAACCTAGAAACTGAGAACTGTATTTCCGGGCAGTGGACTAGTTGAAACATGAGTACTCATCCTATGAATGATACTCTTGCCATTTAGTCCAGAGAACATCTGCTCTTAGTTTATTTCTTAATTCATTTTCCAGCTCAGGAAGAGCCTCTAACATTCCTCTGTTTGTGACAAATAGGAGAGGTTTATACATTACTATGTCAGTAAGCAGGAAGGGTTTTCCTCCCCACACATCCACACATATACACCTTGAAATTGAAAGTAGCTCTTTGGCAGCAAAATAGAATTGTTGTATGAGGCAAAGAGGTTTTGGTTCTAATGATGGAGTTCTCTAAAGCCTGGAGAACTTTACTGGAAGGGTTCCCTCTTTGTAAAGGGTCTTGGGTCCTAATTTAGAGATATATTCCACAGCTGAGCAACAATGTGGTATAGTGGATAGAGATTGCTCCAGAGTCAGGTCAACTTATCTAAAACACTATAACATTTACTGACTGTGTGATCCCAGACAAGAGATTTGGTTGATCTCTCAGTGTGCTAGGCAACTCTCTAAAACCATAAATTCCAATGCTGGAGACCATCTGCATTGGTTTCATCACTGGGGATTCCCTATATTAATGAAATAACAGGTGCAGTACAAAAAATTCATACCACACATTTTTCATACTCATTCCTGGCCTTAGGAGAATGAGATATTCCAATCAATCATGAAACCATGAGTATGCTTTACTACTGTCCTAGGTACACCGATTCTCACCTGCCTGGAGTGATTTAAACATGTAGTTAGGATGAAAACCACCGTCTAAAAATATCTAGTGCCAATATTCAAGTTCTACTGCAATGGTCTCTTTAGAAAGCAATTTAAGGTCAGGTGGTGCAGTGGATAGAGGATTGGGCCTGGAGTCAGGAAGATGTTAGCTCAAATCTAGTCTCAGACACTTACTACATGATCCTGGGCAAGTCACTTAACTGTTATCAGCCTCAGTTTCCTCAACCGTAAAGTATGGTAACTGGATATTTTTGTTATAACATCATGAAAAGTTAACATCAATATAGATGTAAAAGTTCCAGTATAAAGTGAAATTTGTGCGGTAGGGAATGAAGAGTGGCTTGTGTGAGTCATTATCAGAAATGTGTGGCATGCAAAAGGATCAAAAAATTCTATCTCATTTCAACTCTGTTCTAGTCAATAGTTTAGCGTCATAAAATCAGAGATTAAGAGCTTAAAGCAAGCGTTCTTATTCTGGGATCTATAGGTTCTGTAGATACATTTCAAGGGTGTCTGTAAACTTGGATGGGAAAAATTAAATCTTTATTTTGACTAACCTCTGAATGAAATTTAGCATTTCCTTCAATTACATAAAAATATTCTGATAAGGGGGTCCATAGACTTTACCAGACTGCCAAAGGGGTCCATCTCATACACACACACACACACACACACACACACACACACACACACACACACA
>NW_020954550.1:6461509-6519039 GCF_900497805.2 Vombatus ursinus
CACACACACACACACACACACACACACACACACACACACACACACACGCACATACATATATTAAGAACCCCTGATGTAAAGAGATCTTAGAGGCCAGGTAGTCCAACTGCTTCCTTTTACAGATCAGGAAACTGAGGCGCATAAAAGTGATCACTTACCTAACCTCACTGGTAGCAAATAGCGGCACTAGGATTTGAACCTAGGTCTTTCATCATCACCAAGTTCAGCCCTCTTCCTGCAGCACTCTCGGGAAAGAAGTAGAAACTCAAGGGACTTTTTGGGCCCAAGCAGAACAGGAATATTATGTGTATCCCTTGATCTGCACAGTGCTGGCAAATAAAATAGGTACTAAATAAATGCTTGTTGATTGATTGATTCCATGGTGACCTAGAGAGGATAGGGAGGTTGTCACTTAGTGATAAAATAAAGGTTTGCCATGTTGGAAGAGTGGGTTAAGTGTCAAGGGAAGATAAGGAGCCTGGTGAAAGATTGAAGTATAAGGAAATTATTGTTCCCCATGCATGGAAAATGAATTAGATGATTCCTATTAGTCTGGTAAGTTTCTTTGCAGTATATTTCCTACGAATAATCTGTTCATAAAAGACCATCATTAAGACCTCAGGCTATTAACATCACTATCATCAATATTAATGATAACACTGTATGTTATTTTTTTCTTGCCCTCGCATTACCATAACTTCATCTAAAGCTATGATGAGGCAGGATTAGCAAATGCATTGAGATTGATGGGCCTGTGTGCCAAGAAAAGAGATTCTTATCTTCTGAGCCAAAGACTTCACTTACCTGGAATAGGTCAATATGCAGAGAATTTATTCATTTGGTTCAGTCCCAGTTCTATCCCACTCCTCCTCACAACATTCCCACCCCCTCTCCCCAAATAGCTTAATCCTCACACAACAGCGTCCTTGAAATCCCCAGATGTTCCCTATTTCACTTGGAATAGAACACAATAGCATTTAAGAAACTCTTATTACATTCTGGGCACTGTGCTAAGCTCTGGGGGATACAAAAACAAGCAAGCAAGACATCTTTGCCCTCAGGGAGTTTACATTCTAATTGTGGAAGACAACACACACAGGAGAGTGGTGGCCAGGGAGGCAATGTTTGCTGGAGTAAGTGGGTCACTCCTCTATATTCACTGCCCTATTATATACCTGGTCAGCTGTGTACAATTATTTTACCATGGCTTTAGGGAGTCTCAGAGGTTACTTTCCATCAGTCAGTCAGTCAACATTTATTAAGAGTTTGCTAAGTCAGGGCAGCTAGGTGGCACAGTGGATAGAGCATCGGCTCTGAAATCAGGAGGACCTGAGTTCAAATGTGACCTCATACCAAACACTTGACGCTTACTAGCTATGTGACTCTGGGCAAGTCACTTAACCTCAACTGTCTAAAAATTTTAAAAAAAAGTCTGCTAAGTGCAAGACATTACGCTAAGCATTACAGTTATAAAGAAAGGTAGAAGATAGTCCCTTGTCTCAAAGACTAATGCTCACAGACTAATGGGGGAGATAATATGCAAACAATTACAGATGTATACAGAATATATTTAAAATAATAAGCAGAGAGAGGGCACTAGAACGAAGAGGAATAGAGAAAGGATCCTTGTAGAGGGCTCGATTTTAGCTGGGACTTGAAGGTAGACAAGGAAGTCATGATGATAGAAAATGTCCAAGGCATGGAGGACAGCTAGTGACAATGCCCAAAGTTGTGTGTGTGTGTGTGTGTGCATTGTGCATGGGAGTGGTGTGGTGGTAAGGTGTAAAAAGACTAGTAAGGAGATTATGAAAGGCTTTGAATATCAAACAAAGGATTTTATATTTGATCCTGGAGGTGATTCTTTACCCAGGAACTGTCTGGTGGTAATGCCTGTTTTCATTTGTAAATAGTTCAGTGTGTAGACAAGGCACTACTTTTGACTTTTAAAACCTTCAACTTTGAAAAAATTTAACATTTTGATAAATGTGTTTCAGTATAGTTGGTTTCTTTTGTCATCCTTTGTATCCTATTTTGAGCATTTAAGAACATGATTCTGAGAAGGGATCCATCATCTTCACCAGACCGCCAAATAGGGACACCACGCAATAAAAGGCTAAGAACTCTTGATCCATATTTAAGGTTGATTGAGAGGCGGGTACATAGTCTTTTCATAGTAGTTCACCCTACTTGGTCTTGGTTAAACTTATTCTCTACCGTGGCCTAGAAAAAGGTCTTTTTTTCCCCCCGAGCTCTAGTTCCACCTCTCAGAGTCAGGCCAAAACTGTTCTTGATCATGTTCTCTGAACCATATTTACTCAGAGATTTTCTGACTGCAGGCATGACACACTGAGAAGAGCAGGGGACTGAGTGGTGAGAGACCTTTAGGGCTAGTCCCAGATCTGAAACCAAATGCCTGTAAAACCCTGGGCAAATCGCTCCCTTTCTCTGGGCCTCTATTTTCAAATCTATGAAATGAAGGGTGGGACAGGATGGTCTAGCTCAGGGTTCAGGGCTCTGTGATGAAGGCCTTCAGAGCTTCCTGAAGTTCTTAACCATGGACCTGTAGCTTTTTAACCCAGAAGAAAGAATGAATGGAATGTGCTTATTGATTCAATTCATTAACACACATACTTGGTAAATATTAGGAATGAACTGATACCCATGTATACAATTTTTTCCATTTCATTGGAGAAACATTTTTATATAAGCAGTTGAGAAGCCAAGAGTAGATAACAACCTGAAAGCAAAGATGAAAACATGTCACTTCTTTCAGTCTGCCTCCCAAGAAATGGAAGGACAGAAGTCACATAAATAGGAAGAGCATAGTAGTATTTATTTGTATTTTAATAGTTAATGATCAGATATTCATAATAACTTTATAATGTCTATATGTCATTTAAGTGACAGTCTTGTTTCTTCTATATAAAAAGTTATTTAGCCTTTCTATTATACTGTATGAATTTGCATAGGTGAAATAAAATTAGAAAGGCATTAAACAAGTATAAAAACCCTTGTCATATCATTTGAACATTATAGATTTAGATACAGATGAAATATATTTTAGTATATGTATTAGAACACTGAGGGATCAGTTCTCAAGATATCAGAAAGAGGGAAGATACCAAAGACCTGGAATAAAATTACAGACATTATTTTTACTTTAGAAAAAAAGGCAATTAAGACAGTACCACTAACTAGAGAACCATATGTTTACTTTCTCATCTCTACAAAATCTTTATGAGAATAATCAGCATGTACAAAAGTATCCTTGATTAAGGTATGAGAAGAGAGTGAACAGGCTTTTTGCAAATGATATTTTAGAGCAGATGTCTCAAAATTTAGGTACATTTGACCCAACTTTTGTGTGTGTTAGACAATCCATTAGGGTGGGATAGCTGGTAGGAAACATTTTCCTTCCAGTCACATGACCGATATGATGGTGTACTAGACATTTTCTCCTGTCCCTATGAACTTTCAAATGACCCTGTCCCCAAAAAGAAGAATTATGTTCTAGACAAAGTATAATTAAAACTGAATCCATAGGATAAAATGTATAGACAACTAACAAAAATATATAAGGCCAAAAGCCATGTCTTAATCAATTAAATCAAAGAATGTTAGCAAACCATTCTGAAAAGATGACTTGCAAATTATTAACAACCATATGAAAGGTTGCTCCAAACCAGTATTAATAAGACAAATTGAAATTTAAAAAAAAACGCGAACTGTGAGATTTCACCTCATACCCAGCAAATTGGCAAAGATGACAAATGATAGAAATAATCAGTGTTGGAAGAGTTGTGGAAAGAAAGGCATGCTAATACATTGTTGGTGAAACTGTAACTTGCTATAGCCATTCTGGAAAGCAATTTTGAGATCATTCACAGAAAATGACCTAGGTATTCCATAGGCAGATATTCCAATGAGGTCAATAACATGTCTCCATATATACCAAAATACTTACAATAGCTCTTTTTTGTGTATGTAGTAATAAAAAACTAGAAACAAAGTAGATACCCATCAATTGGGGAATGACCAAGCAAATTTTGCTACATGAATGTAATGAAGTAATATTGTTCTAAAAGAAATGTTAAAAATGATGAATACAGAGAAATAAAGTAAAAAATAGACTGATACAAAGTAAGCAGAACAATGAAAATAATATACACAATTACTATAATAATGTAAATGTAAAGAAGAGCAAAAAAAATACAACCAAAACTGAGTGTTATAAAATTGTAATGCCCAGGCTTGGTCTTTTAGAAAAAATAGAAGAAAACACAGTTTAGAGATGGAAGTCCACAGGTGTGGAAAATTGCATAGAACACAAAACTTTTTTGATGTGTTGTTTTCTTCTGCTATGCTTTTTTAAAATCTTTTTTTTCTTTTCTATTTTTTTTCATAAGGGATGGCTCTCTGAGAAGAGGAAAGAGAAGGATATGCAGAGAAATGTAAGACTTGTAAAAGACAAATATAATCAGTTTAGAAAAATTGTAAAAAAAAAAAAAAAAAAAAGAACTAAGGAGAACAGTAGTGCTATTTAGTTTTGTTGCTTTCCCTTCCATGCCTGTAACTAGTGCAAGATGGGCTGCTACCCGGGCTCCTTCCCAGGCAGGCTGGAAAGCAGATCAGCTCCACTTCCCCAATATCTGCCATTGTGTCAGTGGTGCATATTGCTTACTTACATCTTTCAAATCCTCTGGTCTGTGCAAAGAAACTTTTTTTTTTTAGCACATTTAACAAAGACATTTTAAAAATAGTTTTACAATGTTTGTTTCATCTTTATCTCCTTTAAAATGTATTTTGTTTATGCTTTGCAATATATGATATGTTTAACAGTACGTGTATCTACTCTCTAAATAAATAAATATGGATATACATGGGCCTATGCTCATTTTCTTTTTTACAAGTCAAAGTGAGGAATCAAAAAAGTTTGGAGCCCACCATAGTAAGGCAAACAACATCAATCAATTAATCAGTCAATTAAAGACATGTGCTATACACTGGAGTTGTGAAGAGGAGGAGAAACCAGTCCCTATCCTCAAGAAATTTTCATTCTACCATTGGAAAAAACATGTGCATCTTAAAAGCACAGAATTGGCTAAAATATATAGAGAATACAGGATCCCACTATGTTTATTGTTTATGGATTACACAAAACCATTTCACTTGACAGAGGAAAATGTCATCTTCTGGTTTCTTGTGCATGCATATGTTAAAACTGATACAATATTTCTTGAAAGATAAAACAGCAGAGGGAACTTTGTTTAATGGACTCCTGATTATTAATCTTAAGTGAGGTATGAGGCATCAAAGGTATTTGCTATCATCATGGAAGACGTTCAATGCAGAGTTCAAATGGAAGAGGGATTTCCTATAGATGCTGAGATATTATAGATAATTCTACTTGCAAATGACATTGTGCTGATTATGTCAAGCATTGGAAAACTGCAAAGCCACCTAAGTTAAATAAATAATAATTAAGATAATAAGGGTTTGGTCTAGCCACCTACACAGGAAAAACAAAGAGGACTAAGAATATCTATAGTTCGAACTAAAAATGCAGTTGGATGGACATGTCCTAGAGCTGGTATATATATTGATTAGATCAACATCTTGAAGGGACAATAAATTGGGCCCAGAACTGAATAGGAGGAGGGAACCAGACCAGAATGCCATTGGGAAATTGCTTGATGTGCTTAATGACTCCATGCTTCTCCCTGACACAAAATCTTATCTTTTTACCAACAGTGTTCATGTGAAGACATTAATAGAATACAAGAATAGAATACAATGACTGCAGAAGAGTGAAAATTGTAGCTTAGAATGGAGAGGCACATGATAGACATGAGTAGGGTGCAGCACATCACCAACAAGACACGTGTTATCAAGGATGTCATCAGAGAGCTGCCCAATCAGAGAAGAAGGTGGGTCAGTCATGTACCAAGGGTAAGGAGTGAACCAGTGGATAACCTAGGTATTCCTTTGGTATCCAATTTAATAGGAAGAGATTTAGAAAAATGATTCCCAGCACACCAGTACATTAAAGGGGCACTCTCCGGAGAATACTGGGAGACCACAGACATAGAAGGAGAATTCAGAGATGGCTTGTAATCTGCACCACTGGAGGGACTGCCCACAGCAAGGAGATCAAAGATCCATTGAAGTGTCAAAGCTAGAGTACTGCCTCTGACACACATGGGCTGTGACCCCAGGCAAAACCCTTCCCAGTGCCCCTAAACAATTCGCTAAGGCTGTAAGTTAAGAGGAAGGTGCCAACCTGCATTGATAGGAGTTTCCTCATTTAGGAGAACTCTTGTATCAATAAAGTTATAGATCCATGTTTTATCTCTATCCGTGCAGACACAACACACATACACACATACACACACACACACACACACACACACACACTCCAAACATGAGAGAGACAACATTGGAAGTCTGACTCAGTTAGGAAGACCTGGCTTCGAACTCTCCCACTGTCACTTATAGACCGTCTGATCCCAGTTCTCTAAAACGATAACTTGCAGGGGAGGTTCTGATCTTCATTGTTAACAGTAGTTCATCACCAGGAACTTTGTATTAAAAAAAATTATATTTCCCCCTCTCTTTTCTTCCATTTGTCCCTTCCTCAGCTATATGCTCTTTGTTGTTGTTGTTCAGTCTTTTCAGTCATGTCATGACTGCATTTGGGGTTTTCTTGGCAAGGATACTGGAGAGGTTTGCCATTTCCTTCTCCAGCTCATTTTACAAATGAGGAACTGAGGTAAACAGGGTTAAGTGACTTGCCCAGGGTCACATAGCTGGTAAGGGTCTGAGGCCGGATTTGAACTCAGGAAGATGAGTCTTCCTGATTCCAAGCCTAGAGTTCTATCCACTATGGCACCACCTAGACACTATATATGTATACATGTATGTGTGTGTGTGTATATGTATATATATATATGTGTGTGTGTGTGTATATATATGTATGTATACCCTTACATAGATAGATAGGAGATAGGGATTGGTCTTGTGATTTCATTGGCAAATGTATTAATCAATAAATCAATCAGTCAACAAGTATTTATTAAATACCTACTATGTGCCAGGCACTGTATATGTATACATGTATATATCCCTAGCATTTAGCACAGTGCATACATACATATACCATGCATATGTACATATACTCATCATACATAAATAATATATATCATACATGAATATGCCTGAGTTAGATAATATAGTAGAACATCACAAAAATGTCCCTTTTCCCTTAAAAATTTTTGATCTTTTTTTCAAATTTTAAAAAATTTCTGGGCTAGATTTCTCCATGGTCTTTTCTAGTCTTAAAAAATACCATGATTCTTTTTTTTTTTCCTGCTTGTTTATGGCATATAAATCTTGTTCAGTTGTCCTTAAGAATAACTACCCTTCCTGATGAGCACATCCTGGATTCTCCACAGGTCTCTATTTAATAAGCATCTTTATAACCATTCTTTGCGCTCCACCACCCCAAACCCCTAACCCCCTGCCAGATACACATTAGCATTTTTAAGAAATCTGCATTCCATCCATATATCCCCTGGAAGGAATTTATGTTGCACTTTTCTTCCAAATATTAAAACATTAAAACCTTATACTTCTCTAGTATCACATTTATTCTACCTGGCTGGGTGTCCCACCAATCCAGTGCTTTGAAAGAAGAAGGAGTTTTCGAGTGTGTGTGTTTTACTAATCCATTTCTCTTATTAAAGGCTTAAAAGATTTTTCAAGAATCTGAAATCCCTTACTGGAATGGGAGTAAGGGCTGATTAAGTCAGAAGGGGTGCCCTCTCCCTTAGCCTCTCGGCCTGCCAGGCCTCTATCCCTTTGTATGCACAGGGGGTTCATTCAAGAGGATTCTTTGCCTTGCTTGTTTGATCTCTCCTGTTAATTCTTTTCTATCAGTGGTTGTGGGAGTACTGTACCTGCTGCCAGCAACTTGACACCAGGTGCCAGGGCTTTGCTAATCTGCTAGGTAACAGGCTGTTCCGGACCTGTCACAGGGTGGGAGCAATAAATAAGGCATCTGAACATACACACTCCTTGGGCCGGCTCTCTATCTCTTTAGAAATAGCCCACTGGGCCATTATCACAGGTTTTTATTAGATCAGTGGGAGTTTGCAATGTGTTTTGCAATGGATTCCATAAGGTTTGCAGGCCTGGGGATTTTGCCCAATTCTCTGTCCTTGTTTGATAGGAGGCTTGTTTAGAATGGAATTCCTTGTGGTGACAATTCGTGGGCTTTAAATGGTTGTCCTCGGTGTTATTTTTCGTGTGCTCAGGCAGCATTTGGAATGCAAGTCCCTATTTGCTGATGTACAGCTTGAAAAGGAGAGAAATCGGCAAGGTTAATTTTTCAGTTCCACGACAAGAGGAGAAGAATGGGGAGTGGAGACTATCCTAAGACAAGGGTCTTTGGATGCACTCAATTTCCTCTGCCAGCTCCTATTACCAAGAAATTCTTGCTCTTTGCAGCAGAGAAAAGAACTTAGTTTTCTAGGGAAGTGGTCAAATAGCAACTATGCCTCCTTTTTGTGACATAAACTCATGCCATAGACACATGTGCCTAAAAGAATACTGGGAAACTACAATGGACCTCGAAAGAGGCAGGACTGCAGGCCAAGACAATGAGAAGTAATCAGGCAAGTCTTCCAACACCTGACCCTTCTGGCCTCCTTGTAACATATCTCTGTAGCATATCACTAGCTCCCTGAAAGTAGAAATCAAAACTCAAACTGTGGAAAAAAATAAAAACTGCCCTGGACTGAATCAGGCCATAGCATTGGTCCAACGTGAAGGAACAGGTAGAAAGTATTGCCGGTGGGCTCAGCTTTGAAATCTGACAGAGTAGGCATCTGCCTAAAGCTGCGAGTTCAGGAGCTGTGGGCTGGTATCTCTGCTCTCAAAGTCTTTCAACAATAAATAAAATTCTATGGTAGAGACTGATGCCTTGGAGGTTTAATGGTGGTTTAACCTTAAAGAATGCCCTACTGAAAGCAGGGGTATGTAGGGTGTTCAAGGAAGACTAGCCTCTCTGGTGTGAGGGCTGCTGAGCCCTTTTCAAGGCTGCTCATCCACCTTTGGTGTCCACCTTCACCCAACTCTCACCTGTGGCTCCAAGAAACTGTAGCTCGTGCAGGGCCACACCCTGGTAAAACTGTCCAGGTAGATGAACCGAACCAGGTTGAGGGTAACTGATAGGTCTCAAATCCATAGGAGAATTAGGGGGATGTCTACCCCAAGTATGTGAAAACTTCCCCCAGTGAAATTCACAGATGAGAATAATTTTTTCCAATGGCCATGAAGGTGGCTTAAGTAGGTGCTGTGGAGTGCTGAGAGCTTGCTGTTGATGCTGTTTGTCCTTCATTCTCAAAGGGCACCGCGCCATCATGGAGGTGATGCCATGATGTGCGAGTGAATAGGATTTAAGTGAGGGAGGGCTGTGGGAAGTCACCAGCCTCACTTCCTCCTCTAGAGCCATCTGGGTCTGGTGGCCAGATATGGATCAGGACAACTGGAGATCTCGGCCCAGGATGCAGTGGGGGGACCTCGGCCTTTTCAAGCTGAGGTCTTTAGCAGGTTTCAGTTTGACTGAGGCAGAGCCCTTTCAGTGATTGAGACTTAGAGCTTGGTCAGACATCGAAGACACCAAGGTCATCCACTGCATCCCCGGGCCATTGCCCATCATCCTGACTTTTGTCTTACCACTAAACTTTGAAGACTCAGGAAGAGAGAGTGAGGCTTACAACTTTGTGCCACTCTGTCTGACTTAAATCCAACTCACTCCAGGTCAAGACCTGACCCTGTAACATCATTGGTCCTCTTTGAAAATGAAGGACAAACAACAATATCAAAAAGCAAAGACTTCTCTCAGAGGTTACATCTTAATTGGTTCTCTACAAATAAAACCTTAGCAGATCAACAATTAACACAAAGTTCTATAGAAACGGACCCCAGAAGAGGTAGTCTGGAGTTTGGGAGAGAGAGAGATTTGTTTTTATGTGTCAGGAGTAGAAATGTGATAAAGGAAAAGGAATTGGGAAGGCATTAAAAATAGGTTCATTGACTTAGGCCAACACACATGGTCAATTAACATCCCAGTTGGTGCTAATGCCAAATCTGCAGTTACCTCTCTGTGTTAAGTATTAATCCATTGTGAGATGATGAACAACAGTCCTATATATATTAGACCTCCAAGTAAATATATATCTGCCAAATAATTTCCATGGCATACAAATAGTGTTGAATACATTGAGCAGAGAACTGAGCTGCACATTGGAGAAATATGCCCTAGCTTCTTGTGCCTACATTCTGCTCTGGCAAGTTGCTAGGTAGTCTTGTGCCTTGGTTTTTCTATCTGGGGAATGGGAATGAAATGAAATGGCAGTCCTGTCGCAAAACAATCCTGTGAGGGGGAAAGTGGGGCGGGGAAGAGCTTTGAGAGAGAGCAGCATAAGTGGTGGAGAAAGCTCTAGGGTCATGCTTCAAAAGTGAGTTAAGTTATATGTATAAAGCATATAAAATTGCTTACCACCTCAGGAAAGGGGAGGCAAAAGAGGGAGAGAGAAAATTTGGAACTCAGAATTTTTTAAAAAATGAATATTTAAAAATTATCTGTATGTGTAATTGGGAAAAAAAATTTAAAGTGAGTTACACACAAAAATGGTGTAGAAAGCTGCTGGCACTCTGGCCTCTGCTTATGCTCAATTAGTTCAAACATTACAAGTACCCTCTTATCTGACCCCAAGAATGTCACTTTGAAGACCAGAAAGGGCATTTATATCTTTGCCTAAACTATGGGAACAAATGGCCACTTGGAAAGATGACCCCACCATATTTAGCTGGATTGGAAGCTTGTCTTCCTTACCACTAAAGAAATGTAGTCACTTTTTTTATGCCAATTATTTTGCAAGAGGTCTTTTTCCTTGTCACCTCATTATTTCAGTCATTCAGGCCAGTCATACTCAGCCCATTTGACAGATGCAGAAGTCGGTCCAGAGAGGCTGACTCAGCTATGAAAACATGCACAGGGGTCAGGGAATTGGAGCTATCCTGCTTCTGCCCTATCTGAAATGCAAGAGCCAGAAGGTATCTTAGAGGTCACTTAATCTAACACTCATTTTACAGAGAAGGAAATGAGACCCAGAGTTCCCTCCTCTGATTTGTATTCTGGCCTTGGTTAGTTTCATGGAAATTTAGGTAGGGAAACTTGGTTTGCTGTGGGCTGACCTCAGTACTCTAAGCCTTTTGAGACAGGATTAATTGAAGCCACTGGAACAGAATCAATTCAATGCAGAAGTTGTCCTTCTTCTACGAGTATTACGGAGAGAACACTGAATTTAGAATCAGAAGACTTGGGTGCAAGTCCCAATTTTTTAAAATTAATTTATTTTTAGTTTTCAACATTCACTTCCATAAGCTTTTGAGTTTTAAATTTTCTCCCCCTTCCTTCCTTTCTCCCTCCCCAAGATGGTACGCAATCTGATATAGGTTCTACATATACATTCCCATTAAACATATTTTCACATTAGTCATGTTGTAAAAAAGACTTAGAACCATTAGGAGAAACCACCAGAAAGAAGAAACAAAACAAGAAAAAAAAAAAGAGTGAATAGTCTGGTTCAATCTGCATTCAGACTCCATAGTTCTTTCTCTGGAGGTAGATAGCATTCTCCTTCATGAGTCTTTTGGAGATGTCTTAGATTCCTGCATTGCTGAGAAGAGTGTCAGTCATTGAACAATGTGGCTGTTAGCAAGTCCCAGTTTTGATGCTACTTGCGTTACCTGGGATAAATAATTTCACTTCTTTGGGACTCAGTTTCCTCAGTTAGAATGGGGCTGGGAACTTTGAGTAATTGTAATGTCTAGTTTTGGTCCTGGAAAACAGATAATGAAGCATAGCTGCCACTCCTTTGCTATAGGGGCAACGCATTGTTTACATCATCAGACACAGTCATTAAATTTTTCTTAACTTTTTTTTTTAATGCAAGACACAGTTCAATTCTGAAGAGAGGAGCCATATCCAGAAATGACTGCTGTTTAAAAAAAAAAAACAGGCACTGATGAAACATTTTTAAAAAATTAAATTTAGGGTTTGGATTAGATGACCTATATTAAAGGAAACTGGGGTCCATGCACTTTAAAAAAAATTAATAACTTTCATTTTAATATAATTGGTTCCCTTTGTAATCCCAGTATTTTGTTGTATGCATTTAATTTAAAAGCATTATTTTGTGATGAGGTCCATAGGCTCCACCGGACTGCCACAGCGACCCATGACACACAATAAATTAAGAATCTCTGATCTATAAGGTTTCTTCTACCCCCAAACCTTATGACTAAGACGGTATACTAATAAATAGGGGTGGGGTCATAGTCAATTTTACAGGCCACATAAAATTTGGGCAGTTGAGTGATTTTCAAAGGCATTTGACAGGGCTGGGTTAACTTCACTGTAGGAGAAAGTTCTGGGAATTCGTTCAGCGGTTGAATTAGGACTAGAAGCCGTAGGCCTCTGGTTTCCAACTCTCCGTGCTCTCCCCTAGACCGTTTTGTCTTATGGGCCAAGGGCTTAGCCCAGCACCAGAGGATGGATCAAACTGAAATTCCTGGCCTAAGGACATGGAGCAGCTGGTAAAGCTGAGGGGCATAATCTGAGGAGCACAAAACGGACCAGAGAGGGTGGGTCTGGTGGCAGATGGAAAATATCCTAGAAAAAGGTGGGGCTCCTGGAGGGTTTCAGAGGGAAGGCAGGGAGGAGTGCTCTGAAAGAGTACAGGCTACAAGGATTGCAAGAATCTTAAGTTGTTCTTGGCAACAGAGACTGGCAGTAGGTTCGATGACAAGGTCGGGTTAAGGAGGCAAAGGGAGCAATGATCCGTTGCAGGAGTGGTGGGTGGGGGAGAGGGGATGGGGCATTCAGAGTCCAGGCAGCGCTCAGGCATGTGAACGGGGTGAAGTTGTGACTTGAAAGTGACGGGGAGAAGAATCTATCAGAGAGGTCAAATAGCACTTAGCTCCCCAAGCTGGGACTCTCATTAAGATGTGTTTACTGTCAGCAAGCTGGTCCTTGTAAAGGCAGAGCAGTCAGAAGGGCAGAATCGGATGGCGTGTGGAATGCATGTTGCTGGGGGCAATGGCATGTCACAAGCCTGCTTTGGGCTCGTGGTATGCCACGAAGCTGTCCCATGTCAGCTCTAGCTTGTGGTATGCCACACGGTGGAGAGCAGGTGGGAGAGATGCCTGACGTCCCCCTTCCCCAGCACACACTAGGCTCACCCCCATACCACGCCCCCTCACATACTTTTGGATGGGCAGTCCCCTTTCTGTTGTGTTCCCTCGCCGTTGGAATTCACAAACTGTGGCAAGACACCAGCATATGCAGACCTGGTGTGGTAGCTTGATTCTTTAGATGAGAAACCAAAGATCTGTTAACAGGATACAAGACAATACAAGCTGTCCCTTTTGGTATGTTTCCCACTCCCTTCTACCTCCCTCCATGTACGCCCTCCTTGTACAAATACTGCATCGTGTTTACTCCCCAAGAATTGATGAAAAAAATGTACCTTTCTCCCTTTACTGGCTATGAGTGTTCACAGTTGCATATATTGTCAGACTTAGTTGATGGACTGATTGGTTTTGCCAAATTGCTTTTTTATTTTTTCCTCTCTTTATTATTATTGTTATTTTTTGATAAACAAAGGATCAATCCCTGAGGATGTGAGAAATATGTCTGGAAATTAAAGTGATATATAAACAAGGATATTAATTTATAAGGAAAACACCAAGTACCTGAGCCTATATGAGCATCAGAAGGACACCTTTGGGCTCACAGGAATAAACAAGGTTTGTATTGCTGCTAGATCATAAGCTCCTTGAGAGGAGGAATTGTCTTTTGCCTTTTTGTATCCCCAGTACTTAGCACAGTGCCTGGCCCAGAGTAGATAGTTGATAAAGTGTTGATTGATTGATAGAGTAAAGTACCTAGAACTGAAACTAGCAGGCCTCAGGAGACCTCAGGAACCAGACAGTACAAATGACAAAAACTATTCATTGGGACCAGGGCCTGGGGTCATTTTGACCACCTACTTATCATGGACCAGCGATGGTGGTAAACAGGAATCAGTAAATGGTGATAAGCAAGTTGGAATGAATTCAGACAAAGGGAAATCATGTCTAAGGATAAGGAAGAAGTTCTCTCTTCCCAGGCCCGTCCTAGACTTATTGCTCAGGGCAGGCATGAACCACATGACCTCCTCCTATCTCTGCTTAACATGGAAAAGAGTAAAGCAATGAGAGATTCATCTTTGTTCTAGAAAGTTCTGGTTGAGCTGGATGGCCTGGTCTGCACACCTACTCCTAAAAGCCCAGCTCCCCAGGACAAGCAACCACAGCCGTGGGCAGATGGGGCAGGCATCAGTCTTGCCATTTGGTTTGGCAAGGCATCCAGAGAGGATTAGAAGATTATAATCAGGACAAGACATAAAGAAATTGAAGTAGATGGTGATAAGCATGTTGGAATGAACCCAGACAAAGGAAAAACATGAGCAGGAACCACAGCAGTGAACCAAACTTCTATGACTCTTGCCATCCCAAGGGAAGGAGGGGAGGGAGAAGCATAAATTACCCAGGGCGGAGGTTTACTTTTTTTTTTTTTTTTGGATATTGCTTCTTTGGAAATTTAAAGGAAACTATTTAAACCAATTGAATTTTGACATTTAGTCAATTAAGAGCTATTTAAATATACAGCAGGAACTTAAGAGGGCCCCCTTTACCTTTGACACATTGACATCTTTAAAAGAATTTTGTAAAGGATATTCTGGATGGGTTTTTAAAATGAGATCTTTCAAGAGGCCTCAAGTCTGGTCTCCAATGTGAGGAGACAGTAGGGGCAGGATGACTGCCTGCAGTCTCAGTCATAGGAGAGTCAGGAAGAGCTTTAAGCTAAATTCAGACATTCTTTTTTCCCCTTTAGCTAATAATAGCTAATATTCATATGGCAACCCAAGATTTGTACTTTGCACATATGTATGTATGAATTAGCCAATCAGTGAGCACCTTGTGCAAGTGCTGCGATTCAAAGAAAAACAAAACTCCAATCCCTTCCTTCAAGGAGCTTACATTCAAATGGGAGAAACAATCTAGAAGTGACTAGATACACACCAGATGCACACAGAGTAGATGGAAGGTGGCCTTATAGGGGGAAAGCACTGGCAGCTGAGGGGCAGGGAGAATGACAGCTTGGAAAGGTCTCCTGCAGGAGAGGACGCTTGAGCTGAGTCTCGGAGGAAGCCAAGAATTCTCTGAGGTGGACTCTGGAGGAGAACATTACAGGCTCGGGGGACAGTCAGTGCAAAGGCACAAGCTGGAGATGAAGAAATATTATGTGAGAAAGAGTAAGCAGGCCAGTATGTGTTAACCTGTTTGATTCTCATAACAATCCCTGGAGGTAGGGGCTATTATTATCCCCATTTGACACCAGAGGAAACTGAGGCCTACAGCATTTGGAGACTCACTCAGGTCACACAACCTGCCATTATCTGAGGAGGGATTTGAACCTAAGTTTTCTGACTCTAAGTTCAGCATGCAATCCACTAAGATGAGCTACTTAAGTGGTACAAATCACTCTCTACCCAAAAAAGGATTTGAGATTGAGGAACTGGTCTCAGAAATGGATAGGATGTAAATGTAGGGGGTTCATCATCTTTTAATCATGTTGGGGCTCTCTCCAGGACTGTACCAGCAGAGGACAAAGTCCAATAGAGTCTACTAAGTTAAAAAGGCTTTGATATGGCCCAGGTAAAAGGCTGTGTGGATGCTTTCAGGGGGCCAGGCTGGTCAAACTTAGACGCTAACCCCACCAGAAGTTTGGCCATGAGGCAATGCATGTTCCTTTTTCTTTTTTTTTTTTTTTGCTACATTAAGTCATGGTGACTGTCACCTAGGGTATGGAGTGGTTACCATCTTCCATGGTTAGGGGTGTACTAACACCCATGAAATCACAAACCTTTAGAAATGTTAAAGTTTTCATAAGCAGCATCAAGGGGAGGGAAGTGAAGGGAATAAGCATTTTAAAATAATATTTTATTTCTCTCCCGATGACGTTAAAACAATTTTTAACATTTTAAAAAAAAGTTTTGAGTTCCAAATTCTATCCTTCTCTGCCTCCTTCCCCTTCCCCCTCCCTGAGATGTAAGCAATCTGATTTGGGTTATACATGTATAATCATGTGAAACATTTCTATATTAGTCATTTGTACAAGAGGACATGAATTAAAAAAAGAATGAAAAAAGTGAAAAATTGTATTCTTCAGTCTGTATTCAGATAATATCAGTTCTTTCTCTGGAGGTGGATAGCACGTTTCCTCATGAGTCCTTTAGAATTGTCTTGGATCATTGCATTGCTGAGAATAGTTGTCATTCACAATTCTTCCTTTTACTATACTGTCCTTGCTGTGTACAATGTTCTCCTGATTCTGCTCACATCATTTTGCATCAGTTCATGTAAGTCTTTCCAGGTTTTTCTGAAACCATCCTAATTGTCATTTTTTAAAGCACAATAACATTTCATCACAATCATATACCACAACTTGTTTGGCCATTTCCCACTTGATGGGCATCCCCATAATTTATAAGTCTTAGCCACCACAAAAAGAGCTGCTATAAATATTTTTGTACAGGTAGATCCTTTTCTCTTATTAAAAAATCTCTTTGGGATACAGACCTAGAAGTGGTATTGCTGGACCAAAGGGTATGCACAGTTTTATAGCCCTTTGGGCATAGTTTCAAATTGCTCTTCAGAATGGTTGGATCAGTTCACAACTCTACCAACAATGCATTAGTGTTCCAATTTTCCCACATTTTCTCCAACATCAATCATTTTCCCTTTTGTCATATTAGCCAGTCTGATAGGTATGAGGTGGTACCTCAGAACTGTTTTAATTTGCATTTCTCTAATCAGTAGTGATTTAGAGTATTTTTTCATATGGCTACAGATAGCTTTAATTTCTTCTTCTGAAAACTGTCTATTCATATCTTTCGACCATTTATCAATTGGGGAATGACTTATATTCTTATAAACTTGACTCAGGTCTCTATATATTATCTATTTTACATTTTGTATTGCTCTCTATATCTTGTTTGTTGCTAAATTCTTCCCTTATCCATAGATCTGACAGGTGAATTATTCCATGCTTCCATAATTTGCTTATGGGATCACCCTTTATCTGCAAATCATCTATCCATTTTGACCTTATCTTGGTATATGGTGTGAGATGTTAGTCTATAACTAGTTTCTGCTATACTGTTTTCTGATTTTCCCAGCAATTTTTGTCAAATAATGAGTTTTTGTCCCCAAAGCTTGGATCTTTGGGTTTATCACATAGTAGATTACTATGGTAATTCACCATAATGTATTGTGTACCTAAGCTGTTCCACTGATCCACCACTCGATTTCTTAGCCAGTACCAGATTGTTTAGATAATTATTGTTTTATAATACATTTTGAGGAATAAGCATTTTCAAGTGTCTATCATGTGCCAGGCACTGTGATAAACACTTTTCAAATATGATCTCATTTTATCCTCACAACAACCCTGCAAGGTAGGTGCCATTACCATTCTCTGTTTTACAGGTGAGGAAACTGGTGTTAAATGGCCTACCCAGGGTCACACAGCTAGTAAATTTCTGAGGCCAGATTTGAATAAATCTTCCTGACTCTAGCCCTAATGTTTTATCTACTGTGCCACCTAGATGCCTCAAGGGTATGGAATTTCATCTTTGGGGACTTTCCACCTGCCAAGTCAGATCAAATCCTGTCCATACATTAGTAGGTTTAATGAGTTAGATAGTAGATTTAGAGCTATGTTGGGACTTAAAGGTCTTCTAGTCCAAGCTGAGAAAACTGAGGCTCAGTGAGGTTAAGTGATTTGGCAAAGTTTACACAGTCAGTAAGCATCATAGCTGGGATTTGAACCATGCCCTCTGAATCTAAATGTAGGAAGCTTTTTGCCAATCCACTAGCTGGTAACGAGCCTCTCAGACCTTAGCTACTTCAGTGCTCAACCAGATACTCAGTTCATAACTAACCCCACTCTGGGAACGTTTCAAACTTGATAGAGCCTTCTTGAGTTTGTGCTCTGCTGAAATTGCTTTCAAAAGGGTGGGACACCTCTATAAATTTTCAATTTGGACAATAGTAGAGGAGTGAAATATTAAAGAAAGACATTTTAAGGCTTCTCATGGAGGAATGATGCCTCTCTTTAAAATACTAATGTAAAATTGAGCTACATGAATCCTTGATACTAGACTAGGGTGAGGCAAATGAGGTTTTGCCCCAGGGTGCCAGATTTAGAGTATGCCCAAATTTAGAAGATATTGACAGCATTTGCGACATGGAGACAACAGAATTTAGTGCCATGTTAGTAAGAAGAACCAGTTAAAATAAGAATGCACCGGTTGTTGGATGTGGGTGACTTCCTTCCTTTCCTGCCCTGCCGTATTTCTCCCTTGAAGCCTTTAGCAGTTCTATTACTCCCTTTTGCAGTATCTGAACCAAGCCAAGTCTGAACCTTCCCTAAGTCCTGTGGCTACAGGAAGACTTGGAGGCCTTCTAGGCGGTCCAGCAAAGTACTTCCTGCCCAAGGATGTAGGGTGTGTTCAGGGAAGACTAGCGTCTCTGGTATGAGGGCTGTGGAGCCCTTTTCAGGCCGCTCATCCACCTGGTTCACCCAACTCTCACCTCCAAGGAGCCGTAGCATGCAGAGTGGCCATGCCCCAGTAAACCGTTTCAGCAGACAGGTGAAACCAGGTTGAGGGTAGCCAACGGGTCTCAAGCTCAACAGTGAGTATCTGTCCCAAGCATGTGAAGATATGGCCCTGGAGGAATGGGCAGATGATAACAATTTGTTCCAATGGTCATAAAGGTGGCTGAAGCAGGCATGTGGAATGCTTAGAGGTTAATTAGGCATAGAAGACACCAAGGTCATCTACTACATCCCAGGCCTTGACCAGTTGTCCTGACTTTTGTCTTGCCACTGATTAAAATGACTCTAGAAGAGAGAGAGAGGCCAGTGACTTTGTGCCATTCTGCCTCACTTAAATCCAATTTATGCGTGAATCAAAAGACATCATTACACATCATTTTACCACTTTTACCTACCTCAGAGTCCTGTGGCAACAGGCAAGTGACAAAGCAGCAGATGTAGATACACTGGGAGCTGTAGTCACAAACCTGTACACAGGCAGCCTAGGCTGTAGGATCATCTTCTCACTGGGCTGAAACAGACATGGGCTTTGGCAGCCCCCGGTTTTCTGAGTGACCTTTTTAAAGCACCTCACTGCTCACCTCCTGGTGTGTGGAAGGGGCTAGAAAAGGTGCTCTAAAAATTGTCTACTTCACCCATCCTAACCCTGGCCTGCTGCAGGGATCCTACCCTGTGGTTGAAACACAAAAAAATGTACAAAAACTTTTGCAAAGATGATTCAACTCACCATTGGTATGTGGAATGTGTGCGTGCTTATGGACAACACAAAATTCGGTAGACCTAGAAGATGAACAGCTCTTGTTGCAAGAGAACTCAACAGGTATCACTTCCAAATAGCAGCTCTGAGTGAAACAAGGCTGGAAAATGAAGGGCAGCTTAACAAAGTCAGAGCTAGATATATGTTTTTTTTTTCCTGGAGTGGCTACAGTGAAAGGAAATCTCGTGAGCTGCTATAAGTTTTACAATCAAAACTAATCTAATCAACAAGCTTGTATGCCTCCCAAAGGGAATGAATGACAGGCTTATGACGATGAGATTACCACTTGCAGGAAAGCACCATTGTCAGTGCCTATGTTCCCACAATGATGAACCCTAATGAGGTCAAAGAAAAATTTTACAAAGACCTGGAGACCCTTATCATCAATGTATCAAAAGAGGACAAGTTTATAATTCTGGGTGACTTTAACACCAGAATAGGCACAGACTATCAGATATGGCAGGGAGTCCTTGGGGGAATGGAGTTGGAAACAGCAATAGCACTGGTCACTGAAGACTTGTGTGTCTCATGAACTTCTCATCAACCCTATCTTCTATTTACTTAAAGGCAACAAAACTTCATGGATTCACCTTTACAGCAAGTGTTGGCATCTAATAGACTATGCCATTGTAAAGAGAAGAGACAGACAGGATAAGAATGATAAAGGCAATGTGTTTTGCTAAACATTTGAATTCAACAAAAGTGGAGGCTCCAAGACAAGGCAACTACCAGAAGACTTAATGTAAACAGATTAGGGTGCTTCTCCACGTGTGAACAGTTTATTGCTAACTTGGAAGAAAAGTTGAGCCAACACATGGTTGGCAATAATGGAGCAGAAAAGGAGAGGGCAGCTTTCAGAAATTTGATGTAAACCACCACGTTTACTCACCTAAGCTAGAACACTTGCAAACATCAAGACTGATTTGACAAAAATGATGAGGAGATTTGGATGCCGCTATATGAAAAATGAGAACTTCACAGGGTTTAACAATAGGATAGTTCATCTATCTTTAAGAAGACAGCATTCAACTCCATCAAAAGTAGAGTACAAGCAAAGCTTAAAAAGATGCAGGACTCTTAGCTCAGTAAAAAGTCAGAAGAAATTCAGTTTTATGCTATGAGTAACAATACAAAGCCTTTTTAGGATGCCCTGAAGGCTATTTATGGGCCAAAGACCTATGGCACACCTCAACTATGTGGTGCTGATGGAAGCACATTGATTAGTGATAAGGAAATGATCCTGGAGAGATGGGATGAACACTTTCATAGTGTTCTCAACAGACTGTCATCAACCAATGCCAGCAAGATTCTTGTTGAAGTCCTCCTTAATAGGCTGATCCTTCACCTGGAAAATGGTCATTTACCAGAGAGCCAGTGTAGCTTCAGAAAGGGCCAAGGAATGGTTGACATGGTGTTTGCTACCTGACAACTTCAAGAGAAATGCCAGGAGCAGAGCAGAGGTCTGTACACAATGTTTGTTGATCTGACCAAGGTCTTTGACAGTTAGTCATGAGGGCTTGTGATAGATCATGGCAAAATTTGGTTGCCATCAATATTGTACGTCAATTTCATGATGCTTGCACAAAGTTCTAGATAACAGATGGTGCTCTCACACTTTCCCAGTCACCAGTGGCATGAAACAGGACAGTGTGCTTGCTTTTTAGCATGATGTTTTTGATGATATTGTCAGACATCTTCAAGGGGATGAAAATGACATCAAGGTCAATTAATGCACTGACAGTAAATTATTTAATTTGAAAAGACTACAAGCCAAGGCTAAAGTGGAAAAAGAGTTGGTGCTTGACTTTTTGTTCACAAATAATTGTGCACTCAATGCAGTCTTTGAAGCTGAGATGCAACAGAGTATGGATCCATTCTCTGCCACCTGTGCTAATTTTGGCCTGAAAAGTAAGAAAAGCCTGAAAAGCAAGAAAACAGAGATTCTCCACCAGCCAACACCACACCATCATGCATGGATCTATCAGTTAACAGCAAATGGAGAGATTTTGAATAATGTAGGGATGTACTTTCCAAGGATGTACACATAGATGATGTGGCTGAAACAGACATTGTCAGAGCTAGCTCAGTATTTGGGAAAGTATGGGAAAGAAGAGGTATTAGGATGCCTACCAAACTGCAGGTCTACAGAGCCATTGTGCTGACTTCATTGATGTATGCCTATGAAACCTGAAAAGTCTACCAGCACCATGCCAGAAAACTCAATCACTTCCATTTGAATTGTCTTAAAAAGATTCTGAAGATCACCTGGTAATATAAGGTAGTAGACACTGAGGTCCTTTCTCAAGCTGAACTGCCAAGCATTCAAATTCTTCTGCAGAGAGCACCACTCTGATGGGCTGGCCATGTTGTTCAAATGCCAAAAGTATGTTTGCCTAAAGGATACTTTTACGGAGAACTCACACATGGCAAGTGCTCATATGAGGGTTAGAAGAAGTGATACAAGAATACTCTCAAGATCTATCTGAAGAAGGAGACACTGGTGCGCTCATATCAAAGAAGGCACTGTGCTGTATGAGCAAAGCAGAATTGCAGTAGCTCAAAAGAACTGTGAGACGTACAAACTTAGACACCTCCATCCCAAATGTTCACAAGGATGATTGGTGCCCAGCCTGTGGTAGAGCCTTCTGAGCTCACATGGATCTGACCAGCCACAGTCAGACTTACTGTACTTTGATCTCAACGTAGTGATGTCATTTCGGTATTCTTGGAACACCAAGGACAACAGCCAACCAACCCCTGCCCAAGCCAGTAAGCACCAGAGCCCAGTCCAGGACTTTTCCAAACCCTTGGCTACCTACTTGGGCCTTGCTCCTCAGTGTATTTCTGGTGAATCTAGCACTGTCAGAAATAGAGCCTAAGGATGACCCAGTCCCAAGAGATTCCAGCCCAGTGCTAGCCTAACAGAGAGAGCAGCCTCAAGGCAATCCAGGCAGTGTCTAGAAGAGCATCAGTAGCATGAGACATGCTTCAGGAGAAAGGCCCTAGGCAATATTCATTCAAAGCAGTCCTTGAAGCCTGTGGTAGAGGACCTGCTTGAGAGTATTTCCTAAACCCATCAGAAAGGAGAATGATTGCAGGCAGAGCCCCTAACAGGGAATGGTCCCAGAGCCCAGTGATAAGAGGTAGCCCCCAGGAAGAGCTCAGCACCAGAACGGCAACAAGTGCCTTAAATGAGGGGCCTAGTCTGGCCCATTATGATCATCAGACAGGCTTTGCCCAAACCATTTAAATGTGAGCTTCATCCAAGCTCAGCCTCCACTATTACAAACTAAGGAAATTTCTAAACACCATGAAGAAATACCTTGGTTTGAGATTTACTTCATGGGCAAACCCCCTTGAGGTTATCAACCTCACAACAAGAAGTCCAAGTAAAACTTCAGATAGAAATAATTCTCTCACCACTGGGACTGAAGGAATACCTGAATGAAACAAGAGATATAGAAGAAAAAGCTAGGGAGTAAAGATATTTTAAAAATTCGATACTTTAGCAAGATCTACATAAAGTAATCCTGTGAAGTCAGCAGAGCCAAGAAAGAAAAGGAAAAGGACCCACATGTACAAAAATATTTCTAGCAGTGCTTTTTGTGGTGGCCAAGAATTGGAAATTGAGGGGATGGAATGGCTGAACAAGTTGTGGTATATGAATGTAATGGAATACTATTATTCCTTAAGAAATGGTGAGCAGGCAGACTTCAGAAAAACCAAGAAAGACTTAGATGAACTGATGCTGAGTGAAGTGAGCAGAACCAGGAGCACATTGTACATAGTAACAACAACATTGTGTGATGACCAACTTTGTTAGACCTAGCTCTTCTGAGCAATGCAGTGATCTAAGTCAATTCCAAAAGATTTGTGGTGGAAAATGTTATCCACATCCAGTGAAAGAACTATGGAGTCTGAATGCAGATCGAAGCATACTATTTTCTCTTTTTTTGTGTGTTTTTGTGTTTTTTCTTTCTCATGGTTTTTCCTTTTGTTCTAATTCTTCTTTCACAACATGACTAATGTGGAAATATGTTTAATATGATCATACATGTATAGCCTATGTCAGATTGTATGCCATCTTGGGGAAGCTGGAGTAGAGGGAGGAGGAAAAATTAGAACTCAAAATCTTATAAAAGTGAATGTTGAAAGCTAAAAATTAATTAATTAAAAAAGAAAACAATATGTACTGACTACAGCAATGTAAGTGGAAAGAATAACCATACAAAAAAATCAAAAGTGAAAGTCGCAAAATTATAAAGAACAAGCGTGGTTCAAGAGAAGAGATAAAATAATGCCCTATCCACTCATTGTAGAGCTTCACAAGGATTGCACATTAAACTTACTTTCAGACTTTTTTGATATATTGAGTAACTATGCTTATTTCTTCTTATTCTTTTTGTCTTTAGAAATACTATTTATTATTTGTTTTTTATTAATTTATTTTGATTTTATCAACAATCACTTCCATAAGCTTTTGAGTTTTAAATTTTTCTCTCCCTCCCTCCCCACTTCCCTCCCCAATACACAAAACATTCATTCCCTCTTCTCTATTCCCACTATCTCCTTGCCAGTTTAGACCCCCATTGCCACCCACTCGGGCTGTGTGTTAGCCTCCTATCAAGACTTCCTGCCTCCAGTCTCATTCCACATCTGGTCACTCCATTCTTTTGCTCAGAAATCTTCAGGGATTGGTTTCCTATTATTTCTATTGTTTTTTATCATCTGATGTGCTAACTCCTTTACTTGGCCTTCAAAGCCAGGCACAGTACTAACTAAGCACTTCACAATTATTATCTCATTTGATTATCACAACAACTGAGAGGTAGGTGCTATTACTATATGGATGAGGAAACCGAGGCAGATGATAAATGACTTGCCCAGGGTCATTCAGCTAGTAAGTAAGTATCTAAGGCCAGATTTGACCTCAGGTCTTCCTGATTCTGAGCCCAGAGCTCTATCCACTGCACCACCTAGGTCTTCAGCTTTATTTCATATTCCTTTCCCTCATGTACTCTATGCCCTACCTGAAATGAACAAATATGCCTCTGTATGTATGTGTTTGTATGTGTGTGTATGTATGTAAGTATATAGTCTACAAAAGCAATATGTCTATGTACACACACACATATAATATATATATATAAGGATTTATATATATATATGTATATAATATGTATGTGTGTGTATATACTTTGGTATAATCGTGTGCTTTGGCTTACTGGAAAAAAATTAACACATTGGTGGGGGCTCATAAGCTATGTTTTGAATGGATGTGGGCACAGAATAACTCAAACCTGAGGTAATCTTGCCTGAGTAACCCTCTGTGTGAGCTGGAGGCAGGGATGCCACCAGGTTCACTGGGAGTTTCAGTCACCATTACACTATTCCATTTATGTATGGGGCTGGATTTGAGAAAATGGGTTAGAACCAGACTGAGGGAGAGGCAAGGAGTATCACTATCATTGGGATGTTAAATAATTTGAACTGTATAGTCTCCAGTGCACAGGGCAGCTTATGAGCCAATTCTGTTGTGCCTAATAGTATTATTTCCTTGGCTTTCCAGCAACCAAATGGAGTTTTCCCCCACTTGCAACTTTATTTCTTTCTACAGTGTGTTTTTCTCCCACTCTTTTTGACAGTGAGGAATAGCGCTGGCTTGGGATGATGTGATGTCACTCCACACCCTCTTCTGCTCTTAAGTTCATATTTGTTAATAGGCCATTCTTCATGATAATCATCACGTAGCCATCCCTTCACATTCAGCCTTCTATGTTTTGAATCCCATTTAGATTAAACTTTTTATGCTGGGGAGTGGGTGGGATAGAGGCAAATGCCTCCCCAAAATTCCCACCAAAAAAGTGGAGGCAATTAGAAAGGGCAAGTGTGAAGGCAGGGTCAAGAGGCAAATAAAGGTCACTCTGTAAGAGACTGAGGCTGGACTTTCAGTCTCCAGAGAACTTTGCCTTATTTTTGCCTTATTGGTGGGAAGAACTTTCATGTTTCTTATTGATTCAAGATGTATTTGATACAGTTGCTTGGCCCCGAACCCACCCCACCCCAGCAACTGCAGAAGATCCAGATATACTTGGCCATCCATCACATCAGACATTGGTGCCTCCTCCAGCAGCTGTATTGTTTGTGAAATGAGTCACTTTCATATGAAATCCAAAAGCAGACTTATGCTGGATTTCGTATCACGCGCACACACACACACACACACACACACACACACACACACACACACACACACTCCTCTTCATTCTTCCCATTCTCTCACTTGAGAGGCTTGACTAAAGCCTGAGCAGCAGGGTACTTTACTAAGTGAAATTTTAAAAAAGAAATCTTTCTATCAGACTTCCTAATTCCAATGTACTTCAACAGCCCATATGGGAGAAAGCATGATGTGGAGGAAGTCAGAAGACCTGGAACCTAGGGCTAGCCTTGCTACTAAGTCTTTGGGTGGCTTTGGATAAGCTCCTCAGCTTTCCTTGGCCTCAGTTTCTCATATGTAAAATGAACAGATTAGAACAGAAAATTTTTCTAAAGTTAGTCCCAAACTTTAAAATTATTTGATTCTCTAAATCCTACATAGGTCTTTCTTTTCCCCAGACAATGGGAAAGAACATAGCTTACAGTGCCTGGCATAGAATAAGTGCTAAGTCAATTCTTATTGATTGATTATGACTGATGGGAAATAAAGGGGCAGGCAGATAATGGTGATGTTGGCCACTTTTATACTCCGAGAAAAGAAAAAGAAATATCCTGACAGATTCTGACAGATATGGTCCCAATCAATAATAGTAACTATTACCATCGTTATCATTATTATTGCAATATCATCTTGTCAATTGAAACCAAGTGTTAGATACTGCTATACTTCAACCAATCAATAACAAATATTTATTAAGATTAACTCTAAGTAAAAAATATATATTAAGTATTGGAGATACAAAGAAAGGTGGAATTAGTCCCTCAAAACTGTCCTCTCAGTCCCTCAGGCTTGCAAAATAGGAGTTATCCTGGATTCCTCATTATCTGCAGAGTTGACCTTTGCAATGTCTTTTGGATATGCCCCATTCTCTCCTTTGACATTGCCACCATTCTAATGCAGACCCTCATGACCTTACTCCTGGATTATTGCTATAGCCACTGGTGGGTCTGCCTTCCTCAAGTCTCCTCCCAGTACAATCTATTCAGCCACTAAAGTGATTTTCCTAAAATACAGATGTGACGATGTCACTCCCATACTCAATAACCTCCAGTATCTCCCTATTGCCTTACGATAGAATACAAAATGCTCTGTGTCAACACAATGCCCACCACATGCAGCCTGCAACACTCCCAAATGTGACTGAAATCAGATGAAGAAGTAATAGGGACATACTTAGCAAAATAAATAAAAATACAATAAAACAGAGATAGCATTCCATTTTAAAGCTAAATCAATATGCAGTCCTCAGGAATCCTTATGTATGTATTAGTGATCCCCATTTTAGTTTGGTACCACTAGACTAGATGGTCTCAGAGATTCTTTCTAGGTCTAAATTATGTAATTATATGATTTATGTATTATATGATCTATTTATTTATAACTATGTGATTAATGATTCTATCCAATTCTGGGCCTAACTGATTGTTTATATATGATGCCTGTTCTAGGTATTTGTGCCAAGGTATTAATCCAATGGACAGGACATCCAACAGCATATGTTAGCCTAGACAATAGGAATTTTTCATCTACTTAGTTTTTCCCATGTGTACTGTTAGACTGATTTCTCAGTATTCCTGTGTCAAGAAACACAATTATCATCTACAGACAGGAGTATCATTGCAACCTTATGCAAGATATCTTTCATGACAATGTCAAACAACTTCAGTGAATATACATCTGCTTGTTTTATATCTCCCTTAATATTAATATTCTGAAGGTTTTTGAATACAATTTTCTCTGTGGTTGCATTTATCAAGGGATCTTGTATGTTTCAACAATATGAATGAGAGACTCCTTG
This sequence comes from Vombatus ursinus, assembly GCF_900497805.2. Lineage (NCBI taxonomy): Eukaryota > Metazoa > Chordata > Mammalia > Diprotodontia > Vombatidae > Vombatus > Vombatus ursinus. The sequence goes on from NW_020954550.1 coordinate 6,489,075, forward strand.
TTAGAGTAGAAACTTCGTTGTACTGAACATATACATATGTGTATATATACATATATACATATATGTATGTATGCATCTATATGTATATAAAGGCATACTCATTTTATTGTGCTTCTCTCTATGGTGCTTCAAAGATACTGCAGTTTTTACAAATCAAAGGTTTGTGGCAAACTCATATTGAACAAATCTATTGCCTTCATTTTCCCAAGAGCACCTGATCACATCATGTCTTTATGTCACGTTTTGGTAATTCTCACAATATTTTAAGCTTTTTAATTATTATTATATCTGTTTATGATGATCTGTGATCAGTGATCTTTGATGTTGCTATTGTAAATATTTTGGGGCACCATGAATGTACCCATATAAGATGCCGAACTTAATTGATATGTATGTATAATATATAAATATGTATTTGCAAATGGCAAAAATGGCATCAAAATCTTGCATTCTCTGTATCTTTCAGTTAATTGTGTGACTATAAGGATATGGTATGCTGTAGAAAATTGTTCATGAAAGCCTGTCTATTCTCTTCTCATATTTTTACCAGGGTCATCTTTGGTGTGAATGCAGCTCATCTCATGGGATCACAGAATTATAGAGGTAGGTCAAGAAGAGCCTTCCAAGGTCTTCTAGTTCAACCACTTCATTTTGATATCACCAGCTGCTTTTTAGACATTTAAAACTAGATGTCTCATAAACACCTCAAACACAGCATGTCCCAAATAGAATTTATGGACTTTTTTCTGAATTTCCTAATTTCCACTGAGATCATCGCCATTCTTTCAGTTACTTAAACTCTTTCATTTCTCCAACTTGAACCTTATTTCACATTTTTTTCCCACTACACTCGCTTGTGCTCATCTTGATATGGGTATTAAAGTATATGATGCCTGGGTTTGGGAAGATATTGTCAAGTTTGAGACCTCACTACATCTTCACCTTCTGCAACAGATGTTACAAAAGTTGGAATTACCTTTATAGTGGTCTTTGGTCTTCTGTTCACTGTGAGTGCTATAAGGTTTCAGGTATCCCATGAAATGATGTTTTTGTCATCTTTGTGTATATGATGAAATTAAATTCTTTTTTATGTTTTGCTTCTCCTAGGAAAGCCTGAGAGTCTTCATTCTTTTAGATTCAGCTTCCTTTTGTCTTCTGGTTTTGTTTGTTGTGAGAATATTAATATTGGTATGACTTAGGTCTTTCAGTAGTATGTTAACTCATCATTCATTGATCTCATATGTAAGGTACCTATAGTTAATTTGATGTTCATACATGGTCTAAATTCCATGAGTTTTTAGCACTCTAACCCTTTTTTTTTTTTACCATCTTACCACCACTGTCACTGTGGAAGAAAAATAGGGCTTCAGAGGACCAAGGGCCATTTTCTAATTTGTTTAGTGTTTTGCCATAGCTAAATAATTCACCATCTCATAGCAAACCTGTTGATGATAAGCTTCTAGTATTTCAAACTGGTCTTGCCCTCAACTGCCATCTTTCTCTACTTGGTAAAGAGAATAAGTGTTTTCTTGCTAAGGCAATTTTTAGACTCTTTTGCCACTATTTACTAGGTTGGACCATAGACAGCAGACTCAGTCTATTGGTTAAGTCTACAGGACACTCTTAGAACATATGTCAAATTTGTCAAAGATTATGATCCATTAGCATATTCTTTGAGAACCCTGGGTCACCTTCAAACTGCCATTATGCATTGAAGTAGGCCTCTATGGAAGATAAAGGTTTGTTTGTTAAAATATGGTAATATTTTTCAAGGAAATCCATCAGATGGGACTTTGGCTGGTACTCTTACGCTGAAAAGAAGAGAGACATTTTAAGATTATGCTAAAAGGATAGGGGTTGTGGATATTGAAATCACTATGAGGCAGAAAAGTCTTCCAGGTGGAGTTGGCAATTGTTTATGTGACGGGATTTGAGAATAACAAAGATGAATCAGCAGTGGAATATACTAGATAAACAAGAAACAGAAATAATTGCACTCAGTAGTCCACTGTTTGTAAACCCAAGAACATGAACTACCTTTGAAAGTATTTCCATTTCAATAAAAACTACGGGGAAAACTAAAAATCAATTTGGAAAAAAAAAAGGTTTAGATTAGCAACTTCTACCATAACCCATAATAAATTCTAATTTTATGTGAGACAAGTATAAAAGATCACAACTCTTAAAAATTGGAGGATAATGAAAACAGGTCTTTCACAATTATGCCAAGGGGGAGAATTTTAATGGAATTGAAAGTTTTTTTTTTTTTAGGAATAAAATTAATGCAGCTAGATTAAGAAGAGAAATCATTAATTGGGAAACAATTTTTATATCAAATAGCTCTAGTAAAATTCTGATAAAGAGATATATAGGGAATTAACACAAATATGTAAGATCAGTAGTCATTCCTTAATAAATAAGTGGTCATAGTATAACTATTAATCACTCAACAAACATTTATTAAGGATTTGCCAAATACCAAATTAGAGGCAATTAGGTGGCTCAGTGGATAAAGCACTGGGCCTGGAGTCAGGAAGACCTAAGTTCAAATCTGGCCTCAGACATTTACTAGCTATGTGACCCTGGGCAAGTCACTTGACCTCTGTTTGTATTAGCCCACTGGAGAAGGAAATGACAAACCACCCCAGTATTTTTGTCAAGAAAATGCCATAGATAGTATTGGCATGTGTAATTGAAAGGATTACAGACTGCACAGTACTTTCACTTTAGATACAGATCTCAAGATATAATGACACGCACTAAATATAAACTTAACAATCACATTTATTCTGCAGGGATTAATAATGATTAAAACAACACAAGCATATAAAAATAAGAATATCATTCAATTCAATAAGCAATAATCAAAATCAAGAAAAAGAGGAATAAGAAAAGAAAGGATACACACTCACTGACCAGGCAAGCTCAAATACCTACAAGACCCAGGAGACTGGAGACAATCAAGAGGCCTGATCAGGAGGCCAAAAGAGCAGCGTCCTGCTCTTAAACGACAAGAGCCGTGCACGCGGTCCACCCTTGAACAACAACAGAGATTTGGTGTCCCTATCTCTGACATCGAAGTACTACAAAAAATTCCCTTTCAGATGCCCCTTTTATGTCTATGTAATCTAGGGGAAAACAATCTTAATATTTTGTTCTGTGTACATATCCTTGGTGAGCTCAGGTCCTGGATACTTACACCTTCTAACAAAGGTGGTAGCTTGATCAGAGGCCCAGATACCTGTTTGTTGTGTAAGTCTCCAAGGAGTGATCAGGTTCTTGGACAGTTACACACTTCTCTCAAGAAAAATGTTCCTTGAGATAAGAATTGCTTTCCCAGGTAACATAGTTTGTTGGTTACTAGATGTTCCATCTCCATGATACCCTTGGCCATGCATAACTCCAATTTACATTCTTTATGTCAGGTCATGAGGCGGTTTCATGAGAGGCTGGGGAAGATCTTCCTCAGTTTCCCTTACAGTATGCTATGGATCATGGGATCAAGAAGAGTTGAACACAACTAAATGACTGAACAACAACTATACAAATGATTGCTAGCTACAAATATGCTATGAACAAATAGCTCTCAGAAGAACTGTAAACCATTAACAACCGTAGGAAAGATTTTGCACATCAACAGGAGAAATGCAAATGAAATAAGCTGTGAGTTTTCATCTCACTTCCACCAGCCTGGGAGAGATGGCAAAAAGATGAAAATAGAAATTATTGGAAGGTCTATGGGAGTACAGGTATTGAATGCAATGTTAGTGCTCAGAGTTCTAAATTGGTCCAACTATTCCGGAGGATTATTTGGAATAGTGCTAAAAAAAGTAACTAAAATGTCCATACTCTCTGACCCAGTGATCTCATTGTTGGTCGTATACCCAAGATGGTGAAAGAGAGAAACAAAGATCCCACACAAAATATACATTGCAACACTTTTTGGGGTAGGAAAGAAACCAAGTGAGTGCATATGACTTGGTAAATCACTTAACTGTGGTATATAATTATAATGGAATATTATTGAACCTTAAGTCAATTAGTCAACCAATAAGCATTTATTAAGTCCCCATTATGCATCAGGCATGGTGCTAAGTACTGAGTATACAAAGACAAAAATGAATAATAAACATATTCAGAAAAACATATGAAAATTTATATGAAGAATTGCATGGTAAAGAAGGCAGAATGTGGAACACAATATTATGCCATGACTACAAAATTATAAACAAACAAAAATAAATACAATTAAGGTGAACACTACATAATTTTAATGACCTATCTGGGCCCCAGAGAAGAACAAGAAATGGAAAATTTTAAAAACCCAATTTCAGAGGAAGGAATCTAAAAATTAATCCCCACATTATATATAATGTTCATTAGTGATTTTGGATTATGATTTTCTTTTTCTGTTTTGATTTTTTCTGGTTTATATATCAAGATCCTATCTGTGACATAGGAGAAATTTCATAGTATCTCTTCTTTTAATTTTTTTTCAAACAGTTCATCCAATTCACATTCATAGTTATGGTAGTTAAGTGTTTATTTCCCTCTATTCTATTCTCTTACACTTTTTGTTCTCTATATTTTTTCCCTATTTATTTCAAGTTATTACTCTTTTTTCATATTAGGGGACAAGAAGAAATGAAAATTTAGTACATAAAAGAGATAAGCAAGGAAACTATATTATGCTGAAAGGAACCAGAAATAGAAAATCAATATTAATATTAAACTTTTATACACTAAATGCCTTAGTATTCAAATTCATAGAGAAAAAAATTAGAGGAATTATAAGATTATATAAACACTATACAATAATAGCAAGGGACTTAATGTCCTTCTCTTCGTTTTGGACAAATCTGATCGATGTATAACTACAAGGGAAAATACAGAACTAAACTAAAAAAAGTAGAACTAAGAGAATTATGGTGTCTTCTAAATGAGACTGCTAAAGAATACATGTATTTTTCAGCACCATTTGGAATTTTTACCGAAACTAGTCATGCAGTAGGGTATAAATATAGTACAAATAGGTGCAAAAAAGAATAAATACATTCCTTATTGAAAATAACCTCAGAAAATAATGATTTATTCAGGGAGCACAAAATACACGTAACCAAATGGAGACTTAACAATGAAATTCTAAATAATGAGTGAATCAAAGAATAAAACATGGAAACAATTGTTAATTTTGTGATGAAAATTATAATGATGAAATATAATGTCAATATTTCTGGACCACAGGTAAAATAGTCCTCAGGGGAAAAATTAAAATTCTGAAAACACGCATGAACAAAATAGAAAAGGAGAAGATTAATGAACTGAATTTGTAATTTAAAAATTAAAAAGTCAACAAATCCACAAAAAGCACAAGAAAGGAGATAATGAAAATTAAACAAGTAGATAAATTAAAAGATATAGAAAAATAGTGGCAGAGTATAAGTGAGTTATTACCCTAAGTGAAGAAGCTTTTATAGAATCAGAACTGCCCTAGAAGATGCTATGGTATAAAAATCAAATTATAAATGGCAGCCATAGGACCTCACATGTTAAATTTTGTCAGTATAAGGTAAAGAAACACAGTGTGGTAAAGTAGAAAGAATATTAGATCTGGTGTCAAAGACCCTAGGTCAAAGGTTAGCTCTGCTACTTGTGAACCAGATGACCTTGGAGAAGTCACTTAGGCTTTTTAGGCTTCAATTTTCTCGTCTATGAAATGAGGGAGTTGGCTTAGATGGTCTTGAGTTGGGCTAGGTGATCTCCAGCATACCTTTTGCCTCTATGATCCTAGAGGTGATATTGACCAATGCTTTTTCCCTAAATAGAAGTAAGAGGAAAGGGCCTGAATACTGAAGAGTTGTTGGGTTAGGAGCTGGATTTATTGTTTTGGTTTTGGTGACCTTGGGCCAATGGTTCACCATGTTCACCGTACCTGTAATCCTAACTTCACACATAAATTGTGGGTTAAGTGTGGCCTTAGAAAACCTACATTCCCCCCTGTCTAGACTCTTCACCTGATCCCTAGTTTTCCTTCCCTTCTTGCTGCTCCTGTAAGTGAAGTCCACATCTCACTATAGATGGAGTCTGGCAGTTTTCCAAAATTCCATGTTCTGAAGGGGTGAATTGTTGGAGAAAAGAGAGGGAGTATTAAAACTACAAAGACTTTCCATTTTGTGTATATAACACCCCTCTGGAATTTCCTACCTGGCCCGGACTTTTTATCTTCAAGGAAACGATCATCATATATGTGCTGAGCAAGCAAAAAAAAAGTTTTCCATTTGAGATGCCATTACCTGATAGATAGCCAGTGGGTGTTGCTCAGAGTGGCCTCTCTGATATTTAGGAAATCACCTCTGAGGCCTCAAGGTGCTTGTTTGACTTCTCAGTGGGTCCACAGTGAGAAGAAAAAAAATGAATAGAAAAATTCCACAGCACCAAATTATTTTGGCTTGTATTGGATGGATGTTGCCTGGCATATAGTAAGCAGGCTGTTAACAAACGCTTGTTCATTGGTTCACTGACTAATAGATTGATGGAGAACACCGACTTACTCATAGACAATGCTATATCCTCCCTGCCTTTGGTGGCAGGGTCGAAAAAAGGCATCAGTAGTGACACAGGTCTCCCCTTCTAAGACCAGCCTTGTCCTTTCTGCATAAGAGTGGGGGCAGCATATCCTTGAACCTGAAATAGTAAATGGGTAGAGAAAGAGCTGCTTAAAGGTTTTTTCCCTCAAAGCAAATATTGAGGGGCAAAGTTTCACAAGCAGGGAGTGACTTTGTTTTCTACTTAGGTCTGACTTTGGGAGAACCAAAACTGTGACCAGCAAGGAAACCCCAACTGCCTCTCTATTCCTACGGGTTACTCCTCCCTGCCCCAACCTCTTACAAAAGTGAAAGGCCTTTTGAGGCAATGTTTCAGGTTTCTAATAAGGACCTTGGCAAGCATTTGGGGTTTCAGAACCATATGCTTTTATTGAATCCTCCATCCTCTCCCCCTCATCAGCCCCTAGATGCATGATATTCACTAATAAATGCCACATAGGAAAAAAGGAGGGAGGAGAAGGGGAGAGGAAGAAGGAAGAAGTGTGGATTTCAGAGCCTTATGCTTAATCCCATTTCGGGATTCCAGGTATAACTTTGCCACTAATTAGCTCTTCGGCTCTGGGTAAATCCGAGAATTTCTCTGGGTCTCAGTTTCCTCTTCTATAAAACACAGGGGGTTAAACTTAGGTAAGTGATCATTAAAGTCCCTTCCAGTGAGGGCATTCTGTGATTCTGATCCTGGATTCCTCTTGCCCCAAGCCACGCTTTCTTCCTTAGGTCCCCTTGACCATGACTTTGTCATTGTCAGAGGTCAAAGACTTTGGCTCTTGGCAACGCTAGAAAGTCGTATGAGAGATGTATGGTACTGAGTGCGTCTAGAGGTCTGGTGAATAATCCTTGTGTTGGCAGCAACATAATCCCTGCCCTTCCTACCCACACCCACCTCCCCTCAACCCACTCATCCCGGCAAGCACAGGCACACACAAAATTATCCCAAAACCTTTGCCTCAAGGGGAATTCAAGACTTATTTCTTTAATGGTCAGAATTGTGCTAGGTCAAGACTTTTAACTGTGTATTTAATTAGTCATCTGTATGCATGTAACTTAAAGGCGTTCAGCTGTGCCTTTTTATAGGATTAATAAAGCAGGCTGTAAATCACCTATGCAGCCTATAAAAGTATTTATAGCAGAATCTCTCCCCCCTCCCCCAGCCCACACACCTTTGCCATTGCAGGAGCATTGTTTGGACTAGCTGAGGTTTGCAAAGGGACAGTTCAGCCCAGTTCTGGGAGGAAGGCTTTAAAAAGGCCTTTCCTGGCAAACAGGGAGAAGGCATTAGGCAATGCTGCAATGGCCGGCCCCAGTGAACCACTCATATGCCAACGGCTGGCCTGCTGTGTCCATGAGAATCAAAATGGGAACCAGGCTACTCATGGGAAGCATGAGACAGAGACCAACTTGAGAAATGGGTTTTGAACTGTAATACTGAGGCTTTTTGACTTCTATAAACACTAATAGTATTTAAAGTTCAGTTGAGTCATTTTTCAGTTGTGTCCAACTCTTTGTGACCTCACTTAGATGTCACTTGGGGTTTTCTTGGTTTGCCATTTCCTTCTCCATCACATTTCACAGATGAGGAAACTGAGGCAAACAGGGTTAAGAGACTTGTCCAGGGTCACACAGTTACTAAGTATATGAGGCCAGATTTGAACTCAGGAAGATGAATATTCCGGATTCTAGGCCTGGTACTCTATCCACTGTGCTACCTAGCTGCCCTTATATTTTTGGCAATTGCTATTCCTGCCTTCCAGTCCAACCCCTACCCCTACCCCCCATTTCCTTTAACTCATACATTTGTCCTAGCCAAATATCATTTAGCATCCGCTCAAACTCCATAGTATCATTCAATTCCGTAGTATCATCCAGTCTGCAGGAGAGCAAATCACCTTTTGTCTCATAGGCCTTCAGAGTTTTCTTGACAAAGATGAAGTCCCTGTAACCCTCCTCATTCCTAAGCCAACGCAGGGCTCATTTCTCAGTCCACTTCTTCTCCTCAACCAATGTAATGGAATAGGGCTTCTATTTCCATGTATCCAACTTCTGGTGGATTTGTTGGAGGTGAGGAAGGGAGTAGCAGCTAAATCCTTCCTCCTTCTGTGTGAGAGAGAATGATAGGTATTAGGATCCTCTCACAAGTATATACATACATATATATGCATATGTATATACACACACATTCATATATACACACGTATGTTTATACATATAAACACATATATGCATGTATGTATAGACAAACATGTATATATACATGTGTGTACATGTAATTTTCACATTATATATGTATATATATATATATATAATATATTTAATCACAGACATGCTCTTATCTTCATTGCATGGCTTGTTTTAAACAGAAGAAGAATGCAAACTGTTGGTCCTGAAGCCACATTTCCTGGAGTCTGTCTTTCATTTTTCCTTCCTAAGAGAGCATTTACTGCTTAATTCCGTATTGAGGAGGGAGCGGGGTAGTGGGTAGAAAAAGATCTCAGGATCATAGATCTAATGCTGGAATGGACTTTTGAAGTCATCTGGTTGAACCCTTTCATTTTTGAGATGAAGAAATTGAGGACCTCAGAGAAGCAAAGTGACTTGGCCCAGGCCCCATAGAAGTAAGTGGTAGATCTGGAGTTAAAGCAATATCTTATTATTCCTCATATTGGGAGACATCATATAACCCAATAAGTTATCATTTTAATCTGCTCAGCAACTTGCAGACCCATCCCAGGCTGCATTTTCCATTAGATGATCTCTATTCCGTCCCTTTGAATAGGCCTTGCCTATTTGACTTGGCAGTTATTTACAAGTAGAGGTTACTACCAGGGTTGAACCACCCCAGGGTGCTTGTTGGGTATTTCATTGATTGCTTGATTCATTCATTGATTCATTCAACAAACATTAATGAAGTAGTTCCTGGTAGAGAGCACTGTGTAAGGCACTCAGGGGAATGAAGAATAAGCTTCAGTCATGCATCACTCACCCTGGTTGGAGGTGACCCTGGACTCTCTCTGCCAGAAGTTGGTGTGACTGACACACCTGGAGAAGGATGGATCCTTTGGCCCATGGCAGCCAAAGAAGGCAGTGACCTTGAGAAGCTGACAATCTACCATCTGCCTGAAAAGCTGTGAAATAAGTTGAACTTTAGGTAGGTTTTGAGGGATAGAGATTGAGGTAGGAAAAAGAGGAAGGGAGGAAGCAGCAGTGGTTGGCAATACCTGGAAACTTGGCCCTGTGACCTGGCATCACAAAAAGTTATTCTGTCTACTTCATGGAGGCTATCCAGCCTTCAAGTGCCTAGTCAGCGTGGTTTTCTTCACTTGGTCTAATTTGATTCCCCATCCCCACCTTCCTTCTAAGATGACTCATTGATTAGGGTCATCCTATGCCTTCCTACTCTATCCCCTACCTTCAGAGATCCAGATGAATCATTTTTTCCATTGAGATTATGTCATGATTGACTCGATTCCATCTATAAAGAAAATGGGTGGAAGAAATCTGAGCTTCCTGCTTGGGAATTCCAAACTTACTTTAACCATATTTATTTTCTTCTATGAACCAACCCTCACTGATGGGGGGCAATTAAAGAAATAGCAAGATATCATCTTTCATAACAGGCAGAGAATACTCCTTTTTTTTTTTCATCTTAGGGTGGGTTAAAAGTAGGAAATATTTTCAAGTCAAGACCCACATCTTAACTTTCAAGTATACTTCATTATTCTTTTGTAGACTGGTACTTAATCTTTTATTGTTGATTATTCCAAGTGATGTAGTTGGTAAATCTGATTTCAAGACTTTGCTCTTCTAACCAGCAGCTTGACTTTAAGCAATTTGTTAAATTTCTCCGAGCCTCAGTTTCCTCATCTATAAAATGGGGATGCATCTTTCCTGGATCACAGCATTTTATGAGTACCAAAGAAGAAAATCTGTGAAAGCACTCTATAAGTACAAAGGTCCCAGGAGAGAGACTGGAATGTGTGTGTGTGTGTGTGTGTGTGTGTTCATCAGGGTTCATCAGGGGAGATGCATAGAAGAAGTTAAGCTTGATCTGGCCTTGAAGGAGGGGTAAGGTTTGAACAGGCAAGGAGGAGGGGAAAGAGTTGACCCAGGGTTTCCTCATCCATAAAAAAGGGTTAATAATAGCATCTGTCACATAGAGTTATTGTGAAGCTTAAACAAGACGATGTTTGTAAAGTACCTGGAAAACTTTAAAGTACTATATAAAAGTATCCTATTACTACCTAGCATGGTCCTCTACCATAGGCCCTTGGAATACTGAGGAAAATATATTCTCCTTTCCTGCCCCTCTTGTCACTATCTTGGAGCTTAATGTCCCTATTCTACTCCATCCCTACTCTCCTCTTTCCCCTAGAGGACTGAAGAAAGCTCTGTCTCAAACATCTTGAGGTCACTTCACAAACTTCTGCTACCTCTTAAATCATATCATTCTTTCAGCTACAGTCATTCCTTTGAGAGGCAATACGATGGAATACTAAGAGTTGATATAGTTTATATAGTACTTTAAGTTTGGCAAAGCACTTCCTTTTCTGTATTCGGTGGTGGACGAAAGGGAGGAATTTGATTAGGGAGTCTTTGATTGAATTAAAGAATACTCCAGTCAACCTAATGAAATTGAAGAACGTGGGCCATTTTAGTCCCTGATCTAAATGAAGAGTGTTCCAATAAAGCTAATGGAGCATAGAAACCACCTAGTGACTGACTGGCTAAAGAATCAGGGCCCATAAAAGAAAGCTGGCCATCCTCTTTGGGGGCTTTTAACTCTTAAAAAAAACCAACCCATTATTTATTTTTAAAATTAATTTTTTTAAAATTTTGAGTTCCAAATTCTCTCCCTCCCTCTAGCCTCTCCCCAACCCAAACAATATGATATCAGTTGTATAGTTAAGTCATACAAAACAAATTTCCATATTGCCCATGTTGCAAAAGAAAACACACACACATACACAAAAACCAAGAAAAATATAGAAAGTGAAAAAAGTATGCTTTGATCTTTATTCAGAGTTTATCAGTTCTCTCTCTGGGGGTATACAGCATTTTTCATCATGGCTTCTTTGGAATGTCCGTCATCATTGTCTTGATCAAAGTAGCTGGTGATTGTTAAATGTTCTATGTTCTGTTCCTATGTTCAATGTTCTTCTGATTCTGCTCACTTCACTTTGCATCAGTCATACAAGTCTTCCCAGGTATTGCTGAGAGTATCCTGCTCATCATTTCTTATAGCACTAATAGTATTCCATCACAACCACATACCACAACTTGTTCTGCCATTTCCCAAATGATGGGCATCCTCTCAATTCTTTGCCATTTCAAAAAGAGCTGCTATAAATATTTTTGTAAAAATGGGTTCTTTTCCCATTTCTTTGATCTCTTTAGGATACAAACCTAGTAGTGGCATTGTTCTTTCAAAGGGTATGCACAGTTTTATAGTCCTTTAGGCATAGTTCCAAATTCTTCTCCAGAATGGTTGTACTAGTTCATAACTCTATCATCAGTTCATTAGCATCCCATTTTTTCCACATTCCCCTCTAGCATTTATAATTTTACCTTTCTGTCATGTTAGCTAATCTGATAAGTGTGCAGTGGTACCTCAGAGCCATCGTAATTCGCATTTCTCTAATCAATAGTGATATAGAACATTTTTTATATGACTCTTGATAGATTTGATTTCTTCTTCTGAAAACTGTCTGTTCATATCCTTTGATCATTTGTCAGCTGGGAAGTGGGAACACTTAACTTGTATGGATTTGCTTTTAAACTTTTCCCTTGTACTTTCTTCTAACATGCAGCAAGAAAATGGGGAAGGATTTTTCCCTTCCCTCCAGCAGAAACAATGACTCTTTAAAACAGAGGCACACGACCATGTGAGACATATGCTTGCACATGACCCAAGAAGAGGGTCTTCCAACACCCTAACCACCTTCTCTATAGAGGATTTTGAGTTCCCTAACCACTTTAATCTTAAGGTCTTGCCTTCTAGCAAAGAAGGGAGATTTCCTGAGCTGCTCCAGCTTTGAGAGTAGCCTCTTTTATAACTCCAAGTCCAGGTGTTTATGAATTTGAGAGTTGAAGCACTGAGTACTCCAGAGAGATAATATTTTCTGGTGCTTTCTGCTACTTGGAGAAGAAACAAGATAGTTCACTTGGTTTCTGTGGTGCATACTACTTGGAGAGCAAGGCCAATGAGTTACTTAGAAGAGATCCAATGAAGAATATATGCCAGGCACTGTGCTAAGCATTTAACAAACTTTATCTCATTTAGTAGCCCTCACAACAACCTTGGGAAATGGTGCTGTTATGCTTCCCATTTTTCAGATGAGGAAACTGAGGCAAGCAGGGTTAGATGACCTCTCCAGTGTCACACAGTTAGTAAGTGTCTGAGACTGGATTTGAAATCATGTGTTCTTGATGCCATTTCCAGCTATCTAACCACTGTATAACCTAGCGAAGAAGGTGATTTCCTTGTACAGCAATTTACAAAGTGTGTTTGCCTGTTTGGGGGCAGTCTAACCACCTCGTGGTACTTTGAGTCTTGAGGAGACTATAGAGAACTTTCTGGGAAAGAAGGACTCACTGAAATGACAGAAGACTGCCCTAAAAGAAAGTTCAAATCAAATTTCTTTCTGGTATGATGGGAGCTGATTGGTTATTTGACTGCTGTGGAGTGAAATTAAGGTCATCTCATATCCAATAATCATATGGTATGTTGTGCATCTATATAGAATTTGGGGGCCCTGCCATCCATACTGAAAAACTATAAATTTGAGCTAAGAATTTCAGTTTGGAAACTGGATTAATCCTGGTGGGGGCAATGAGACAAATGAAAAGAATTTGATGCCTTAGGATGGGACATAGCCCATGTGAACCCCAAATCTTGAAGGGTCCCGGGACATAGGTTATACACACATGGTCTCATTTGATTCTTACAACAACCACGTGAGGTAGAATTGGAAAGTTATTAACCCTATTTTACAGATGAGGAAACAGGCTCAGAGGCAGTGATTTGCCCATGGTTACATAATGTTGGAGGTAATAATTCATACTTTAGTTTCTTCTGACTCCAGACCTAGTGCCCTTAACTTATCTCCATACTTCTATTTCTATAGTCAATGTCCATACCAATGAGGTATCCCATACTTCGTACCCCATCCTCTCTCTCTCTCTGTCTGAGGCTGGATTTAAACTTAGGTTTTCCCAACTCCAGGCTGGGCATTCTAGCCACTGTTCCACCTAGAGGCCCTAGTGGATAGAGTGCTGGGCTTGAAGTCAGGAAGACTCATCTTCCTGAGTTCAAATCTGGCCTCAGACACTTACCCTCTGTGTGATCCCGGGCAAGTGACTTTAACCTATTTGCCTCAGTTTCCTCATCTGTAAAATGAGTTGAAGAAGGACATGAAAAATCCATTATCTTTGCCAAGAAAACCCCAACTGGAGTCATGAAGAGTCAGACAACTGAAAAACAACTAAACAGCAACACTCTAGATCAATGCACATTGACAACAGAGTTTTTTCCTTCTGTACTTTTAAAGAATAAATAACATCTACAGCATTAAACCAAGCTAGATGAATATTTAAGTGCTCTTCTAAGCAAACCAGAGTAACATTATTTCTCAGAAAGAGCTAGCTTTTAATGAATCTCAGCTGAACTGACTTTAATGAACTTCAGTGGAAACTAAGCTTTTAACTTCCGACACTGTGTTCAGTGGGAATTCATAATGCTAGATACAAATTAAATAAGATCCTCAACACTGAAATAAACAAACAAACACTCATGACTTCTTCGATCCGCATCTCTAGTCTTTCATCCTATCACAATCCATTATGGCAGCCAGGCTTTGTCAAGCCAGTTGGGAACCAAAGGAAAAAGCCAGCCTTGGGCAGAATGATGAAATAGAATTGTATTCTCAGAACTTTGTTAGACTACTCTGGTCTACTACTTCTCTCCAGTGGGTTGTCCTCTCTTATGTCTCTGCAAGTTGCCCCTTCACTGATGGGGCAACAAACATTATACTCCCAACTTTTATATGATTCAGCACTTTAAGTGACTTTAGAGGTGATTTAGGTACAGGGATGTCAGACTCAAGGTCCCCTGCCATATCCCAAGTGCCACAGGAACCAGATTAAAATGTAATTGAAAAATGTTTAGCAAAATAAAGAGAAATACAATACAATGCAGATAATGTTAATATGCGCTTTTATAAGTCAATATGCTTTTCTATTTAAGTTTGACACCACTGAAGGGTAAGCCCCTCATTTTTCAGTGAAGAAATTGAAGGTCACAGAGGTTACATAAAGATGCCGTGGAAAGAAAGGTAGTCAATTAAAAAAAAGGCATACATCAATACCATCATAGCTCCATTGAAAGATGGAAATATTAGATACTCATTAACCAAAAATACCAAATGACTTATTAGAAAAATCAAATAATATGGCAAGGGTTATGACCAGGAAGAACTTGGATGTTATAAAAGGTGTCAAATATACAAATCTGCATCATGAATTTATTATTTGCACAAATATTGAAATGTTAAGTGACCATCACTGTATAGCTGTCATATTATACATCACAAATATTTTTCAACCCTTTGCATTATGCTAAAACACAGTTACTAATCTTTAATATAATGCATTGTCAGTGCTTAACATTAAAACTGGTGTGAACATAGCATTACATAACACCATGATGACAGCTAAAGCTTTAATTATACAGATAATGAACACAGTCTCAACTAAATTAAAATCCTAGGTACACTAGATGCATGTGTTGCCTGATGAAAACATGCAAAATAGGCTACTTATACCTGAGCAAGAGGATTATATTTTTCAAATCTTAAAACTCTGAAAAGGATATTACTAACATACAATAGTCACTCCAAACTAAAACAATTAATTACTGACTTGTCAGTACACAGTGCTATATTGGACAATGTCATATGTTCCAATGAGATTTTTTTTTTTCTAGGACTCACACTAATTAAGCACTTTAGGCTACAGAATTTTCTTTTAGGCCTGTCTTCTGGTTCTTTTAATTACCTACACTGCAGATCTTTGGCAGAAATTCCACTGGCATCAGTGAAAGCAACGGTGGAAAAAGTTATATAGAGTTCTGCTTTGACAGCAAGAAGACTGTTGTTGATGGACTTGCAGGTTAAGATGTATGACCTATTCAATGTAAAGTACTGCATTTTGGAGATGGTCTTTGCCAACTAAAAAGCCATAGCTTTTCTATCATCTCCACCAAATATCCACTCCTTTTGCTTAATCAATGACTTTCCTTTAGGAGCCCCAGGCCATTCCCTGATACCATCTCATTAATCATCAAAAGGGAGACACTAGAGGCTAAGGTATTGCCTTCCTTCTGTAGGTGAGAAAATTGAGGTATGAAGGGTAAACCTTAGAGAATTTGTTGAGCTGTCAGAGAAAATAAAAGTTTATTTCTTCTAAGAAAAAAAAAATAAAGCCAGTGGCAGGGTTAGGATTCAAATCAAGGTTCTCTGATTCCAAACTCTATTCAATTAGCAGCTCATGTAATAAATTGAAATCAAATGAAAATATTTATGAAACCACTACTATATGCTAGAATCTAGGAAAGACACAAAGTTTCAAAAAGACATGATTGCTGCCCTCCTGAAGCTTATGCTTTAGTTGGGAGAGAAAACAGCATTAAAGGGAACCTAAATTTGCCATATTACATGGTAATGTGCCCAAAGTCGTAGAGCTGGAATTCAATACTAAAATTCTCATATGACAAAACCTAGGTCCTCTCATTTCAAATGTAGTTTTGTTGCTCCTATCCCATAGTTTTTGAGTCCCATAGTGCCTAGCTGTTACTGGAGTGTATTAGAGGCAGCTAGGAGACACAATGGATAAAATGCTAGACCTGAAGTCAGGAAGATCTGAATTCAAATTTAGCCTCAGACCCTTAGTAAGTGTGTGACCCTGGGCAACTCACATAACCTCTGTCTGCCTCAGGTGCCTCATCTGTAAAATGGGATAATAATAATAACGATGATGATGATAATAATAATAATAATACATCCCAGGGTTGTTATGAGGACCAAATGAGATTAAAATTTGTGGTGTACTTAGTACAATGCCTGGCACATAGTAGGCACTATATCAAAGTTTACTCCCTTCCCCCCAGAGTAGAAACTACTCTGTGCCCCATTTCTTTTCTCCTTTATCACTTTTGTTGTTGTTCATTTGTTTCAGTCATGTCCGACTCTTTGTGACCCCATTTGGAGTTTTCTTGGCAAAGGTATGAGAGTGGTTTTTGCCATTTCCTTCTCCAGCTCATTTTATAGACAAAGAAACTGAGGCAAACAGGGTTAAATGACTTGCCCAGGGTCACCTGGTTAGTAAGTGTGTGAGGCCAGTTTTGAACTCATGAAGATGAATCTTGCTGATTCCAAGTCCGGCACTCTATCCACTGCACCATCTAGTTGCCCTCTTTTATTACCACAGGGATGCATTCAGAGAGTCTTACATACCATCTATATACCTTCAAATTTTATAAGTGAGAAAACTAAGATTCAGACAGGTTAATTGATTGGGCTCAATCACCTAGTTAATAAGTAGAAGAGGTAGGATTCAAACCCATGCGCTCTCTGACCAAACTCTGCCATACTACTTAATCAGGCTGGGTGATGCCCAAACTCTAAAGGAATAGGGACTGCATCTGTGATTTCATGGGTATCGGGTACTTCAGCAAGAGGAAGCTTTCTTTACCAATGTTGGGCATCATTTCCTGTGGAATTTATGATCTTTTAGAGTGCTGCCTGGGGACACTCAAATGTTAGGTGACCGGTCTAGGGTCCCACCACTGGTATATGTCCAAGGTGGAACCTGAACCCAGGTCGTTTAGGCTTTATCACCATGGTGCCTCTCAAAAAGCCATGATCTAAGCAAAGTTTCTTGGGGTCTTCCTTGGCTCCATGATTCTCTGAGCCCATGCTCAAATTTGCTACTCTAGCCTAGCACCAAAATAAAGAAGACCCTTCCCAGGCCTAGCTACAATATTTTTTAACACCAGCCAGACCCAGGTAGGCTAACACCAGCTCCTCTCTCCCTTCTAGGACTTAAAAAAACTATGAGATGTTAACAATATTGCATTTGGAATAAGAGAACCAGGGGGATGGGAATAGACTTTGATATAGTCACAAGAAAATTTTAGTATTGAATTCCCATCAGAAGCATAAGAGACTAAGCAGATTTTGATGTTCATACGCACTTCATTTCAATAGGGTTTAGGGTTCAAAGAGTAGGCCTTACAGGCCAATCTGCATAGCTTCCAAAAATTTTGGAAATCAAATGGCTACTTACTAAATGACTTCTCTCCACCCTCTTCTCCTTAACTAAGGGGACCAGACTGTTAAGGAAATACACAGATGTAAAGGTGAGTAAAGCCACACCCAGAAAATGCACAAAGATACCCTCTCCTTTGTTGGACAACTCTCTCAACTGGTAACTCTCAAACTTAAGTAAAGTCTCGGGTGGAGGTAGTGGAGGAAAAATATTCAAGACCTTTATAAATACTCCTGGGGGGGGGGGTGGAGGAGGAGGTAGGCTTTGGTTTTCTGCTGTAAGATATACCTGAGCTCCTCACTGTTCTTCTTTGCTGACCTCAAACTGATCACTGCTCCTGGCCTTGTTTTGAGTGGCTTAGTGTTAATTGTTCCTGCAAACATAAATGGACCCCTATCTTTTCTTCCCAATTAAAAAATATGCCCGAATTCATTTATCATTACCCCCGTATTCTAGCATCAGCCACAGAGAGGATAATTCAATAAGCAGAGGATAGAAACGATGGTCATCCAGGCCCAAGATGTACATTTGCATGACAAGGGGACCACTCAGCAGGGACTTCTCTGCCTCCTCCTTCCCTTTCCCCATTTGACTGCAAAGTAGCATGAGCCAGGAGGGAAGAGGAAAAAGAATGAAGAAAAGCAAAAAGCAGACAGAGAGTCATAATTTTCAGTTTCCATAGCCTTTCCACTGAGGTCTGACTTCCTTTTATCCTCAGAGATTTGGCCTCAGAGGAAGGCTTCTTCTCCTTGTCTCTTTGTTTGACTGAGGGTGTGGGTACTCTCACCCTACCACTGGATTGATGCCCTTAGGGTTCTAGTCAGTCCTGCTCCCCTCATGTACACAAATCACTCTGAACTGATCTACCATGCAAGTATTTGGGTTACCTGCCTCTATGGGTATTTTCTTTCCCAGGTTCCTCCAGGGCTGTAGCTAAGTGATACAGTGAGTAGAGTATGGAGCCTACAGTCAGGAAGACCTGTGTTCAAATGTGATCTGAAACACTTCTTAGCTCTGTAACCCTGGCCAAGTCATTTCATCTCAGTTTTCTCAACTATAAAATGGGCATTAAAATAGCATCTACCTCCTAGGCTTGTTGTAAGGAACAAAGGAGATAATAGTTGCACAGTGCCTGGAACATAGTAGGTTCTCAACATGTCCTTATTTCCTTCCTCTTGGCTTCTCCCTTAATCTTTTGTTAAGACTTTGTCCAGACCTATAGCTTCTCCTTTTTCTCCTGGAGGTAGACATTTGGGGTTGTAAGTCTATATCTTTCCCTCCTTTATGACTGGCTCTTAAGTTCATAGAACATTAGCTCAGTGGTAAGCTCATTTAGAGATGTCATACTCTCATCGGGAGTAAGTTCCTAATCCTAGAGTAACCCTTTTAGAGTGGGTGAAGTCACCTTCCCCTTCCCACCCCAGCTTGAGGTCATTACTCTGCTTCCTAGGGTCTTCTCATAACTTTACCCTCTTAGGCACTGGGCTGGCACTGAGGGCTTCCTGTCTCTACTTCCCCATGGGCTCTCTCTTGGTGAAAGCCGAATTGAGCTTCTTCCAATTCATGGGAAAAGGTCCCTTCCAATTTTATATCCAAATAATCATAGGTTTGTATAGGTTCCCAAAGTGGGCAATACCACCCCCTGAGTGGCACTGGAAAGATATAGGCAGGGAGGTAATAGCCTTGAGTGCAATTGGAAGGTGTTGAAAAAAATAAGGGGGTAGTGGAAGCATAAGGAAAGAAGAGAGGAGAAGAAAATTTTGAAAAACTGTTCATACATATTTCATCTGTTATGTAGCAGAGTTAAAGTAGTGATTACATTATTTTCCAAATAAATACACAAAATGCAAGTTACAACCTGTCAGTGATCAAGTCTGCCAACAGGTCTTAACAAGCAAGCGTTGGCAGGCAAGTGTGTCGTGCATTGTGGGGAAGTCCAGTACGCATGAGCAGAAATATGTGTGTCTAATGACTTGTTTACAATACTATACTACACAGTTACATGATGCAATATTGCATCATCAAAATTTCAATGTGGGAAAAAACCCCACAAATTTACAAATTTAAAAATGCATCATTTAAAAATTTTTAAATGATGCAAATTTTAAGAAAAACCATTAAAGGGTTAAATAAAGTAGATTTCCAGTAGGGGCACTGAGTAATTTTTTTTTTTTTTGAAAAAAGGTCAGTAGGCCAAATAAGTTTGGAAATCTCTGGTTTAGTGAAACCATATGATCCTCAGAATTTGATCTAGAAGAAACCTTAGAGACAATTTAGCTCAACCCCCTCATTTGGCAGATGAGTGATAATGATAATAATAATAATAACCAATGTTTACATAGCATTTAACTGCTCTGCATACATCATCTCATCTGGTCCGCACAACAACCTTGGGACACAGGTACTATCATTCTCCTTATTTTATAGATGAAGAAACTGAGGCCGAGAGAGTTTAAGTTGGTTTGGTCAGGGTCACTTAGCTAGTAAGTGTCTAAGGTGAGGTTTAAATCTAGTTCTCCCTGACTCTAGGTCCAATACTGTCTTTTATGTCTTCTCTATGTACATTATTTCATTTGATCCAGAAATTGATTTCTCATAAGCAGAATGTGACTGACTCCCAGAATCTGAATGTTTCAATAGCCCAATGGCTTCCCTTTGGCAGAAGTTTCTCTCATCTCACAGTTGGGGAATTTCTTTAAAAAAGTTTTCAGGGTTCTTACTTCATCCTTTCTTCTACTACCACAGCAATCTCCTCCTCTGTTAACATTGTAGCCAGTGTCAGAGTTTAGATCTTCCAGTGATTCTCCAAAGCAATCAGGCTGGGATAGTGGTCCCCCACACTGCTTTGAAATGAGATTCCTAAATGAAACTAATTAAGCTCCCTGCTGCCTCCCAAATCATGGAGTCTCTAGTTCAATTCCTCCAGAAGATTTCCCTATTCCTTCACAGCCATCTTTCCCTATTCTCAGACCTGATTAGGTAATGTGTTATAATCACATAAACATGATTGTCAAGGATAGATACAGACAGATAAGCGTGTGTGTGTGTGTGTGTATGTGTGTGTGTGTGTGTGTGTGTGTGTGTGTGAGAGAGAGAGAGAGAGAGAGAGAGAGAGAGAGAGAGAGAGAGAAACAGAGACAGAGACGGACAGACAGATAGACAGAGAAAAGTAGGAACAGAGAGGGAGGGAGAGAGGCAGAGAGGAGAGAAACAGAGAGGAAGAAAGAAAGAGCGGGAGATAGAAGGCAAGGGAGAGGGAGAGAGAAAGGAGAAATAAGGAGAGAGGGAAAGAAAGAGGAGGGAGAGAGAGAGAGAGATGGAAGAAATAGATGGGTAAAGCATTTTTAAAGTACTTATATGTGCTAAGCATTGGAAATACAAACAAAAGCATGCTAGATAGTCCCTGCCCTCAAGGAGCTTACATCCTAACAGACAATAGACAACACCTAAAAAAGAACTGGAAAGAAGAAAGGGAATCACTGTAAAGGTATATACACAGGTAATCACAGCTTTTTCCCATTACCACCTCAAAAAGAAGACTCACTATGTTACTGATTCCAAATCATATATTTGAATTTTAATAGGGAGTAGTGAAGAAGGTACTTTTCAAAATCACACCACTTTCATACTAACAAACTAGAAATAGTGAGTGCCCATTGAATGGGCATTCCGGGGAATGGCTAAACAAATTGTGATGTATGAATATAACTGATTTTTACAATCAAGGTTGGCTGTAATGAGATGGTACATGGAAAGTGAGATGGTTGTAGAAGAGAACGTGCTGGATTTGGAGGAATTGGGTTTGAATCTCAGCTCTGCCTGCTAGTATGTGTGAGACCATAGACAAGCCGCATCCCTTCTCTGGGCCTCAGTTTCATCATTTGACTGATGGATGAAGGCCCCTTTTGTGGGAGAGGGAGAGATTTCTTTAGGGATCCAGAAATATGACGTGTCACAGTTCTCCTCAACCACCCAGCATTGTCTGCCTTGGAGGACAGTGGGGCAACACTTCACTTGCTTCTCTGAAAACCCTTCTGCACTCTTCACTCAATTAAAATTGCTCTTTTCAAAGTTACCAATGATATCTTAATTGTCAAATAAATCTAATGGCCTTTTCTCAATCCTCATCTTCCTTAACCTGTCTGCTGCACTGACCACAGCTGAACACCCCTTCCTCCTGGCTACTCTCTTTCTGAGTTTTCATGACTCTGCTCTTCCTTGGTTTTCCTCCTGTCTGACTACTCCTTTTCAGCCACTTTTCCTGGCCCAACTTATCAGGCCCCCTGACTTCTCTTTTCTGTCTATATTCTTAGTGACCTCATCAGCTCTCATGGGTTTAATTGACAAGATCTATATACCCAGCCCTAACCTCTCTCTTGAGCTCCAGTCAGGCATTTCTAACTTCCTATTGGACATTGCAAATTGGATGTTTCATAAGCATATCCAACTCACCATGTCTAAAAAATCGAGCTCACTTTCTTCTTCAAAGCCACTTCCTATCCAAACTTGCCTATTTCTGTTGAGAGCACTGACTATTCTTTTAGGCACCAGGTTCACAACATCAGCTTTATTCTTTACTCCTCACTCTTCTTCACCCCCTATATCCAATCAGTTTCGGAATCTTTTTGCTGTCCCCCTCCTCTCTACGCAAAACCAGTGATCACACCAGCCCAGGCCCTCATTACCTCTCACCTGGCCTATTGCAATGAACTTCTAAGTGATTTCCAGCCTCAAGTTTCATCCCTTCCAAACTAGCCTACACACAGTTGCTTTGAATACAGTCAGAATAGCACACTCTCCTAGGTAAATGTGGAGAGATTTCTCACCAGTAGCTTGGTCATTTAGAGATGAAGTCTTCGGCCATGGTAATTTGCCTTCAAGTATAGGTCTTACCATGTCACCCTTCTACCCCCACTCCTCCAAACACTCAATAATCTCTGTTGACTCTATTATAAAATACATTCAACTCTGTTTGACTTTCAAAGACCTTTACAACCTGGCCCCAATATGCCTTTTTAATGCATCACTCCCCTTTCTGTATGGGTAGGTAGGTGGTGCAGTGGATAGAGTACCAGGATTGGAGTCAGGAAGAACTGAATGTAAATCCAGCCTCTGACACTTACTAGGTATGTGACCCTAGGTGAGTCACTTAACCCTGTTTGCCTCAGTTTCCTCATCTGTAAAATGAGCTGGAGAAGGAAATGGCAAACCACTTCAGTATCTTTGCCAAGAAAATCCCAAATGGGGTCATGAAGAATTGGATTTGGCTGAAAC
Source organism: Vombatus ursinus (assembly GCF_900497805.2). Taxonomy (NCBI): domain Eukaryota; kingdom Metazoa; phylum Chordata; class Mammalia; order Diprotodontia; family Vombatidae; genus Vombatus; species Vombatus ursinus. The sequence continues at coordinate 6,512,273 of NW_020954550.1, forward strand.
AACTAAACAACAACAACCTTTGAATATTCTGTGGTCCAGGCACAGTGACCTTTTCTCTGCTCCTCACAAATGACATTCCGGTCTTTCATCTCTTTACATTTGCATTGACCATGTTCCATGCATATGGCTACAGGTTCCCCCTCCCCATCTGAATTTAGGGAGACATTACCTTAGGACAACTGTCTTTTCTTTTATTATTACAGAGTCACCAAACATTTATTAAGCTCCTTCTTCTCTTCTCTTGAATTTTCACATTTTTACCTTCATTCTTGCATTCTACCTCTGAGGCTTTGGGATTCAGGAAAGGGGAAAGAAAAGGTTTCTAAAATCAGGGAGGCAGAAGCATCCCAAGGAAGGTCCTATGCAGGAGCACCTTCTCCCTGGTGATCCAGAGTAGAGTAATAGAGGACTGCTCAGTCTCTTATAGTCCCTGGGCTACCTTCTCTCTGCTGAATAACCAGAAGTTCTTCAGGGTAGCGCATCTGAAGGGTCACTTACTATTAGCATTCAGGGGACCAGTTCACAGAGCCTCTCCCCTACCTCTGGGCCGATGCAGAGTTTGGGTCTTTGGAGCTTTGTCCTTTCCCTGAAGAGTAGTGACATAATTAAGCTGCTTCCCACCTCCACCCCATCCTGCCTTTAGTCTCATAATCCTGGAGATCCCTTCAGACTCCAATTGGTCATAGTTTCACATCCCACCCTCACGAAGTCCTACCCCACCTAGCCTTTCCTCTGCCTTGTTATTGAGAGGAGTATAAGTATATCATTCCCTGCTCTTGGGTAAATTTCCCACCCTTGGGCATTTTTGCCTTCCTGAGACAAAGCCCTTTCTCCTGCCCTAATTGTGTTTCTGAAAATAATCACCACCTCTTCCTCTCCTCTGTGGAAATTTCAGGACCATCAGACTGCTCCAAGTATAGTACCTTTAGAACTGTGACAACATTTTCTCAACTTGCTTCTCAGTAAGCCTTTAAGTTTTGCATAATTATATTCTTTTCATTCATCTAAGATCTACTCTTGTCAGATTGTGGAAAAAAATGTTGCACACAGCCCTCCCTCTGCTCTGGTTAGAATCTAGTTGGTTTCTTTCCCTGCCCACCTCCCCCACCATGCCGCTCTGTCCCTTTGCCACGCTGAATTGCAACAGCGATTGCCACACGGCCTCCCTCCTTCTTTCCCTCCCTCAGCCTGCTGTTGCTCAGGGTGCTCTGTACTCCTCGTTCTTTATGCTTTCTCTCAGTCTTAATCAGCTGTAACTTGTGGGGAGCCATGATGTTTTCATTGTTTTGGAGGCTGGGGTTGGCTCAGGAGATGGCTGGAGCTCTCTCTGCTAGAGGCAACAATGGTTATTGAGGTCCAAGGCCATTGGAAGTGACTGTCAAACCCAGAGGCACGAGTGAGACTCAGGATCTGACCTGTTTGTGCCAAGGACACCAAGAAATGTGCTGAGAGACAACTGGCTGGGGGCTCAGGGGACTCTGAGTTGGGAGTGGGGGTGGGGCAATACAGAATCCCTGACATGACTCAGTTTGAGGCTTCAGTTTGTGAAAACTACTTACTTCCATTTCTTGAAGCTCATCATGGGCTTGAAATACATTTTTCTTTCCTTTAATTTTGCCTTTAAAAATATGTCCGAGGTATACAGGCTACATTGGATTACTTGCCTTCTCAATTGCGGGAGGGGGAAGGAAGAGGGAGAGAATCTGGAACTCAAAAATTTTAAAGGACAAATGTTGGAAATTGTTTTTATATGTAACCAGAGAGGAACTAAAATATTAAAATTTTTAAATGACCTCAAAAATAAATAAATGAACAAATAACAAATGAACGAATAAATAAATCAATGAATGAAAGAAAAAATAAATGAAATGAAACGTCAGAGGCAATGTAGCATAGTGGCTAGAAATTCAGCGTTGGAGTCAGGATGACTGTGGTTCAATCTCACCTCTGACATCCTGGCTATGGGACCCCAGTCAAGTTGCAGTGTGCTTTGAACTCTCTGAAACTTTAAATTGAAGAAGAGAATACCAGATGTTCTTTGGTAGAGGAAGTTTCCAATACCAATGAAATCACAGGGCTGGTCTCTATCTATTTATATCTAGTATATCCGTCTCTATCTCGATCATCTCTAGCTCTATCTAGACACACATACACATAAACTTTGAGATTCGCTGCTCGTTTGACCGACTATCTTCCTCTACCAGCTCAAAGAGATGCTCATTGCACAATCATCAGATCCAGTGATTAAAAACTAACGCATTTCAACTCAATTTAATTCAAAGAACATTTATTAAACACCTGCTGTATGCTAGGCTCTGGGGATACAAGGACAAAAAAAAAATGGTTTCTACATGCTGGGTTTCAATGCTTGGCTTAATTACTTGGCTTCACCCGTGGAGTTGCTAACCTTTTTTTCTAGGCAGGTTCATTTTGGATCTTCCTCTATAAGGCTGATTTTGGGGTCTAGATTAATGTTTCCTGAACTAAATTGTATTGTGGGTTTATAAATGCAGTAAGAAATTGTTGAGTTAACTTGAAAGAACTTCTCTGTCCTTTGACTGCTGGTTCCCTGGCTGAGAAAGCTGAGAAGAAGGAAAGCATTGGGGTTGAGAGGACCAGTTCGTAGAATGAGGAGGAGGAGGACATGAAATCAGTTTTCAAAGTTGATCAATTTTAAGAAACAAGGAACTATGGTAATAAAAGCTTTACATTCTGGTAAAAATGTGCCACAGACTTGTCACTGGGAAACATTTGTCTGGTAGACAGAAACTTTACCAAGTAGAGGAAGAATTGGGTTTTAACTCTGAGTTTGAATTTAAGCCAATTTGTTCAACATTTAATTTCTTTTTTTAAAGACAGGGTTAATATCTATGTGAACATCAACTTGAAGTCACTTCACACACACACACACACACACACACACACACACACACACACACACACTAACGGCCAGGAATATAGCTAGGCAAATAAGAAAAATAAAGACCTTGCCCTTCCACTCCCCCAGGCTTAGCTTTGTCTCTGTACCTTTCTTATGCCTTTTTATCTGCCAGGAAGAGCCAAAGGAGTTTAGAGGCTATTGGTCTACTACTGTATGCCAGAGACTATGCTAGGAGCAGGGGATAAAAAGACAAAGATGCTTTCTTTTGTTTTTCTTTCTTCCTTTCTCTTTCTTTCTCCTCCTCCTCCTCCTCTTCCTCTTCCTCCCCCTCCTTCTCCTCCCCTCCTCCTCCCCTCTCCCCCCCACCTCCTTCTTCTTTTTGTAATTGAAGTTGAAAAAATTGAAAAATCCCAACCAAGTCTCAGAGATGTCAGGGATGATGGCCAGCTATTGTAGCCTTCAGAGATTAAAATCTAGTGTTATATTGAATGTTTATAGGGTAAAGTCATTAAACCCAAACCCAGTAATCAGAAAATTCAGTCATAAACAAACAAATAAACAAATAAAGGAATGAATGAGCAAATGAACGAATTAATAAATGAATGAATGGATTGATTAGATGATAGATTAGATGATAGACTGACAGAGACAGAAAACAAATGGGTAGACAGACAGACAAATAAGTAAATAAAAAAAAAATGAGCCCAAGGGCATTAGTTAACTGCAGAGACACTACTTTGCATCCTAGGAAGCTTCTTCGAGCCTGAAGCAAAAGAATCTTCTGCCTCCTAGCCAAGGCTATAGAAAAGAACAGACAAGCCACTTCATAAGGGAAAAAAAAGGCAAAAAATTTCCCTTCCTGTAACACTTCAGTTCCCTACATATTTCTGAAATGAAACCTATATCAAAAAAATTGTTGCAAAAATGTTTACTAAGTTTGATGTTTTCATTCTAATTTTGGCTGCATTAGTTTTGTTTCTGCAAAAGTGTTTTAACTTCATGTAATCAAAATTATCTATTTTACTCCTCTAATCTCCTGTATCTCATTTGATCATAAACTGTTCTGTTATCTATAAATCTGACAGGTACATTGTCCACATTTCCCTAATTTACTTATGCTATATAACCCTTCATATTTAAATAATTTATCCATTTTGACCTTATCTTAGTATACAATGTGAGAAGTTGGTCTTTGCCTAGTTTCTGCCAGTTTTCCAGTTTCCCCAGCAATTTTTGTCAAATGGTGAGTTCTTACCCCAAAAGTTTGGATCTTTGGGTTTATTAAACACTAGATTACTATGGTCATTTACTACTGCATATTGTGTGCCTAATCTAATCCACTGATCCATCACTCTATTTCTTAGCTAGTACTATATTGTTTTGATGATTACTACTTTGTAATATAGTTCGAAATCTAGAACTGCTAGGCCACCTTCCTTAACATTTTATTTCCATTGGATTCCCTTGATATTCTTCATTTTTTGTTCTTCCAGATAAATTTTGTTACTATTTTTTCTAGCCCTATGAAATAATTCTTTGGTAGTTTGATTGGTATGGCACTGAATAAGTAAATAAAATTAGGTAGAATTGTCATTTTTATTATATTGGCTCAGACTTCCCATGAGCAATTAACATTTCTCCAATTGTTTAGATCTGATTTTATTTGTGTGAAAAGCGTTTTGTAATTGTGTTCATATAATCCCTGGGTTTGTCTTGGCTTTAGATTCCCAAGTATTTTATATTGTCTATAGATACTTTAAATGGAATTTCTCTTTCTATTTCTTGCTGCTGGTTTTTACTGATAGTATATAGAAATGCTGATAATTTATATGGGTTTATTTTATATCCTGATACTTTGCTGAAGTTGTTAATTGTTTCAACTAGTGCTTTGGTTGATTTTCTAGGGTTCTCTAAGTATACCATAATGTCATCTGCAAAAAGTGATAGTTTTGTTTCCTCATTGCCTATTTTTGTTCCTTTTTCTTATTTTATTGCTATAGCTAGCTTTTGTAGAACAACATTGAATAATAATGGTGATAGTGGACATTATTGCTTCACTCCTGACCTTATTGGGAAGGCTTCAAGTTTATCTTTGTTACAGATAATGTTTGCTCTTAGTTTTAGATAGAAACTTCCTATAATTTTAAGAAAGGCTCCATTGATTTCCATGCTTTCTAGTGTTTTTAAGAAGAACTACTATTGTATGTTGTCAAAGACTTTTTCTTCATCTATTGAGATAATCATATGATTTTTGTTGGTTTTGTTATTGATATGGTCAATTATGCTGACAGTTTTCCTAATACCAAATCAGCCCTTCATTCTTGGTATAAATCTCACCTGGATATAGTCTATGACCTTTGTGATACACTGTTGTAATAGCATTTTATTTAAATTGTTTGCATTGAGATTCATTAAGCAAAATGGTTTATAGTTTTCTTCCTCTGTTTTTGTTCTTCCTGGTTTAAGGATCAGCACCATATTTGTTTCATAAAAGGAATTTGGTAGGACTCCGTCTTTACTTATTTTTAAAAATAGTATATATAGTATTGGGATTAGTTGTTCCTTATATGTTTGGTAGAATTCACTTGTGATTCCATCTGGTTCTGTGGATTTTTCTTAGGGAGCTCACTGATGGCTTGTTCAATTTCTTTTTCTAAGATAAGGTTCTATTTCCACTTCTGTTAACCTGGGCACTTTATATTTTTTGTGAATGTTCATCCATTTTTCTTAGATTGTCAGTTTTGCTGGCATATAATCGGGCAAAATAGCTCGTAATAGTTGCTTTGATTTCATCTTTATTGGTGATGCATTCACCCTTTTCATTTTTGATACTAATAATTTGGCTTTCTTCTTTCTTTTTTTAAATCAAATTAACTAATGGTTTATTTATTTTATTTTTTTTTATAATTTATTTATTCATTTACTTATTAGTTCAATAGTTTTTCCCCCTTACTTTCAATGTTATTAATCTCTCCTTTGACTTTCTAGATTTCCAATTTGGTGTTCAATTAAGGATTTTTAATTGGTTCTTTTTCTAGTTTTTTTTAGTGGCATGCTCAATTAATTAATTCATCTGCTCTTTTTTTCTTTTATTGATGTAGGCATTTAGAGATATAAATTTTCACCTAAGTACTGCTTTGGCTACATCCCACAAATTTTAGAATGTTCTCTCATTGTAGTCATTCTCTTTAATGAAATTATTGATTGTTTTTGTGATATGTTCTTTGACCTGCTCATTCTTTAGGATTAGATTATTTAGTTTCCAATTAGCTTTTAACCTGTACTTCCATGGTCCTATATCAAATGTAATTTTTATTGCATTATGGTCTGAAAGGGGAACATTTAAAATTTCTGCTTTTCTGTATTTGATTGTGATGTTTTTATAGCCTAATACATGATCAATTTTTGTGGTGCTATGTACAGCTCAAAAAAAGATATATTTCTTTCTGTTTCTATACAGTTTTCTCCAGAGGTCTACCATGTCTAACTTTTCTAAGATTCTATTCATCTCTCTGACTTCTTTCTTATTTATTTTACATTTATCTAACTCTGAGAAGAGAAGGTTAAGGTCCCCTGTTAGTAAAGTTTTGTTGTCTGTTTCCTCTTTTAATTCATTTAACTTTTACTTTAAGAATTTGGGTGCTATGCCATATATGTTCAGCATCAACATTACTTCATTGTCTATGGTTCCTTTTAACAAGATGCAGTGTCTTTGCTTATCTCTTTTACTTAGATTTATTTTTGCTTTTGCTTTGTGTGAGATCATGATTGCTACCCCTGCCTCTTTTACTTCAGCTGAAGCATAGTAGATTCTGCTCAAGCCTCTTATTTAAACTCTCTCTCTCTCTCTTTCTCTCTCTCTCTCTCTCTCTCTCTCTCTCTCTCT
>NW_020954550.1:6519049-6600593 GCF_900497805.2 Vombatus ursinus
TCTCTCTCTCTGTGTTTCAATTGTGTTTCTCGTAAACAGCATTTTGTTGGGTTCTGGTTTCTAATCCATTCTGCTATCCACTTCAATTTTATGGGTGAGTTTACCTCATTCACATTCATAGTAATGATTGCCAACTGTGCATTTCCCTCCATCCTATTTTCTTCTGTTTATCATTCTCCCTCTCTGTTTTTATCCTGTCCCACCTCTAAGGTCTATTTTGCTTCTGATCAATGCTTTCTTTTATCTTCCCTCCCTTTTATCACCTCCACCACCTTTTCTCTTATTTTCTTCCCTTCCTACTTCCCTGTTGAGTAAGATAGATTTCTATTACCAGTTGAATATGTATATACATTTTCTTTTTTTGAATCAGTTTAGATGTGAGTGAGGTTTAAGTGTTGCCCACCCTCCCCACCCATTTTCCTCTTCATTGTAAAAACTTTTCCTTTCACATCTCTTCTATGTGAGATAATTTCCCTCATTCTTTCTTTTCCTTCCCCCAGGGCATCCCTCTTTCTCATCTATCCATTTTTTAAACATCATCCCAACATAATCAACTCACTCCCACACCCCTTTCTATGTAGAACCTTTCTAACTGACTAATAATGATAAAGTTCTTGGAATATATATATATATATATCTCATCTCATATAGAAATGTACACAGTTTAACCTTATTGAGTCCCTTATGATTTCTCTTTCATGTTTTCCTTTTTGTGTTTCTCTTGAGTCTTGTATTTGAAAGTCAAAATTTCTAATCAGCTCCAGTCTTTTCATCAGAAATGCTTGAAATTCCTTTATTTCATTAAATATCTATTTTTTTCCCTTGAAGGATTATACTCAGTTTTGCTGGGTAGGTTATTCTTGGTTGTAGTCCAGCTTTTTTGCCTTCAGGAATATCATGTTCCAATACCATCGCTCCTTTAACATGTTAGCTACTAAATCTTGTGTGATCCTAACTGTGGCTCCATGATACTTGAATTGTTTTCTTCTGGCTGCTTGAAGTATTTTCTCTTTGACCTGGGAGCTCTGAAATTTGATTATATTATTTCTGGGAGTCTTCATTTTAGGATCTCTTTCGGGTACTGATCAGTGAATTCTTTCTAGGATATCAGGACAGTTTTCCTTGATTATTTCTTGAAATATGATGTCTAAGCTCTTTCTTTGATCATGATTTTTATGTAATCCAATAATTTTTAAACTATCTCTTCTTGATCTATTTTCCAGGTCAGTTCTTTTTCCAATAAGATATGTCATATTTTCTTCCTTTTTTCATTCTTTTTACTCTGTTTTATTTTTTATCATTTCTTTTTGTTTCCTGGAGTCATTAGCTTCTACTTGCCCAATTCTAATTTTTAAGGAAATATTTTATTCAGTGAGCTTTTGTACCTTTTGGGCAATTTTGCTTTTTAAAGCATTATTTTCTTTAGTCAATTTTTGTATCTTGTTTTTTCCATTTGGCAAATTCTGTTTTGTAAGTGTTATTTCTTCAGTATGTTTTATGCCTCTTTTACCAAACTGTCAATTATATTTTCATAATTTTCTTTGTTTCATTTCTTTATTTAATTTTACTTCTGCCACTCTTATTTGAATTTGAAAATAATTTTTTAGCTCTTCTAGGAATTCTTGTTGGGCCTCTATCCAAATCACATTTTTCTTTGAGGCTATGCTTGCAGCTTGACTTCATTGTCTTCTTCTGAATTTGTGTTTTGATCTTCCCTGTCTCCAAAGCAGCTTTTTATGTTCAGATTCTTTTTTTTTCCAGTTATTATTATTTCCTCATTTCTCCACCCTCTTTCTTGAGTTGGAACTTTATGTTAATGTTGGGCTCTGATCTCAGCATGGAGGGGCAGGGGAGAGGCTCTGTCTCAAGTTTAAGGCTTTTTTGCACTGCTGTTTTCAGAACTAGTTCTGAGGTTGGAGAAGTTTTCAATGCTTCTAAGGTGGTGTGATCTGGGGATCTGGTCACTGCTCTTCTGGTATGTACTCTGGTCCTCACCCAGGAAGGTCCCCTCACCCCTTGGGATTGCTCCTCAGGGCCCCTCCTTCCTTGGGATCAGAAACAATACTGTTCTTCAGCTCCCTGATCCTTTGGGCCAGAAATGATCCCAATCCTCAGGGCTCTCACTCCTTCTTTAAAGAAAGTGCTGGGGGCGGAGCCAAGACGGTAGAGGGAAAGCAGTGACTTGCTTGAGCTCTCCCTCCAAACCCCTCCAAATACCTATAAAAAATGGCTCTAAACAAATTCTAAAGCAGCAGAACTCACAAAAAGACAGAGTGAAACAAATTTCCAGCCAAAGACAGCATGGATGTTTGATCAGAAAGGTATATCACGCTGGGCGGGGAGAGGAGCGCAGTTTGGTGTGGGCGTGCAGGCCACAGCGACCCTGGAGCAGGCCTCAGAGGACTAAATCGCAGGCAGCTGTGGCAGTTTCCAGACTTCTCAACCCCACAAACGCCAAAGACAACTTGGAAGGTCAGTGGGAAAAGTCTGTAACTGCGGTGAGAGAAGAAGCTAGGTCTTAGCTGCCCCTGGGCTGCGGCTGTTTCCTGAACTTCTGGCCCACAGACTGAGGGGGAATCAAGTGGCTGATCAGAGGGGGATTGCAGGGATCTCGTTGCCAGTGCTGAGGCAGGAATCTCTTGCTTTACCGGTGCTTGGATCTGGGTCACAGTTCTGAGGGGCGGTCCTGGGGGGAGGAGGAGCACTGGTGCAGTGGAACTTCTTGTGGCAGTGGAGAGAAAACAACTTGCCCCTTATCATAGCACCTTGGAAAAACTGAAAATTTTCAGGTCCCTAGAAGTATCTCTGAAAACAGCTGTACAAACCCCCGAAGCTTGGGACAGTACTCTCTTCACATTGAAAGCAGATTTTTACCTTAACAAAGAGTTTAAAACTCAAGTAATTGGCCGGGATCGTGAGTAAGCAGCGCAAAAAGAGTCAGACTATATTATCTTACTTTAGTGACAAAGAAGATCAAAACATACACCCAGAAGAAGACAATGAAGCCAAAGCTCCTACATCCAAAGCCTCCAAGAAGAATATGAATCAGTCCCAGGCCTTGAAAGAGCTCAAAAGGGATTTTGAGAAGCAAGTAAGAGAAGTAGAGGAAAAACTGAGAGTTTTGCAAGAAAATCATGAAAAACAAATCAACAGCTTGCTAAAGGAGACCCAAAAAAATACTGAAGAAAATAACACCTTAAAAAATAACCTAACCCAAATGTCAAAAGAGGTCCAAGAAGTCAATGAGGAGAAGAATGCCCTAAAAAGCAAAATTGGCCAAATGGAAAAGGAAGTCCAAAAGATTATTGAAGAAAATACTTCCTTAAAATTAGAATAGAGCAATTGGAAGCTAGTGACTTTAGGAGAAATCAAGACACTGTAAAACAAATCCAAAAGAATGGAAAATTAGAAAATAATGTGAAATATCTCATTGGAAAAACAACTGACCTGAAAAATAGATCCAGGAGAGAGAATTTAAAAATTATTGGACTATCTGAAAGCCATGATCAAAAAAAGAGCCTAGACATCATCTTTCAAGAAATTATCAAGGAAAACTGCCCTGATATTTTAGAACCAGAGGATAAAATAGAGATTGAAAGAATCCACTGATCACCGCCTGAAAGAGATCCTCAAAGAAAAACTCCTAGAAATATTGTAGGCAAATTCCAGAGTTCCCAGGTCAAGGAGAAAATATTACAAGCAGCCAGAAAGAAACAATTCAAGTATTGTGGAAACACAATCAGGATAACACAAGATTTAGCTGTTTCTACATTAAGGGACCACAGGGCATGGAATATAATATTCTGGAGAGCAAAGGAGATAGGATTACAACCAAGAGTCACCTACCCAGCAAAACTGAGTATAATCCTGCAGGGGAAAAAATGGTCATTCATTGAAATAGAGGACTTTCAGGCATTCTTGATGAAAAGACCAGATCTGAATAGAAAATTTGATTTTCAAATACAAGACTCGAGTGGAACATGAAGAGGTAAACGGGAAAAAGAAAATCATAAGAGACTTACTATGGCTGAACTGTTTACATTCCTGCATGGAAAGATGATATTTGTAACTCATGAGACCTTTGTCAGTATTAGGGTAGTTGGAGGGGAAAAAATTATATGTACGTATGTATAGATATAGATAGATAGAGGGCACAGGGTGAGTTGAAGATGAAGGGGTCATATCTGGAGAATAAAATTAAGGGGTGTGAGAGGATTATACTAGGAAAAGGAGAAAGCAAGAGGTAGAACGGGGTAAATTATCTCACAAAAAAAAACAGAAAAGAAAAGGCTATTATAGTGGAGGGGAAATGGGGGAAGGTGAGAGGGAATGAGTGAATTTTATTCTCATATAATTTGACTTAAGGAGGGAATAACATACATACTCAATTGGGTATGGAAATCTGTCTTACCGTACAGGAAAATGGGGGGCAGGGGAGGTGACAAGAGAGTAGGGGGATGATAGAGAGGAGGGCAGATTGGGAAAGGGGATAATCAGAAGCAAGTACTTCTGAGGAGGGTGAGAGTCAAAAGAAAGAATAGAATAAATGGGGGGTTGGGATAGGATTAAGGGAAATAGAGTTAGTTTTTCACAGTATGTCTACTATGGAAGTGTTTTGCATAACTGCACATATATAACCAAATTGAGTTGCTTGCCTTATCAATGAGGGTGGGTGGGGAGGGAGAAAGGGAGAGAATTTGGAACCCAAAGTTTTAAAAACACATGTTCAAAAAAAATGTTTTCACATGCAACTGGAAAATAAGAAGTACAGGAAATGGGGTACAGAAATCCATCCTGCCCCACAGAAAAATTGAAGGGGAAGGGGATAAGAGAAGGGGGGGAGAGATAGAAGGGAAGGCAGACTAGGGGAAGGGGTATTCAGAACACATGCCATCTTGGGGTAGGGAGAGGGCCGAGATGGGGTGAAAATTTGGAACTCAAAATCTTGTGGAAGTAAATGTTGAAAACAAAAAAATAAATAAAAGTTACCATAATAAAAAAAAAAAGAAAGTGCTCCTCTCCACCCTTGAACTATGACCCAGAAGTGAGTATATGCAATGGGGTTGCCAAAAAACATCTGGTCCTGCATTGAGTGCAAGGGTCCCTTGTAATTTCTTTCTGACCAGTTGTCAGGTCCTCTTACCCTTCTCTGACTTGAGAGCCCCTAAGCTGCTGTTGCTTTTGTTACCACTTCCTGGTCCCACCACTGCTGCTTTATCTATGTGGGTTCTAAGCCAGCCTCCTCCCCTATGTCATAAATGTCTCATTCCAACCTTCCATGTTGTCTTGATCTGGAAAAATATGTCACTGAGCTTTTTGTTGACTCTGGCACTTTAGAATTTGATTTCAGGAATTATTTTAAAGTTGTTTGGAGGGGAATATTGGGAGAGCTCAACTGAGTGCCTCTCTACTTCACCATCTTGGCTCTACCCTTCCCCCACCCCCACTCCCAGCTGACTATTAAAGATAAACATTCTCATTAACTATGATTTTAGTGGATGAGGAATTGCAGGACACCTTGAACCTATGATGAGCCTTCTCTCTAGACCTACTCAATGCATGGGGGGGGGGGCTGAGGAAGGTCCCTGAATGCCATACCTATGTAAAAGGGACATTATGAGGCTAAGTACTTGACATTATAAGATAAGATACTTGGCATTAAACGTCAAGTATTCCAAAATGAATGGAGAAATCCAGTGCATTTGAGGCAAGGCCTCATTCATTCAAATAATAAATTTAGAGTTAGAATGGACCATATAGGTTATCTAATCCAACTCCAACATTTTACAGGTGAGAAAACTGAGGCCTAGAGATTGCTGAAAGTGACATCCACAGTATCAAAGAGAGACCTGTTTTGTTTTTTTTTAAACTCAGGTCCTCTGATTTCAAATACAGTGTACTTTCTATTGCACCACAAATTTCTGCTAGTTCAATATAGAATGAGTACAAATAGTTTTAAATTTACTGTAATATAGTTTAATAATGATAACTTTGGGTGAGAAGTTATTCTAGAATGAATTGAGACAGTTGTAGTTCATCCAATAGTCAGCAAAGGAAGATTTTATAAAGAGAATTATCTCTAGGAGGGTAAGGATATTGAATAAGGATATCCTGCAAGGGCATTGTGCGTTGATTTGGCTGGGCACACCGCTCCTGTCTCTGACTTGCACATTGTGGTCTGCCAGCCAAGCGAGGCTGAAGATCCTTATATGTATTTGTACTCAGGCTTCCAAGAAATGATGTCAAGGACCTAAGCCTTTGGTTCCTTGAGCCAATTAAGTCTTAAAGATGATTATAATACCTTTAAGGAAAAACTAGCTTAACTCATATGGGGAGAAAGGAGATTAGGACATTGCTCCTGCCACTTGGATAGTGTTTTTTTTTTTTCATTTTTCCATGGGTTACCATGGCCAAAGTTTTCATCTCCAAATGATCAAGCTTACTGGTTGGCAAAACTCTCCAAATCTACCTAGGATGGTGTGCTATTCTGACCACACTCAAAGCTTTTCTACCATGGTATAGCCTGTCAGAATCTAGGCTCTATCGAAATAGCCTTATAAAACTCATAATCACCTGCAGGCCATGGATAAACCAGGGTGCTCTGTTGTAATTCAAACACTGTCAAGAAAGCTAAGGACAGGCCTCCAGCAAATTGGATAGACCATACACACCTATGGGACAACAGGGATCACAGAAGTGTAGATTCAGAGCTGGGAGGTACCCTAGAGGCCTCGAGGACAGCCTTTCATATTTATAAATAAGAACCAGGGAAGCTGAGTGACCTGCTCCAGGCCACTGAGGTAACAGGTAACAGAGCCAGGATTTGAATCTTGGTCGTCTGACAGAGCCAGAACGTTTTGCCCTAGCACCAAGCAGAGGGCTTAGAGGGTTTGTGGTCTGCTTACTTGGAGGGAGTGCCTGTATCAGCCAGCTTTCAAAGGTCAGTGAGATCACAAACCCATCGAAGTAATTTGGGTGACCAATCAGAGTCACAGAAGGGAAGGGAGCAATTAGCAAGTGATCATTTCACCTTTTCCAGGGCTCGGGGTCAGAATTCAGTTATAGGACCAAGGCCACAAAACCCCTGCTTCTGTCAGATGTGGGTCAGATGTGGTCTAGTAGCCAGAAAAAAACAGGCCTTCATTGAGTCTTTCTTGTGACGGGAGCACTAAGCTGGAATTGTTTGAATAATCCAGGGCCTTTCCTTACATTTAAGGCTATGCATGTTCCTATATGCCCTCATCTGCTGGGATAGGGAGGGAGGATAAGAGTATATTTCTATCTCTACCTTCATCCTCTTCCCATCCTTTAGGCACCTCATTTATACTGACTATGTTCAGCCCCAGCCTCAGAAGTAAGGAATCTACTCCCCACAAGGTCAGGCTAAGCCTAGCAGGCTGAGTATCTGAAGATGCTCTGAGATTCCTCCCCAGAGCTTAGGGAAATAAGTAAGAGAAAACCAAAAAAACCTAATACCCAGGCCAAAAGAATTTACTGAACAACTTAAAATGATGAATAAAATTATTATAAAGTTTACTTACTTAAAAACTTTACTTACCTACTTAAAAAAAATTATAAAATTTACTTACTTAAAAAAAAACTAAGTTTAAACATAGCATTAGCTCATTACTTACATAAAAATTTATGCCATTAATTACAAATGACTCTTCCTCATTTGTTCATTTATTAATATGGTTTGTTGAGGCCTCTATTTTCAAGCACCTTATTAGCAGTCGGTTATTATATATACAGGTATCTTTTTGGTAAAACTTGGACTGGCTGCTTTGTGAGGTGGCCTAAATCTCTAAAAACCCTGGGAGGTGTATTTCTTCCTAGCTCAAGATTGGAGCTGGAGGGCAGAGTTTTCCACTACAGTAGCAGTTTTTGAAATCTTTTGGGAGAAGGATATGAAGGAAGAACAGAACAAGAGTTGACACCCAGTCTATGCCTTGCCACGACTGTTATATATACACGTACACTGTTTAAAGTAACAAAATTGCATTTTATTAAAAATAATCTATACATTTAATCTTTCTGATTATTCATACTAGCTTTCCCTACAGTTAAACTCAGCTAACTGTTGCGCTCTATAGATAAAATAAGCCAGGTATAGTGGCACCCATCTGTATTACCTGCTTCTAGAGGGGTTGGCTTGTTGAGGATAGTGGATCACTTGAGTTCAGGAGTTCTAAGCTATGAGAGGGCTAAAGCCAATCAGGTGTCTGCACCGTGTCTGGAACAAACACTTTGAGTCCTTGAGGGTAGAGGGGAGAAGGGGATGTCACCAGGCTGCCTAAGGAAGGGTGAACTAGCCTAGGTTCAAAAAACAGAGCAGGTCAAAGTTCCCATGTTGACCAGAGTGGCCACCGAAGAGCTGTGCTTTGAGCCTTGGCAAGATAGGGAGATCCAGTCTTTTAAAACATGCGTGCATGTGTGTGTGTGTGTGTGTGTGTGTGTGTGTATAAATTTCCTAAAACCTTAAGAACCAGTATTCATAGCCTTCATCTAAGGTCTATGTAATAAACCTAAAGCTTATATAAACTTCAAGGTGCTTAGCTTGGTTTTAGAGTGGAGGCCTGCTATTTTAAACCACTTTTTCCTTTGGTGACTGTTTTTGTCTTATACATATATGTGTGTATGTTTATGTATATTCATTTCTACACACATGTGTATATATATTGTATGTAAGTATATATATTCAACATATACAGATGCATCTACATAATTACATAGATATACAATATGCAGAATTAGATATATATCTATGTATATATCAAATATACTTATACTTAAGGCCAAGCCAAAAATTTTGAGGCTAATCATTCATATACCCATATCCATATCCATATATATATATATTATATACACACAGAGAGATGTATACATATATGTATATATCTTTGTGTATACACACACACACACACACATATATAGTGTGTGTGAGAATATGTAAAGCCAAGCAAAGAACCTTGAGGCTAATTCAAGCTTCAGGTTTATTAGCAAGGTTTCATTACTTAGATGAATACTGGGTGGATGAGAAGTCTCAAGGTATTATGAAACATTTTATTCTTTTGGGTTCCCAGGGAATGAAAGCTATGCTTCATTTGTAACACAGAAAACTAGAAATAGTATACATGTTCAGTAGTTCAGGAATTATTGAGTAAATTATAGTAATTGATTAATGGAATATCATTTAGGAGGAGTGGAGCCAAAATGGTGCAATAAGGCAGGAACTCAACCGAACTCTACCAAATTCACCTCCAAACACCAATAAAATAAAGCCTCAAAATGAATTCTGGAGTGTCAGAACCAAAAAAATGAATGAAGTGAAGCAATTTTCCAGTGCAAGACAACTTAGAAAGTTGGCAAGAAAGGTCTATCACACTGGGGAAAAAAAGGATGCAGTCCATCACAGGCAGCATCCCAGCAGCAGGCCGCACCCTAACAAGCCAGCAGCAGCAAGGCCCTGAGCCCTAGGACAAGCCAGCAGTGAAGCCCTGTGGCCTTAGTGTAGGTGAGGCCCCACATCCCTGCCACAAGAAGCTTGGAACAGTGCCCCTTGTACCCCAGGAGCAGAGATAAGTTTAAAAATCATGAAATAGTCTGGGAAAATGAGCAAAAACCAAAAAAGAACCTGACCATAGAAAGTTACTGTGGTGATATGGAAGATCAAAACAATGTCCTTTTCTGAGGACAACAGTAAAAAATGGCTACATGTGAAGCCCCAAAGAAAAATGTAAATTGGTCTCAGGCCCCCCCAAAAAAAATCTCCTAGAAGAGCTCAAAAAGGATTTTAAAAATCAAATAAGAGACAGAGAAGAAAAATTGGGAAAAAGAGATGAGAGTGGTGCAAGAGAACCATGAAAAAAAAATCAACAGCTTGGTAAAGGAAGCACAAAAAAGTGAGAAAAGATATGCAAAAATTCAGTGAGGAAAACAACTGCTCAAAAAGTAGAATTGGCCAAATAAAAAAGGAGGTACAAAAGCTCACTGAAGAAAATAATTCCTTAAAACTTAGAGTTGGGCAAGTGGAAGGTAATGATTTCATGAAACATTAAGAAACAATAAAACAAAATCAAAACAATGAAAAAATAGAAGAAAAAGTGAAATTTCTCATTGGAAGAACAACACCTGGAAAATAGATCCAGGAGAGATAATTTAAGAATTATTGGACTACTTGAAAGCCAGAATAAAAAAAAAAGAGCCTAGATATCATATTTCAAGAAATTATCAAGGAAAACTGCCCACATATCCTAGAGCCAGAAAATAAAATAGAAATTGAAAGAATCCATTGATAAACTCCTGAAATAGAGTCTCCAGGTCAAAAAGAAAATACTGCAAGCAGCTGGAAAGAAACAATTCAAATATCATGGAGCCATAGTCAGGATAGCACAGGATTTAGCAACTTTAGCAGAAGATTTGGAATATAGTATAATCTTCCAGAAGACAAAGGAGTTAGGACTAGAACCAAGAATTACCTACCCAACAAAAGTGAGTATAATCCTTCAGGGGAAAAAAATGAATATGCAATGAAATAAAGGACTTCCAACTATTCCTGATGAAAAGGCCAGAATAGAACAGAAAATCTGATTTTCAAATACAAGACTCAAGAGAAGAAAAAGAGAAGCAGGAAAGAGAAAACATAAGGAATTCAATAAGGTTAAGTTGTTTACATTCCCACATGGGAAGATGATACTTGTAACTCTTAAAAACTTTATCATTATTAGGACAGTTACAGAGCATATACATAGACAGAAAGTGCAAGCATAAGATAACTATGATAGAATGATATAAAAAATTAAGAGATAAGAAAGAGAATTGCACTAGAAGAAGAGGGAAGGGAGAGGTAGAATGGGGCAAATTATCTCTCACATAAAGAGGTGCAAAAGAGCTATTACAGTGGAGGGAAAGATGGGTGGAGTGGCAGACAATGCTTGAACCTTAATATCATTGGAATTGGTTCAAAGAGGGAATAACATACACACCCAGTTGGGTATAGTAATCTATCAGTCTATAGGAAAATAGAGGGGGAGAAGGAGAAGAAAAAAGGGGGGAATGATAAAAGGGAGGGTGGATTGGGGGAGGTGATGGGCAAAGCAAAACACTTTTGAGGAGAGACAAGGTGAAAGAAGGGAGAAAAAGAGAGAGAGAGAGAGGGAGAGAGAGACAAAGAGAGGATAAACAGGGCAAAATAAAATGGAGGGAAATACACAGTTAGTAAGCATAACTGTGAATGTGAATGGTCTGAACTCACCCATAAAATGAAAATAGTTGGCAGAGTGAATTAAAAATCAGAATCCTACAATATGTTGTCTACAAGAAACTCATTAAAAGTAGAGAGACATACACATAGAAAAGGTAAGGAGCTAGAGCAAAATCTATAATGCTTCAGCTGAAGCAAAAAAAAAAAAGCAGTGGTAACAATCCTGATTCAGGCAAAGCAAAAGCGAAAATAGATCTAATTAAAATACATAAACAAGGAAACTACATCTTGCTAAAAAGTACCATGGACAATGAAGTAATATCACTATGAAACATCTATGTGCCAAATGGTATAGCATTTAGATTTTAAAAGAAGTTAAGTGAGTTACAGGAGGAAATAAATAATAAAACTATACTAGTAGGGGACCTCAACTTTCTCCTCTCAGAGCTAGACAAATGTAACCAAAGAATAAAAAAGAAAGAAGGTAAGGGGATGAATAGAATTATAGAAAATTTTGATATGATAGACTTCTGGATAAAACTGAATGCTAATAGAAAGAAATATACCTTTTTCTCAGTGGTATATGGCACCTATACAAAAATTGACCATGTATCAGAGCACAAAAACCTCACAATCAAATGTAAAAAAGCAGATATATTAAATGTATCCTTTTCAGATCATAATGCAATAAAAATTACATTCAATAAAAGACCATGGAAAGATAGATTAAAAATTCATTAAAAATTAAAAAATCTAATCCCAAAGAATGAGTGGATCAAATTTTTTAATGATTACTAAAAATTATTTTACATGTAATTGGGAAAAATAAAATATTATTTAAAAATTATCATTTACAAATGGCAACTAAGAAGAATCCAAAGAGATGTTTGGAGACCTATCTGAGATTAGCAGAATAATAGCAACATACATAGTGTTTGGGTTTGGGTTTTTTTAGAATACAATAAAGATAAAAAAACTTAATAGCAGTAATAACAATGATAATAACAACACTTAAATACTGGAAATGCTTTGATGATGATAGTATTAACCACTAAAGTAAGCAATCCATGAGGGTGCCAGAAATGGACTAAAGATTTGAATTCATTTATCAAGTATCATTACTACATCACAACACAATTAGAAACATGTCTCACTAGTTGTAGGCTTTTTGTCAGTGGTACTCTCAGCTCTTAGTTGCCTAGCAAAGCAATATAGATCAAAGCAAAGTAATTGCACAGATAATATAACATAAGAAGTGAAAACTGTGAATTATTTTAATTTGAAAATGAACAAAGAACGTGAAGGCTCTGAAAATCTATAGTTAACACAAATTTCAGAAGAGACTTAATAATAAAAGAAATGGTGAAAATAATTCTTCTTGAAAGGGTTGCTGCTTTTGCCTTTTTCTATATCCTTAGTGCTTAGCATAGTGCTTACCACATAGAAGGTGCTTAATAAATGTTAATCGACTGACTATCTGGAATAATTTTAAAAAGAAGATGGGCAGTTCTTTTTTTCCTAAAATAATCATGATTGCTGCCTCAGCTTTGGAACCTCTACTGCCTCTCATCTCCTGCCTTAGAGCCCTCTGGATCTGATATTCTGGACATCTTGTGCTTGATTTAGCATGGAATCTGGTTTATTTCTCAGATGACAACTCTAGACATGCTGTCTTGACCCTTGGAGGGTCTTGCCCTTAGAATCTGTTGATTGCTTATGCATGCCTCACTAAGGATGAGTGATTGAGTCTCATAGATCAGGAATCAAATGACTTAGACCATTGTGGATTGATTGGGGACGAACTGTGAGATGAAGCCTTCCCTTGGTGCTGGGCTGAACAAAAGAGATTCAGTTACAGAGTGGGCTCTTTTCCCTCTTTTGTTTCTAGTTGGTTTCTTCAGAAGGAACCTGAGAGAAGTGAGAAAGACCAGGTAGTTAAAAACAAAGTAGACCTGAGTTCCAGGGGGCGGGATGGAAGCTTATGCTTATAGGCAGCAATGTGGCACAGTGCAGTCAAGAAGACTTGAGTTCAAATCCAGTCTCAGACACTAGCTGTGTAACCCTGGGCAAGTCACTTAATTTCTACCTTGGTTTTCTCAACAGCAAAATTGAGATAATAATAGCACCTACCTCACAGGGTTGTTGTGAGAACCAAATAAGTTATTTATAAAGCATTTAACAGATTGCCTAGTACATAGTAGGCACTTAATAAATGCTTGTTTTCTCCCTTCCTTTATTCCATCTTATTAGTTGCTATCACTATCACGCACTCATCCTGAAAGAAGAATCCCTGGCCCTAGCTTTGGAGAAGAGGTTATATAACCTATGAATTTGAGAGACGGTATCTGTGGAGGGGGGACAACCACATGGTCAGGTGATGGGAGTGACTGAATCCAAGCCTTCTAGAGAACCATTGAGAACTCCTAAAACTCCAGCTTTCTGGGTAAAGGAGAAGGGGATTTCCTGAAAAATCTTGAGCTCCTGGAGTGGTTTTTGCACAGAGGAAAAGGATGTTCTTGGGCAGAGAAGAGTATCCAGAAGCGTGTTATCTGAGGGCTGAGCTGGGGGATCTTCTGGATAACACCAGACTAAGGGTTTCTCTCTAGAAACTTCAAGTTGGTGGGTTCCAGAACTGTCCTTCTAAAGAGAGAAGGAGGAAATAACTGGACAGTTTCAGTTTCTTAGATTGAGGGAGTGAGGGAGATCTGAGAAAGGGGGAAGTTCTCTGATTTTCTGGCTTCTTGGCAGGAAAAGGATCACCCACATGACCTTTAAGTTGGAGGAGCTACAAAAGATTAAGTCATGACACGAAATGAGCAAAAGACGGTTTTGGCTTTCCATGTCTACCAAAAATGTTATTTAAATAGTGCAGGTCCAGGGAAAAGTTGCTTGCTCCTCTGGCAACACCAAGTTTATTTCAATTCTAAGGGAGAGTCCAAACTACAAAGTGGCACTATGTATCTGTGGGACTTTAGAACGCCCTCATGGGAAAGTGGGACTCACCAGGGAGGGAGGAGAGATAAACTGATAATTTATCGTGAGTCCTCTGTGTGGTTTTTGCATTTTCTGTGGAGTGAAATAAAATCTGTCCTCTACCCAATACACCTTCCTCATTACTTTGAGTTCTTATGTGGGATCTGGGAATCCTTTAACTAACATCGATGGAGACCTAGATAAGAGCTCTATTCTGAGCTTTCCCAGAGGGAACTCTGTGTGTGGACAAAATAGGTCAAGGAGATAGTGGGGGTCAGGAGGGGGTGGGGTTTGATACTGAATCCAGTCCATGTAAGGTGAGAACTTGGAGTGTTAGCTTCCAAGTTATATCTGTAATTTCCAGAATGTATCAGCCCTTTCTCCCCTTGGTTAATGGATAAACTGACACTTTCCTAATCTGATAGTTTATATTTTTATGGTCTTATATGCAAAAGAAATCTGAAGAGAGAGCTCAATAAGGACTGAAGTAGTTGCAAAAGAGAGGGTGTACAACTTACACTTGACTTCAAAGAATGACTGTGATCTGGATATCAATGGAAGAAGGGAGAGGACATGAGCAAATGTACAGCTTAAGGAGACAGCATGGTCAAAGTTATGGAGGTGGCCATTATCACAGTACCTGGTAGGAGACATGGAGAAAATGGTCTTAGATGGATATCTTTTGGAAAGTTGTATATTTGCTTATACAGGTCACTATCAGTATCTGGGGGGCAGGGGAAGGAAGTTCTGGACCTGTGATTTAATTGATCAAAAAGAGGTTAACATATACAGAACTGCCCTGCAAAGTCCTAAAGAGTAACATGGGACACTGGGATATGAGGTGACTTATCACACAGCTATTACGTGTCAGAGACAAAGGTCTTTTCAGGCTGGCTCTCTATCCACTATACCATACAGACTCTTTATCAGTATTTATCCTGGGATGAATCTTAGCTCTTAAAATTATTACTCCACAAGTGATTCTTCCAAAGGTATCTATTTCATTGCAAAAGTGGCTGACTGTTAGAAATGGAGAGAATTGGATTCCTAATTCAGTAGGCTTTCATACAATTTGAAGGAACATTGTGGCTGTTTTCTTGTAAACCAGTGTACATGGAGTAGAGACAAGCAGAGGCACTTTGAAGTGAAATAGCTATAAAAAATTAATTGGGCACTGCCTTATGAAATTTCATATTCCTTGGACTCAGCTCAGTGGGTGCTGTTTAAAAAAAATCTGGGAATTTCCAACGTGGCAGATCAGAAGGAAAAGAAAATTGTTCCTTCCAACCATGGAGTGACACACAGTAAGTAGGAGGGCCACATGCTTTTCCTTCTACTGCATGACCTTTGTGGCTTCCACTGTCTTTGTTTTACTCTGATGGAGACTCCACAGTGACAGTAGTGGTGGAGGGGAATTGGCTTAATGGTAACCTGATCTGGCTGGAAATCATACGAGATATTTTGAGACCACCAGGCCATATCAAGAGATGGAAGTCTTGGTTGACCTTGTACAGTGACATCATGGATTTGGGTCTGAGAAAGACATGGACATGCATAGTCTGAATTCCTCAAGGGCAATGACTTGTAGCCTTTTTTTCTAAAAATTCACAAGAAAGGCTTGGTAATTGATATTATCTCCCCTGCTAGCTTCTAAATGACATGGCCTCAGGGGACAAAGGATAGAGGGCACAGAGGCTCAGCCTACGGCCTAGCAAGGTTTTATTCCACTAAGTGAAAGTCAGGTCAATGTGGGCTCCTCATGACTAGGACGCTCATTTATCTCTGAATGAAATAAAACTGTAGACATATCTGTCACTTTGTGAAATATAGATTTGCATAGCCTGGAGGAGAAGGAAAGGTTTGATAATGGAATGGGGGCACAGATCACTTACTGAGAGGCAATAGCAATAATCCTTGGGCTAGTTGCCATAGTAGGAAGGTGGGCCTGGTGGGTGCGCCATTATGTATGTTCTGAGACTTTCTATGTGGTTGGCAACACAAAGAGAAGGAGGGCGGGGTGGGCTTGGCACTGGCCTTTGCAGTGGCCACTCGCCTCAAATTATTATTGTATTTAATTAGTTGCAGCTTGAAAAATGGCTTTGAAATTGGAAGACAGGGCCAAAGTGCTAGGGATTTTTTTTATAAATCATTTAATTTTGTGATTTGGAAAACAAAACGCCTCTTGGATAGCTGAGCCACCATCAGGGCTGCCAACCTTTCCCTCCACAAAGAGGCCACTTTTCTTCAGTGGTTGTTTTAATTGTTTGCCTTAAGAACAGCTTCAGAATGTAGGGGAAACAGAAGCCTAGAAATAAAGTGGATTTGACACTCAGGCTGGAGCCTGGGAGGGATGTTAAAGGTGTTTCCCCTTTGGCAGTTACAATTAGCCCCATTAGCCAATGTGTAACCCATAAACTTAAGGAGAGCATAAATGGTGAAAACAAATGATTAAGGAAGCCCCTGGGAAAATTTCTCTGCCCTGGAACCTGTTCGCTGAAGAGGCATGGAAAGTTCATACGGTATATGTCTCTCAGTAGTAATTAACCTCAATTACTACCCTATAGTCTATAAAAACAGCTGCATCTGTCAGAGGTCAGCGAGGCATCTGCAATTGTGTCTGGGTTTTCCATAACACTAGCTCGATATAGATGGCTTGTTTTTCGGGAGCATTTTTAGACATGGTGTGAATAGTAACTGGCATTGTTTGAACACAAATATAAAAGGCAGAGGAGCAGGTGTCTTCCCAGCCGGCCCTCTTTTGCCTGAGTGTTGAGATAGTCTTTACCTTCTCTCTTTCTGGTTCAAGGGTGAGTCACAAGAAGAGGAGGTTGGGGAAGCTCTCCCAGCCCTTTCTTTCAGATTTTTCTTCCCCCAGGGAAAGAAGTGAT
The DNA here is from genome assembly GCF_900497805.2 of Vombatus ursinus. NCBI lineage: Eukaryota > Metazoa > Chordata > Mammalia > Diprotodontia > Vombatidae > Vombatus > Vombatus ursinus. The sequence continues at coordinate 6,536,114 of NW_020954550.1, forward strand.
CCAGCCCTTTCTCTGAACAACATTTTGTGGGTATTATCTCCTTTACCCATCCTAAAGGGTTAAAAAGGACCTATATATAACTATATGAATATATACTCATATACATACATATATATCCATGTATACATGTGTGTACTTGCATGTATTATTTGGCTGTGTCTATAGGTATACTGTGTATATACACATCATGTATTGACATATGCACACATTCACATGTATATCAACATATGTGCATATGTACATATGTATAATCATATGTGTATATATACATTCATGTATATGAATACATTGCACATATTTTTCTATATACCTCTGTTTTTAGAACTATTTTCTCCATCTCTAAGCCAGCCACTAAATCACGACAGCCATTACATTAATTGCATATCAGTTTTTTACATGCACAATGCCTTCAAATTTACATTGTTTCTTCTCCCTCTGGCTCCCTTTCTATAATGTCTCTGATCTGTTCTAGTGAATTCAAAGGCTTCAGCTGGTCTTCTGTCTCAGAGTCTTTATCTCCAGATGATGGCTCTTTGTCCTGACTCTCTGCTCTTGCTTTTAAACAAGGCCCCATAATTGGTTTCTTTGTGGCTGTAATTTTCCTCCCTTTCTCTCACATTCTCTTGTGCTTCTAAAATCTTGTGCTATGACTCCTTCCATGGCTAGACAGATGGAGACAGTGTAGCTGAGGGAAAGCCATGCTGAACCTGAGAGGGTTCAGGTCTGGAATTGAATCCCAGCTCTGCTCTTTACTATCTATGTGATGCTGGGCAAGTCATCTAACCTGTATGGGCATCAGTTTCCTCATTTGTATCATGAGAGAGTTGGCCTAAGTGACCCCTAAGGTTCAAGTCTCTGATCCCAGATCATCTTGTGCTCTTGACTTGACTACCATCTCTTGGGCAGGTGCTGTCCCTTAGACCATAGAGCTTTATGTCAACTTTAACAAACGCTTTGTTATGTAAGACATTGCATATTCACCACTGCTTCACTGAATGGGCATTGCTTCAGTCAAACTGAAGCTTGGGAAAGACCTTACCTTAAAAGGCTAAGGCCTCCCACTGCATCCGGGACCATCTCCAGTCCTCCTGATCTATATCTTGCCACTGGACCCAGATGGTTCCAGAGAAGAGAGTGAGGCTGGTGACTTTGCACAGCTCTGCCTCATTTAAATCCAATTCATTTGCAAGTCATGACATCACCTTCCTGATGTCATGGTCCTCTTCCAGAATGAAGGACAAACAACCTACAACAATAATAGCTGATATTTATACAGAGCTCAGTGGCACAGTGCATAGGATCCTGGGCCTGGAGTCAGGAAAATTCTTATTTATGAATTCAAATCCAGCCTGAGACACTTACTGGTTGTGTGATCCTTTGCCTCAGTTTCTCATCCATAAAATGTTTTGGAGAAGGAAATGGCAAACCACTCCAGTATCTTTGCCAAGAAAAACCCAGATGGTTTTATGGAGAGTTGGATACGACTGAAATACTCAACAACCATACCCTACACTCCTTTTTAAAAGATGAATGACAAGGTCATTCAGATTGTAAAGGAAGAGTTAGGAAAAGAATCTGAACTTCTTTTCTCTCACCCTCTCTCCCCAATCCTTCATGCTATGTGGGAGAGGCATACAGGAAAGAAGGGGAGATGAATGGACCAGCTAATATGCCAGCCCCAGTAGATGGATGCTAAATATCTGGAAGAGACCCCCAAATAGGGTAAGGCTAGGTCACAATTACTGCCTTAAAATAAGCACTGAAGTCATGATTTGTATGCAGTTCCTCTGACTCCATAGCCAGTGTTGCTTCTATTCCAGCACACTGCTTCCTCTCCTGTTTTCTAAAGTCCAAAGTCTGGAGGTTCCCAGATTGGCTGTTCTATGGAGCCCCCACAGGTGTTGTCTTTTCACAGCCACAAGGTATTGCTTTGTATCATTGCCAGAGTGTCCCTTTAAGGCACTGGTGTTCAGGTAGCAAGGGCAGCTAGGTGGCACAGTGGATAGAGTGCCAGGCCTGGAGTCAGGAAGATTCATCTCATCCTCCTGGGTTCAAAATTGGCCTCACTTACTGGCTGTGTGACCCTGGACAAGTCACTTCACCCTGTTTGCCTCAGTTTCCTCATCTGCAAAATGAGCTGGAGAATAAAACAGCCAAGCACTCCGGTATCTTTGTCAAGAAAACCCCAAATGGGATCACAAAGAGTTGGACATAACTGAAAATGACTGAACAAGAACAACAAAAGTTTAGGTAGCAATCATTTTACTCCGAGTGCTTCTGTCCTTTTGGGGATCCAGTGGAGCTCAAGTGAGGAATAAAATGCAATATCTTATATCAACCTAGAAGGTTAGGGAATAAAAAGTTATTCCTGTTGAAGTAACTCCTATTCAAATGATGAAACAAGATGAAGGTGTCTTGAAGAGTGTACCAAGTCATAGATTGCTAGAGCTGGATGGTACCTTAAAGGTCAGATAACTCTTGCCTGTAGAAGAATCTCATCATTCTAACATGTGACTCTGCTTAGGCTCTAGGATGGAGAGCTAACTCATTGCCTCATAGGATCACAGAATCATAAATTTGAACTTAGGAAGAAAGACCTTAGAGGTCATCTAGTCCAATCCCCTGCAGAAAGAGGAAGACATGGAGGCACAGAGAGAAGTGAGTCACCAAAGGTCACACAAAAAGTAGTTAAGGATTTGAACCTAGGTCTCCTAAATTCAAATGCAGATCTCTTTCCACTTTACTACTCTGATGACTTTACTTTTAGGAAGCTCTAATTTCGACTGAGTCTAAGTCTCCCTTCCTTGTAACTTCCTTCCATTGGTCCAACATTGTTATTGTTGTTTGTCCTTCATTCTGGAAGAGTACCACGACATCAGGAAAGTGATGCCGTGACTTGCAAGTGAATTGGATTGAAGTGAGGGAGGGCTGCGCAAAGTCAGCAGCCTCACTTTCTCCTCCAGAGTCATCTATATCCAATGGCCAAATATAGATCAGGACAACTGGAGATGGCCCCGGATGCAGTGGGAGACCTTGACCTTTTTAAGCTAAGGTCTTTATGGTCCCAGGCCAAGCCCAACTTGGTCATTGTTTGGGCCCTGCTTGGCTCAGAGTGAATGCAAATTGTTTCTGTTTTGACCAGAAACCCTGAGGGTCTTCCAACATTGTATTCTTCAATCAAAGAAGGGTGTTATCATAAGAGGTACTATTATAACCTTATAACCACTAAAAAATCTTATTTTTTTTAAATTGAGAAGCTTTATGCAATTGAACCTACATTTTTCCAAATCATCCCTTTATTACCCTGCCTCACTACTTGACCCTGAGTAAATTAATTAATTATTCCTGGTCTTAGATTCACAGAACCAGAGAATCTCAGCACTCAAAGGGGTTGAACTTCAAGGGTTCATTCCATTCTTGAATAGGAATCCTTTCTACAACATTGCTGAGAAGCGGCCATGCAGCTTCCATTTGAAGACTTTCAATGTGGAGGAAACCACTATACCCCAAGGAAACCTACTTCAATTTGAAAGCTCTGATTTATCTTGAGGGGAGTAGAAATCAGGATACAGTTCACTGCATCAAGTATCAGAGACTCTGATGAGGAGCCCTCTTGGGGTACAGTTAGATAGGTTTGCAGTGAATGGTAAATTGTGGCCACTTTTTTGAGTACTAATTGAGATGCTTCCCTTGCTAAAGAAGCCACTAGTTTCTCAAGCATGGAGATTCTCAAACCTCTTTCCACTTTCGTTTAAGTCTCTGTTACCAACATTCAAGGCAGAGCAGTTGAATTCTAGGATCAGAAAGGTAGCTGATTGCTCTAATGATCTTCTCATTCTGCAGCTATGTGCAGGCTACATGTAAAATCAATCTTTGGGCTAGTATTTAGACTGGCACATTTTAGAGCCTGTGTATGTTGAAAGAAGAAGAATCGGAGAATCAGGTGAGACTTTTTTGTAGCTGAATAATATAGCTTTGGGGCTATGGTGTTCGTAGGAGTGTGTGTGTGTGTGTGTGTGTGTGTGTGTGTGTGTGTGTCCTTGGGGAAGTCTTGTCTATCAGGCTGTGCTATAAACTGCCTGAGGTTCTTGGCACAGAAAACACTAAAAACTTTGGGTTATGTTGACTTTGCCCAAAATCAGCAGCAATCTCATCTTTTATGAGGCTTTCCTGTACCCTTCTGTCTTCTCTTAGTTATGCCTTTGTCAAAGTCTTGGGAATCCCAACAGAATACTTTTTTTCCACGGTCTCTGACCACCATTGTGGTTTGGAAAGCCTTTGTGCCAGGCTCTCTGCTCTCCATTAGGCTGGCTCTGCCAGCAGCGGCAGAGTCCCAAGCCCATCTTAATTTTCTAGTCTTGGGAGCAGGGTTGAGAGAATAGGAATTATCTGGTCTTTGCCCCTTCGGCAACAATGCTCCTCCTGAACCCCAAGGAATAATGAAAGAGAGAATGAGCATTTTTGTGGTCCAGCTGACATTAATGTAGGGAAAAAACACATCACCGGAATTAGAATGTCCTATTAATTAGTCACTTTTTCTTCTAAAATTAAAATGTCTGTACAAGCAGGAAAAGAACAAGTCCTTGATGACCTCATAACTCATTATTTCTAAGAAATATACATAATTCCTGGCTGGGATAAATCTGGAATCGATTTTCCATTTATGCACAGTTGTTGGGACTGAAGGCAGGATTGCAACAGGACTGACTGGTGAGAAAATGGCCATATTTCTGCTGGAGCTAGAGAGGATTGAGGGCTGTTGTTTGCAATCTTGTGGGCAGCTGCCAGAGATCTATTTTCCTTCTGCAATCTATTCTGAGCCCTTTGGAAAGCAGCACTAAGACACTCAATCAGCCTCACTAACCATAACAAGGAGGTGGGGGAATCTTTTCCTCATAAGCTGAGAGCCCCCTTTAGGCCCTTAGAAACCCAAATGCAGATGACTGCATTGCTGATAAGGAAAGGGGTGAAAGGTTTTTGGAAGCTTAGCTTTCACTGATGCTAGGGGCCAAGATGAGAAAGAGACTGGTTCGGGGATTTCTCCACTCTCCTTTCTCGATTTTCCTCTCACCTGCTGAGGGCTGGAAGTCAACCTGCGGAGCCCCATGAGCATTTTGTGGTTGAACTCAAAAAAAGTGCTTTGCTAGACTCTCCCCAGCCGCATCCTTCCTCAGCTTGCACCTCCTCCATTTCCAAGATCACATCCATCCTTTAAGCAAGTGTGACTTACTCCGAATTCCTCTTTGTGGTTAGACGCAGAAGGGATTTTTTGGATACTGTTTAGCCATCTCATGCTACTGAAAGCTGGGCTGGTATTGGCTGGCATCTACTTTTGGAACCCTATGTTAGTGATACTAGGTCCATAACCCCAAGAAGGCTGCATACCAAGAATATAGGTTACCACATAATTCATAAGCAACAAATTCATCTCAGAGCACAGGGGACTATTTGCTGTTTCTTCGGAAGGGGGTCAGGGGTAGGGTTGAGTTTCCACTGTACTTATGGTCACCAGCTAACCAAACACTGAGATGGCAGGCACCAAGGTCAAGAAGTGAGCACGCCGCAGAAAACATTTATTAATTTCGACAATTTGTAGCCAAGCCCTACACAAACATGTTCAGACATACAGTATGAGTGAGTATAAGATCTGGTAGTTATCAGGTTCATGTGATTAATGCAGAAGGCCAAAATCAATGATTTCAGGCAAAAAAAATATGGTTTTTTAAAAAAATCAACAAACAAATCATCACCTTGAGGCTAGATTATAAGGAATGTTTTTTTAAAAAATATTTACCAAATTATCTGAATAATTGGCAAACTGAAATGTTACTTTTAAGCTTCAGTTCAATTGAAATAATAATTTTAGTGTAACATTAAGGACACAGATTAAATACTAGAAAATTAGGATTAAATACTTATTATAATGAAACATCTTCTCATATGTGTACCATTTCTAGGTGAAGTGATGGTTTCACTTTCAATATCCACTAGAGTGGAAATTATATCCAAACTTTAGAGCGAGAGAATCTGGGTTCAGATTCTATCTCTTATGCTTATTACCTGAGTAACTTGGGCAAATTACTTCACTTCACTAAATCTCCATTTTCTCATCTGTAAAATGGGAGGATTGGATTAGATGGTCTCAAAAGTTTCTTTCAGTTCTAAGTCTATGGTCTGATGATTTTACCAGTAAGCACAAAACTTGTGCTTTCTACCTGTATCCTCTAATACAAAGCACTGTGTTTTGTTTAATGAGAGCTTTTCATTCATTCATTCATTCATTCATTCATTCATTCATGTATTTTACATGGAAGTTTACATGAGAATAATTCTTCTCAATTAGGTATTTCCCCATAGGTAGTGGAAGGGGCAGCTAGGTGGTACAGTGAATAGACCAAGAATTAAGAAGACTCCTCTTCCTGAGTTCAAATCTGTCTTCAGATACAAGCTGTGTGACCTTGGATAAGTCTCTTAACCCTGTATTTTATATCTGTAAAATCAGCTGGAGAAGGAAATAACAACCACTCTAGTATCTTTGCCAAGAAAACCCTAAATGGGGTCATGAAGACTCAGACACAACTGAAAAACAACTGAACAACAAAATAGGTAGTGGAAGATAGGTGATGAGTTTCTTTGTCCACTTTTTCTCAAAGCCTAAACCCAGAGTACCATGTGCAGTTCGAATACCTGTATCTTTATGAATTTTGCTCTTGGGGTTACATCAGTTCTAAAGTTATGCATATTTGTTAAATCTCATTTGTTCACTTCTGTCTTATGTATATGTTATAATGTCAGCACACTGATCAATATGGCAGCTAATTGTGACTTCAGAGGACTAAAGGTGAAGCATGCCCCCTCCTGCACCACTCAAAATGAGAGACATTAGACTAGGGCAGTGAAATGATGTATTTGTTGTTAGACATATTTTCATTTGTCTTGTTTAACTATACTTCTTTGTTACAAAGAAGGTGACAGAAATGTGAAAAAAAATCAATAAGATGTTTTTTAAAAAAGCATGAAACCTCCCTCAAGGACAAAGCTTTGGGCCAGCCTGATCAGAGGTGTGTCTAATAGAACACAGCACTGAGATAAGAGAGCTAAGCTCAGCACAGACATTCAGCACCAACACACTTCAGGATGACGTTTGTTAGAGTCAGTATAGAGATAGTTGTGCCTTTTATTTTTTATTAATTTCTTTGTTTATCTACACACCTCCCTAGCTTTTTATATGATATTATGATAGATCTATTTTATAGAGGAAAGTCAGGTGAAAATTCAGTGCTTTGGTGCCCTGAAAGCTCCCTATAAGCCTGTCTAGACCTTGAATATTCTCCATTTCCTTCTGTTTCACTTAGTCTTCTCTTCTAATTAGGAACGAAAGAAGGAAAGAAGGAAGGAAGGAAGAGAGGGAGGGAGGTCCTCTTTTCAGGCAGGACAGACATCTACTAGAGTCTCATTTCTCTCCCAGTCCCATTCTGCGCACATGCATTGGTTCAGGCTGCCATAGTAGCACAGAGGCAGGGTGTGCTGTAGAACAGTTGTCTCACACATGGGGAGTTGGGCCAATGGTGGGAAAGATGAGTACATATGAATCCAGGGTGGTAGTGGCAGTGGTGCCACCAGCAATATGTGTAAAAATTGATTCCCTGCCAACACCACCACCTCTCAACCACTCTGTAGCTCTACCCCCAAATGAAGCAACAAGCCACCCACCATCCTGGTACAAGTTACAATTTATTTATTTTACCTTTTTAAAATAATATTTGATTTTTTACCCCAATTACATGTTAAAACAGTCTTTAATATTTGGGTTTTTTTTAAGTTTTGAGTTCCAAATTCTATCCCTCCCTCCCTCCTCCACTTCCTGAGATGGTAAGCAATTTGATAAAAAATATCAAAACTGTCTGTAGTCACACAAGTTACGAAGATTCCATTTTGTGGGAAGTGAAGGATAAACAGCAAGCCATGAGAGGAACTGTGGTGGTGAATGCTTTTATCTCATGGCAACTGTGCGTTGCTTATTGAACTTTAAAAGGTCTTGGCAAGGTGTGATGGGAAGAAAGATCTGGTTTCTGTTGAGTGGACTTTACAATCTCAGGTAAGATCAGAGAGGCCCAAGGTGCACACTTCAAGAGGGGTGGGGAACACACCTCCCAGGTGAGTGGCTGTTAGCTTTGTATTTTGTTGTCCTTTTGCCATGGTCCTGTGTTCTGTTTTCAATTTGATTCAATTCAACAAAGAATGAATACAAAGTGGGATGGATTTGGAGTCAGGATCTATATTCAAATCCTGGCTCTGTTGCTCACTGCAACTCTACCCTCTGTGACCTGGGACAAGTCACTTAGAGATCAGTTTCCTCTTCTCTAAAATGAAGGTGATGGGTTTGATGTCCTCTAAGGTCCCTTCCAGCTCTAAATTTGGGATCCAATAATACTATTATCCCTGGAACATTTATAAAGAGGCTACAAGGTGCCAGGTACCACATACACAAAGATAAAAAAAGAAAGAATCTCTGCCTTCAAGGAGCTTCTACTCAACTAGAGAGAATATAACATGTACACCACAATAAATACAAAGCACATACACTAGAAAATAATGTCATTTCAAAAGGGCAAGAGGATCAGTCCCTGGCAAGATCAAGAAAGGCCTCATATGGATGACAACACCTGAGCCTATCATGAATGAAGCGAGGGGCTGGAGATTGGTGGTGGTGATGATGGTGAAAGGAATCTTTCATGATTGAATCACTTATCAAAAGAAATGAACTTCAGTGTTGGCTTCCAAAAGGCCAGGGTCTATAGACTTCAGCAAACCAGAAAAGAATGCCTATTCAGGCAGCAACAGAGAAAAGTGAAAAGAGAAAGGGATAAATAAAAATGTACATCTTAAATTCTCATCATCAGAACTCTGGCAGATACCACCCAGTTGGCAAGTCTTCAAGTGTAGGTCCAGGGAAGGTCTGTGGGCCTGTCCTCTAAGCGCTACTTTAGCTAAGTTTAGGTCATAGCTTCATTCCATTTTGAGTAGGAAAGGTTTTTTTAGCAGTCGCCTATTCCAACCCCACATACTTTCTTCTGTCTAGTCCGGATGAGACCGTGTGATACAGTGGACAAAGCACTGGCTTGGAAACCAGAAAATCTGGGTTCAAATCCTGTATCTAATACTTATTACCTGTGGGAACTTGGGAAAATCATTTAAACTCCAAGGACCTCAGTTTCATCATCTGTAAAATAAGAGAGTTGAACTAGATGGCACCTAAGGTTAATTCCAGCTCTAAATCTACTGTTCTGTGATCCCACAACCTGTGATTTCTTCTCCTGAGCTCATCTGAAAAAGGAGTTTTCATTATCTTTCTTCTGGATTATTGTAATAACCTGCTCTGCTTCAAGCCTTTCTCATCTCCAGTCTATCTGCCACACAAATGCCAAACTGTTTTATCTAAAGCACAGATCTGACTATGTCACTTGCATGTTCAGTAAGCCCCAGTGATTCTTCCCTACAACCCTTGGGACCAGAAACAGCTTGCTTTGTTGGCATTTCTTTATTACACACTATTCCTCTTCACACATTCCATGAAACAAGAACAATGACTTTCTTATTAATTCTTATACACACCACACCATCTCTTTGCTTTGTATAGGCTCTCCCCCATGCCTGGTAGGCACTCTTTCCTCACCTCTGCCTCTCAGAATCCCTAATTTCCTTCAGGATTCTGTTCATAAAGCTTCTACCTGAAGACTTTTCTGATATCCTCTTCTGCCAGCACCTCCCTCAAAAGAAACTGTCTTGTGAGTACACCTGTGTCTATATCTATCTACATATATAGAGGTATAGCTTTGGACACCTGTATATACATCCATGTATTTATGCATACATATATATGAGCAGCTACGTGATGGGCCTGGAGTCAGAAAGACTCATCTTCCTGAATACAAATCTGGTCTCAGACTCCTACCATCTTTGTGACCCTGGACAAGTCACTTAACCTTGTTTGCCTCAGTTTCCTCATCTGTGAAATGAGCTGGAGAAGGAAATGGCAAAACTCTCCAGTATCTCTGTCAAGAAAACCCAAATGGGGTCACAAAGAGTTGGACACGACTGAAACAACTGAACAACAACAATATGTGTGTGTATATGTGTTATGTGTGTATGCACATATATCCACACTTTTTTATGTTTTCATAGTCATATACACATACCACACACACACACACACACACACACACACAGTGTCATATACACAGACATTATTATATATTTACATGCTGTTTTCCCAGCAGGAAATAAGCTCCTCAAGGACAGGTACTTCATATCCTCAGAGCCTAGCACAGTGCCTGGCCTATAGTAGGTACTTAACAAGGATGAAGAATGGTGACAACTTCTTTGAGTTTGGAAATCCTAGTGATTATGAAGGTAATTAGGAATTTGGAATTGTTAATAGTATGAAGGGGTTTAGTGGCCCCAAAGGCAGAAAAACTGGGGTCCAAGTTCTCCATCTAACACATCTTGGCCTGTGCAATCGAAGGCAAGACATTTAATCTCTCAGTGCTCTAGGGAATTTTCCAAGACCCGGTGTTGTAGAGAAGCACCCTGACTGCATTGGGAAAGTTTTCTCATTTGGGGGTTCCCTCTGTACCAATGAAATCTACCTCTGGTGAAAGTAATGTTGGCTTAGTTCATTTCTGGGCCACACACACACACACACACACACAAACACACACTGTTTTCAAGGAGATCTATGATATAGACATATATGTACATATAGTCATACACAGGCATATATTAATATATCCATAAGACCAAAATTTCCTTTGACTTTCTGGTAAAATTTTAGCTCACACAAATATACCAGTTGTTTGAGATAATCTCTATTCATGAGAGATTTATATTTTAATATAAAATCTTAACTTTCTAGTAACATACACCCTAGTTTAAAGAGGATTAAATTGGGTAAATCATTCCTCAAAGTTCTATCTCTGAGGGGGGAAAAAGCTGATCTGTAAGCATTTACCATAGTTAAGCATCAAGTGCCCCACCCTTGTCCAGTGGGGCAGAAGAAGGTATATAAACCCACCTCACATTGTTTTTCATGTTCCTGTACCATGGTCAGACCAATCTAATTATTGTATGGATTATAATACAGTGTATGAGAGAGTGGGAAAGTGGGAAACTAGTAAGCTTCCACAAAGATTGTAGTGGCTGGCCCTGGGGTGGGGAACCTTCAGCCTCGAAGCCACCCGTGGCCCTCTAAGTCCTCAAGTGCAGCCCTGTGACTGAATCTAAACTTCACAGAACAAATCCCCTTAATAAAAGGATTTGTTCTGTAAAACTCGGACTCAGTCAAAAGGCTGCACCCAAGGACCTAGAAGGCCTCAGGTTCCACACCCCTGGGCTGGGCTGTGGTACCTTGGAGTTGACCTCTTCTGTTTTCCTTCATGTTGGTTTGTGTGGCTTGGGTTGTTGTATCCATGGGAGAGCCTGTGTGCTTCCTTTGGTGTCTTAGGTGATTCCATACTTCCTAAGAATAAAAACTCAGGGTACTTCCAAGAGAGCACGTGAATAGTTATGCTATGTCATATAGACAGAGCCTTAAAGAGTGTTTCTGATCCATCACAACTGATCTCTTTGCTCTATCACTGGGGAAGATTACCAGTGGTGGATATTTTTGTAACAGATTATGACCATGATACAACCCTGGCCCCAAGAAATAGTTGTGCTGAGATCTAGAACTTCCTGCCTCCCAAGGAGCAATCCTTCCTCCTTACCATGCTGCCTCCCCCATAAAAGAGGACCTACTTTTGTTCTGACTTTTTTATAACTATCTTATTGACTGGCTTTGAATTAGGAGGAGGTCACTTTGGGCTCCGTAGTTCACATCCCTGTCCCTACCAAGTTTTGGCCCAGGATTTATAGAAAGGTAAACACTTTAACTCTGAAGGTTATGTACTCTACGACATATTGTTACACTAATACTCTTGGTGGTCAGAGGGTGTGATTTCACTGTCCGTCCCATGCCAAGTTTGTTTCTTGAAGGACAGCACAGACTAACCAGAACCAAAAGATGCTATTATGCACAGAAAGCTACCTCCCTGTCCTCACACCATTACCCAAAGAACTTCCTTTTCTGAGATGTCTAAACTGGTCCATACCATGGACATCCTAATGAAGCAGCCATGGGTGTCAGCTGCCTGCATGTGATGGCTAACAAGGTACCTATTAAGAAGGGAGAACAGAGGCAGCTAGGTGGTGCAGTGAATAGAGCTCTGGCCTTGGAGTCAGGAGGACCTGAGTTCAAATCCAGCCTCAGACACGTAACACTTTCTAGCCGTGTGACCCTGGGCAAGTCACTTAACCCTGATCGCCTCACAAAAAAAAAAATGGTCACTCAAGATGAGCCTAAGAAAACACAGTACAATCCCTAGGAAAAGGAATTGTACAGGCCATATCAAACAAGAAACCTTACAAAGTTACTTTTAAATTTTTCTCTTCTTTTACTCAAGATACCTGAATTCTACCCAAGTTCACATTAGTGTTTGCCTTTTGATTTTGTTTGTTTGGTCAGCAACTGGATTTTTAAAGCTTAAAAGGGCTGCATTTTCTCCTGCTCCGTTCTCTATACCATGACATAACTAAACACATTGAGACATAGCTTGCCAAAAATACTTTGCTATAAGGCTAAAAAACATACAAGGTAAAGTTCTAGCCCTCAAATACAAGGTGGTTAGAAACTTACAAGGAAGTGGAAATAGAATTTTTAATGGAAGGCTGCATTTCCCCGTAATTACAGAGTTTGCTATTAGCCATGGATCTCAAACCCCTAGAGCAACCAAAAATCTATTCCGGGATTTAGCACCAGTGAATTCTTCCGGTTATCATTATCAACTCCATTTATTGTCACTCTGTTTCTAAAAGTCCTTTGATGTAACATTAAAAGAGTTTGACTGTAATGAAATAATAATAAAAAAAAAAAACAACCCTAACAAACTTTTAAAAGGAAAGTTAGCTTTGAAGCTATTCTACCTGGAAAAGTTTAATGAAATTGAATCCCAAGAGTATGCTACAGCTGAGGGATGTTTGATATCATTAAAGTTTGCAGTAGAATGAACAAATCCTGGAGTAGGTGCTCAACACCTACTATTACGATGATCCTAATTTTGATTCACTTTGGGTTCTAGAGGCAGGTCACATTATAATGCAGATGAAGATAGCTGATGTCACATTTGCTTTTTTGTTGTTTATTTATGTAGGACAGGTGAAAGAAACTGGATTTAGAATCTGAGAACTTGGCTTTAGCACTCACCTCTGCTGCTACCTGTCTGACCCTGGGTCACATAGTCATATACTCAGCCTCTCTGGGGTTCATTTTCCTCATGTATAAAATGGGTAGAGGTATTGTATTAGTTTCTATGGTCCCTTCCAGTTTTCAGGATATGATACTGAGAAGCTGTTGAACGCAGCTGTTTAGGAGCTGACAGCCGCTGTTGACCTTCCTAAGAGGGTACTGAAGCTGACCTTGTAGCCATTCCGTGAGTTGCCTGAGGGTGACCCGATGTTACCACTCCCCTTAGCCTCTGGCTGTTTTGTAAAAACTCAACTCTCCCTTTCCCCAAGCTTGCTCTACGGACATTTAGTGCGTTATACAAAACAACTTACTTTGTAAAACCTTAGAATGTCCCAAAGGTCTTGCAACTGCAGCTGGGCGGTTCTAAGAAGTTCCTCCTCTAAAAAAAGAGGTGGATGATCTAAATGGCAATCTAGATGGCCTTTAGATCTAGTGAGTCAGTCAACACATATTGTCCTAAGTGTTGGATATGAAAAGAAGGAGAAGGTAGGTGGTGTAGTGGATGGAGTGCAGGGCCTGGAGTCAGGAAGACTCATCTTCGTGAGTTCATATCTGTCCTCAGGCACTTACTAGCTGTGTAACCTTGGACAAGTCATTTCTACCCTGTTTGTCTCTGCTTCCTCATCTGTAAAACGAGCTGGAGAAGGAAATAGCAAACCACTGCATTATCTTTGCCAAGAAAACCTCAAATGGGGTCCCAAAGAGTAAAGTATGACTGAAACGACTGAGCAACAAAAAATAACAAATGGAAAGAAAGGTGAAAACATGGTCTCTGCCACCACGCCACTCATATTTTAATTGGAGAAACAACATGCAAAAAAGTAGGTACATAGAAGATATATATATCTGTGTGTGTATGTGTATATATATAATATATAGATGATATATACACATGTATATGTACACATAGTATATATACATATATACACATGTATACATATGTGATATATATTTATGTGTGAATACACATGCAGAATAAATGAAAATAATCTTAAGGGGGGGTACTGGGTTAGGGGTGGGGTGTTGGCAACAGAAAATTGGGGAGGGTCTATTGCAAAAGGTGGGATTTGAGCCTTGAATTGAGAGCAGGGGAAGGGGTATTCTAGGCACAGGAATCAGCCAACGTAAAGTTACAAAGATGAGAAATGGAACATTGTGTTTGATGAACAGCTCTAAATGTATGATCCTATGATCTCAGGCATTCTTAAGGAAAGTCATAAGCTGAGGGAAGGGAACGCAACCAGGTAGAATCTATATGATATCCTTTTAAATGACCAAGATAAGGCAGATCTAGCTAGTCAGAATTGACTTGTGCAGCTTACCACCAGTTTCTATTCCCTTTCTGATACATCCCATCTGGCTGGTGTATTGCCTAATAATTCCCTGGCCTTTCCCTCTCTCCTTTTTCCATAATTTTCCACGGTGATGTTTACCTCTTGAAAAATCTTTTAAAATAGAATAAACCCTCAACTATCTGGAATTGTGTCAGGATTCAAAATCTTGGGGTTAGCTGTATCTGACATCTCATGAGGAACTTTTCATTTAACTCTAGGAGCAGATTTAATTTAGAACAGAGCCTGGTTTCCTCCTCTTCTCAGTTGGCTTGCCTAAGGTTCAGTTCAAGAGGCTGTGTTCTTTCACCCTGAATTCCTGAGGAGTTTCCAGAGGTGGCCATTCTGGCTGCCTCAATGGGATGAAAACAAGATCTTTCAGTTCCCCTTGACCAGGTTTTTTCCTGTGAGATCTGCAGATTCCTCAGGGCTCTGGAGCAACCTCAGGAATGAGCTGCAACCTCACTGAAGAATGATGCATAAAGACTGGTTCAGCCTCATTACTCCATGATGTCAGAGCCAAAGGAAATACCTGCCAGTCCTTTCAGATATCCTTAGGGCAGTAGGAGCATCTGGACCAACTTTGGTAGGCAGAATCACTCCTAGGTGCTGGGTTGTTGTTGTTTAGTCATTTCAGCTATTCTCCAATTGAACAACTTTGAGTGACTAAGTCATTTTGACTATTATTCATATCCAAATTAACTATAAAGGACATATAAAGAAAGCCATTATCTGCATCCACAGAAAGTACTGATAAATAGAAATCTGTATACAATAATTTTACATACATACACACATACATGTATATATGTATATGTGTGGGTATATATGTATGTGTGTATATATTACATATATATGTATGTATTTGTGTCTAATGGTGGCCATCTCTAGGGTGGGGGGAGAGGGGAGGGAAGAAAAAAATTTACATGATAACTTTATTATATATTTAAAAGGAATAGAAAGTTGTACATAAAAGATTTGTAGTTTCATGAACTATCATCTTTTTTATTATATTATGTTATGGAAATGCTTGTTTTATTCCACAAATTAAAAATGAAATAGATAAATGTGAAAAAAATAATTAAACTCACAGAAGTTGATGAGGTCACCAAGTTAAAGAGTAATTACTTTGTGGTATTAGATAGCTTGTTTGGACTTCTATCTCCATCCCAGGGCCAATTGTATACATGCATGTTGTGCCTGCCTCTCTCACCTGAACTATAGGAAGCAGCTTTTTAAAAATGAAATGTTTCATTGACTTCACTCCTCTTTCCCATTTCATGCCTCACTGATCACCTTTTTTTTTCTGATATCAGAGGAATTCTGCCTGTGCTAGTTAGGGTATTACTTTGAAAGTATTTCTGTGATAATTTTCTCAAGTGGCATTTTCTTTTCTGTGTGAACTTATCCAGTCCCTGCCCTATGGCTCTTCTGCTAAGTGACCTGATTTTATTGTCCTTCTTTATTTCCCTAATGGATCCATTATTGGAAGATTGTTTTTGTATGGGTTTGGGTTCTTGATTGTTCTAAGAGGTGAGATTACTTCACCCATTCTGCATACTGACATTCAATAATTTTCAGACTCCTTATATGAGGCTTCCTTAGGACTCTCAGAGTACTTTTTTTGGGGGAGGAGGGTATGGCGGGAGTGGGTAGCCCAACATGAGGTAGCTGAAAGTGCTGAATTTGGAATTTGGAATAGCCCTGGTTTCAAATCCAAGTGTCCTGTCTGACACTTGCTAGCTATATGGTTTTAATCAAGGCACTTAGCCTAAATTTTCTCATCTGTAAATTGGAGATTCTAATGCTTACATAAGCTGTGAAGAAAATGCTTTGGGGATTGTAAAGTGCTCTAAAAATAAGAAGGACTTGGGTCACATGTTATTATTGCTGTTTGTCCTTCCTTCTCAAAGAGGACCATGACACTAAGAATGTGATGCCATGACTTGCGGGTGAATTGGATTTAAGTGAGGAAGGGCTGTGCAAAGTCACCAGCCTCACTCTCTCTTCTGGAGCCATCTGGATCCAGTGGCAAGATATAGATCATGACAACTGGAGATGGGCCCTGATGCAGTGAGAGACCTTGGCCTTCTTAAGCTAAGGTCTTTCCCAGGTCCCATTTTGACTGAGGAATGCCCAGTCAGTGATTAAGGCTAGGTAAGAAATGAGGCAAAGAATGCCTCATTACCTAGTTAAAACAACAACAACAACAATCTGGGATGGGAAGACTGGGAGGGGGGTGGAGATTTCTGGCCAAAACAGAAACAATTGCTATTTATATTCACTCTGAGACAATCCTAGACCCAAACAATGACCAAGTTGGGCTTGACCTAGGACCTACTGTTGGCTAATCAATGAGAGCTATCCACATCCAAAGAAAGAACTATGGAATTTGAATGCACAAGAAAGCGTACTATTTGCTATTTTTTTCTCTTCTGTTGAGTTTTGTTTCCTCTTTCTGGTGGTTCCTCCTATTGGTTCTAATTTTTACTTACAACATCACTAATATGAAAATATGTTTAATAAGAATGTATATATACATATATATATATATATAGCCTATATCAGATTCTGTATCATCTCAGGGAGGGTGGTGGGGAGGAAGGGGGAGAAAAATGTTAAACTCAAAAGCATATGGAAGTGATTGTTGATAAGTCAAAATAAATTAATTAAAAAATAATAAATCTAAAAATAAGAGAAATCTAATCTGTAAGTCCCAAGATATCTTATGAGATTTCAGTAATCAAAATTTAAATTCCTTTGGGCAGAGTACCCTCAGGTAAGTGTATGATACCCTATGTGGACCGAGAAAAAAAGGAAAAAAAAAGAAACTATGTTGCCCAACTGGCCAGTTCCAATTGGGTCCTCAGTAGGGCAGTTCACCAGCCTCACTTTCTCCTCTGGAGCCATCGGGGTCCAGTGGTGAGATATAGATCAAGATGACCTTGAAAGTCACGAGTTGAGACTGAGGGATATCAGAAATATGGTCTATATGTTCCAATAACACCTAGATTATATCAGAAGAAATTGAGGGTGGCTCCTGACATGTTGTGTAGTCTCTCTGTGCGGAACTTAGGGGAAAATTCCAATAAGAGATGGACAGAATGGGCAGGTATAGAGGAGTTTGGATCTGTATTATTGCAGGGCATGGTCACATTCACATCAATGAAATCACAGATTCAGGAGATTCTTAAAGTTAAAACATTTTACCCTCTAGATTGTAAGCTCTTTGTAGGCAGGGACCCACGGCAGAGACTTTGGGTGATTTAAACTTTGTAGCTTCCCCAGCACCTTGCACAGGCTCTAGAGGAATACAGTGAATTTTTAACTAATATTTGTTGAATTGAATTAAGTTGTCAGAGCATTTGGCCATGGGACTGAAAAAGTTTTTAAATCTTTTTCTTTGCTTTCATAAAGGCTTTTGGTTAAACCATAGTTAACTGCCTTGTAGTGAAAGACCTTTTCACCTGCATCAAATATTTCTTGCATTGAATAAATATTTTTCTTTGTTCCCATTCTCTAATACTGGTCTTCTGCTCCTTGCAACTATGACCATTATCAAGTGTTTGCCAAGGCAGATATCTTGCAGTCTCTGACACTGAGCCCCACCCCCCAACCATATCTTTCCTTCTGTGTATTCTGTATAAACAATTTTCCTCTTTGAAAGGAAAGTTTTCTCCTACCTTGACCCTGACCTCTGAGATGTCGACCTCCTTGAACATTCCAATTACAGGAGTTTAAGCATTAGGCTTCAACCTTGCCTGGGTTGCTGGAACCCCATTCCAAATTCCTTTTATCTTGCTTCTTTTTTTTGCAGTATCCCTGATGCTTCAATAACCTTCTGGTTTCATCAATCAAATAGTTTCACCTTTTTCAGCAAATCTCTATTTCCCTTCCCTTTGTGAACCAAATGTAGGTTTATTTCTTCACTTCCACCATAGGTACTACTCTGCCCCATTCATCTGTGTTATTATCTATTGTTATACATCCTAACTTTTTAGTGAATGAATGAATGAAGAAAGCATTTACTTAATAAATTAAGCATTTACTATGCACAAAATACTATGCAAAGTACTGGGGATACAAAAGAAGAGGAAGACAGTCCCTGCTGTCAAGTAGCTTACATTCTGATGGAGAAGACAACACATATGGAAGTTTTTAGGGGCAAGTATGTTGCAGAAGCTTTCTCTTTTGAACTTTTCCTCTCTCTTATTACTGTGATTTCCTATGGTAGTGTCCAAATCTTGGAAATCTTTTTTAAAAAGGTAAATGCTTAGCAATTTGGACTTGTGTTAGCAAGCTAGGTGGCATAGTGGATGGAGCACTGGGTCTGGAATCAGGAAGACTCATCTTCCTGAGTTCAAATCTGGCCTCAGACACTTACTAATTATATGACTCTGGGCAAGTCACTTAACCCTGTTTGCCTCAGTTTCCTCATCTGTAAAATGAGCTGGAGAAGGAAATGGCCAACTACTCCAGTATCTTTGCCAAGAAAACTCCAAATGGGGTCATTAAGAGTTGGACACAATCGAAATGACTAAAAAACAACAACAACAACAACAACAAATGTCTTCCTGGAGTTTTCTTTTCTGTGAAGGATTAAACAAAGTGACCTTTATAGTCCCTTTTAGCTCTAAATTTATCATCCTATGATTCTATGAAAATTTTGATGTTCATTTGAATAATTTATTTGTTCCTTAACATTTCTTTTTGAAAATTTTATTGATATATTTTGTTTTTTTACCACCTTTATTTGTGATTTTTTCTTCCTCCCAACACGAACCATTCCTTGTAATAAAGAATAAAAAAAAAAGAAAAAAAGGAGCAGTTCAGTGAAATTAAACTACATATCAACTGAGTCTGGCACAATCCCATAGGATGATTTATTTGACCTCTCTAGGTCTCTTTACAGCCTAAGGATTCCAAAATTCTACCTTTTCCCTATGTCAAAATTTATCTCCTTATCCTGGTTCAATAAACCAATCAGTAAGCAATTACTAATCGCCTACTATATACCAGGCATTAAGATAAATGCTAGGGATACAAAGACAAAAATTAAATAGTCTTACCTTCAAACAGCTTAGAATCTATATGGGAGGCAACATGTAGAGATATAAATATATACAAAATATAAACCAAGTAAATACAAGATAATTTCAGTGGTGGGGGGGGTGTAGAAAAGGCACTAGAATTAGAGATTAGGAAAAGTGTCACATAGGGGGTAGGCCACAATTTGCAATGAAGGAAGCTAGGCATTCTAAGCAGAGGTGAGGAGTGAGTGCATTCCAGGCACAAGGGAGCAAAGACAGGAGATTGAGTATTGTGTGTGGAGAACAGAGAAAAATCTTGTATGATTAGACTGTAGAATGGATGAAGAGGCATGATATAGAAGGCTGGAAAAGTAGGTTTAAAAGTAGGTGCTTAATAAATGCTTGTTGGATTGAATTGAAGTTGGCCCTCTTCAAGAATGAAGGATGACCATTTTGGAGAGCAATTTGGAACTATGCCCAAAGAGCTATAAAAATGTGCATGACCTTTGACCCAGCAATAGCACTTCTAGGGCTAATCCCAAAGAGATCATACAAATGGGAAAAGGACCCACGTGTACAAAAATATTCGTAGCAGCTCTTTTTGTGGTGGCAAAGAATTGGAAATTGAGAGGATGCCCATCAATCGGGGAATGGCTGAGCAAGTAGTGATATATGAATGTAATGGAATACCATTGTGCTATAAGAAATGATGAACAGGCAGACTTCAGAAAAACCTGGAAAAACTTGTATGGTCTGACGCTGAGTGAAGTAAGCAGAACCAAGAGAACGTTGTACACAATAACAGCCATGCTGTATGATGACTAATATTGATAAATTTAACCCTTCCCAGCAATACAAGGGTCTAAGACATCTCTAAAGGCCTCGTGATGGAAAATGCTATCCACATCCAAAGAAAGAACTATGGAATTTGAATGCAGATTGAAGCATACTATTTGCTTTTTTTTTCTCTTCTGTTGAGTTTTGTTTTCTTTCTCTGGTGGTTCCTCCTATTGGTTCTAATTTTTACTTACAACATCACTAATGTGAAAATATGTTCATTAGGAATGTATATGAATAGACTATATCAGATTGCGCACCATCTTGGGGAGGGTGGTGGGGAGGAAGGGGGAGAAAAATGTTAAACTCAAAAGCTTATGGAAGTGATTGTTGGTAAATCAAAATAAATTAATAATAAAAAAAGAATTAAGGATGAACAACAACAACAATAAAGCCTTTGCAGCTGGATTGGACCTCCCAGAGCTTATGCTCCACAAGCATAGCCTTTGGGGACCCAGAGTCTTCTTCGTATTATGAGAAAACATCAGAGTAGAACTCTAGTAAGTCCAAAAAATGGGAAGAATATTTGCCCTATGGGAAAGTGCTTTGTAAACATTATTGAATGGTGTCCAATAGCGTAAACACTACTGAAATATAATCTGTTTCAGTCCTCTGTGCTGAAATTAACCTCTGGATCTCAAATTATTGTATCATGCCTACCAGATGAATCATCTAACCAGATTTTTAAAGCAAGGGTTTGATGGGGAATCCTACACAGGAAGTGGAGTTACTTCTCTTCACCAGAGTTCCTTTCCTCTAATCTAGTTGGAAACTATGATCTGAACAAAGATGAATTTGTAGGTTTTAAGCACCATTGACAATGTTCTTCTTCTGTGCTGTATGTCATTAAGAGTTGAATCTATAGGGGACTTGCAGTAATTCATTTTTCAAAAGTAACAAGAAATTCCCTACACTGAGTTACTGGGAGCATGGTGATAGAGGGTTAAAAGAGAAGCTCCTTAGTATTGCTGGTGATGTTTAGCTAACAGTTTTCAACAACCTTGGTAATGAGAGAAAATAGAGGCTCTTTCAAGAACTTTTAGTGGTACTCTTTGTAGGCAAAAGAGCTAGCGTTTATATATCACTTCAAGATACACACACACACACACACACACACACACACACACATATATATATTTATATATCACTTTGCAAGTATTATCTCATTTGATTCTTGCAACAATCCTACAACTGAAGATAAAAAAATGATCAGATGACTTTCCCAAGATATGCAGCACTTAAATGTTTAAAGCAGGATTTGAACTCAGGTCTTCCTGACTCTAGGTCCAGCACTTGACCTTCTTTACAGCTAACTATAATACATTGCTTAATATACTGCCAAGGTGATTTCACAATGTATCACAGAGCTCTGCCAATCTAAATGTAGTAATGTGATCAGAATTCCCAGGTCAACTTGAAAAGCTTACTTTGTGGGAACCCTTTGAGACTGATTTCAGGGGCAGCTAGGTGGCAAATGGATAGAGCTCCAGCCTTGGAGTCAGGAGGACCTGAGTTCAAATCTGACCTCAGACACTTAACACTTACTAGCGTGTGACCCTGGGCAAGTCACTTGACTCTCATTGCTCCTTGGAGGAGGATGGGCACCTCCTGGAGGATGGATCATTGGGAATGGATTGATTGGCTTGTCCTTTGTCAGTTGGGACTAACCTTGTGTGTTGTGCCATAAACTAAATTTGTGATGAGGACTTAGGAATGATTCATCCTCTCCCTTTCCCCTAAACTTGCACCAAACAGATCTAGAGTATTTACTTTACCATGGCTTAAGCCAAGACTTCTCTGGAGTGACCCCCTAGTATTGTACTGCACAAGTACCTCTCGGGTGTTCTTCTGGGCTCATTTGATTTTTTTTGCAGCCCAGACTACTTGTCCTAGCAAGGCGTGGGTCAAGAGGCACCTCTTGAAATTGTACCAAAGAAATTGTGTCTTAGGGACTCATCTGAGATACCTATGAAATTCAAATCCAAAGTAAGTAGATTTCTTGATGCCCTAGTAACTTCAAATGTTCTTGTCTTTGTAGTGGGGAGGGAAGGGAAGGTTATAGGGGAGAAATTTGTTTTTTCTTTTTTTTCTTTTTTCTTTGTTTAGTTGCTTCATTTTTTCTTTTTTCCTAATTGTTCCTGGAGTTTGGGGCAGAATCTCTTTAACACCAAAGCAAGAGTAAGTCTGAAGGAACTTTGTACAATTATGCATTGAAGGTGGGTCTAAATTCCAGTCTATTCATGTATGAGGAGATCTGGTCCCTCACATAAGATTATTGACTTTAAGAGTGTTTAAGAATTGTGGAACATGAACATTATTGTGGAATCCTGAGAAAGATACTCCAGAAAGAGAGTTACTGCTAAGTGAGCCATCAAGATTCTGGAGTCTTCCTAGGTTTCTAGAGAGAGCTATCCAGAATTGAGAAGGTGGATCAGTGCACCCCAAGCCACCCCAGTCTGATTTGCAAGGATTAAAAATACTTAACTGAGAAGAGGGTGAAGCAAGTTGATCAGGGGTTTTCCCTGATCAATTTGATGAGCTTACATGATAGTCATTCTTTGTAACTTTGTATCACCCTTTAACAGGTATGCTTATACTTCTGGGCATCTCATGAAAGATGTGTCTCAATGAGTGGGATGAATTGGTTGTCTCCTACTGTTGTGGGTCTGAGCAACCCCCTTCGTGTTGGACCATTTTTTATATCTAAAAATGATTGTGCTTCTAATAAATAATCATTTCTGTTCTCTTTCATCAATACTTAATCAGCTCCATTAGCTATTTTACTACCCTTCCCAATTTCAAGATGTACTAGTTTATCTCTACTGGTGAAAACTCAACTATGTCAATTATCAGAGTAAGCAAGTTGATGATTTGGTATTTGCTCAAATATCTCCAACTTGAATTTTCAAAAATTTGTGTCAGGAAAATCCTCACTTGGGTCTGGTCAAATTCAATGTCCTTTTGTGCAGAAAATCTAGTGCCATTGAAGGGATCAAAACCTGTTTCTGTCACCTGTACCACTACAAACAAGTGCTTTAGACATACAAGAAGCCTTAGGAGACCCATTTCCAAACCATTTTAATTCTACTGCTTTTAAGCCAAGAAGCTGGAGCATTCTGTAACATAGATAAATATAGAAAGATCTAAGTTTGGCTCTGAATTCCACAATAACCAAGTGAAGTGAATGTTATTCTTAGCAAACATAATTATAAATAAAACATGCTAATGACAATTCAAGTACCCCTCATCTTAATAGAATCTCCTTATTAAGTCCTTTATTGGTCATATATATATTTCTAACTCATTTCCCCGTTTGCACACACAAAGACATGTTTATTAACTGCTCCCAAACAGTGTGAGTAGCTGCACAAAGGTAAGCATAGTTGACTGGGATGGACTGTGCCCATGATACCTGAGTGTGGGAAGTGCAAGGAGACCATGAGGCTATGAGGAGGCTTGCCCAATGTTATTCTTCCCCCCCCCCCAGGCAATGGGGTTAAGTGACTTGCCCAGGGTCACACAGCTAGGAAGTGTTATGTGCCTGAGGCCATATTTGGACTCAGGTCCTCTTGACTCCAGGGCCAGTGCTCTATCCACTGCACAACCTAGCTGTCCCCCAATGTTATTCTTTAACAAAGCCTGGGAAGGACAAATCCAAGGCATCCTCTGGGAAAGTTATAACCTTGATTCTCATCTCTATACAGCCAGGAAGAGGTCTAATTGTTCAATAGGGCAGTGAAGCTAAACCTTGAATATGATTACTTCTTCCATAGAAGAGTGTGTGACATAGCTAAGCTATGAGGGAGGACCAAAGCCAGAGCCCCAAGGAAAAGATTCTATCTTTGAAATTTTCAGAGTTAGAAGTGACCTTGGAGAACAATCAGTCTAGCGTCCTAATTTTTTAATTTAAAATTCTTTGTCTTAAAATTTCATTTCATTTCATTCAATTAGCAAAAATCTATTCTGTCTTTCTCAATGTCTCCTTCCCCCTCTTTTGAAAACAAACCAAAAAATACCACAAAACAACAGTGCAATAACAACAACAACAAAACAAATATGAGAAAGAAAAACAAAAGCCTTGTAACAAAGATGCATAGTCAAGAAAAACTAATGTCCAAATTGGCCATATTATATATGTGCATATATATGAATATATGTATGCACACATACACATATATGAAGGTGCAGATTGAGATATATGACTGATCTATCACTTCTTTGTCACGAGGAGGAAGCATGTTTCATGGGTCCTCTGCAATTGTAGTAAATCATTGCAATAATTAGAGTTCTTAGGTCTTTCAATGTTATTTGTCTTTATGATGTTGTTGTCACTATATAAGTTTTTCTCCTGGTTTATTTCTTATAACATGATAGTATTTTGTTATATTCCCCAATTGATGGGTATACCCTCCCTTACTTTCCAGTTTTTTGCCACTACAAAAAGAACTTCTATAAATATTTTACATAGATGTGTCATTTTCTTCTTTGATCTCTTTGGAGTATAGAACTAGTAGAGGTATAACTGGGTCAAAAGGTATGCACAGTTTATTGACTTTGGGGATATAGTACCAAATTGTTTTCTAGAATGGCTGGTCCAATTCACAGCTCCAATGACAGTTCATTAGTGTATCTGTTTTTCCCCATAGCCCCTCCAACCTTTGTCATTTTCCCTTTTTGTCAGTTTTGCCAATTAGATGGGTGTGAGGTAGAGACTCAAGGTTGCTTTAATTTGCATTTCCCTATTGATTTGGAGCATGTTTTTTATGCCTATTGATAACCTAGATTTCTTCCTTTGAAAACTGCCTGTTCATATTCTTTGATTGTTTATCAGAGAATGACTCTTTTTCTTTTACATTTGAAAGTTTCCTACACATCTTGAAAATGAGATCTTTAAAAGAAAAACTTATTGCATAGATCCCTCCCCCCTCCCATTTACCTGTTTCTCTTCTAATTTTAATTGCATTGGGTTCGGTTTCTTTTTTCTTTTGCAAAACCCTTCAAATATTATGGAATCATAATTGTTCATTTTATCATCTGTGATCCTCTCTATCCTTTGTTTGGTTGTGAACTCTTCTCTATCCATAGATCAAAAGAGTAATTTTTTCCTTGCTCCTCAAATTTGTTTAAGATGTCACCTTTTATGCCTAAGTCATGTACCCATTTGGAGTTTCTCTTGTATATGGCATGAATGTTGGTCTATTCTAAATTTCTGTCAGACTGCTTTCCAATTTTCCTAGCCGTTTCTGTTGAATAGTGAGTTGTTGCTGCTGCTGCTGTTGTTTCAGCCTCCGTGGTCTCCTTATCTTGGGCTGGAAGTGTAGCAGCCACTCGTGGACCCAGTCTTAATACTCACGATCATGGAAATTTAGCCTGTTCCATTTTTCCACCCTTGGCCTTCTTAGGTGGGCTGGTACCCTTACACTCTCAGGTTCTCACCATATTGGTGCTAGACTTAATTCAGACACCCAATTGGCTTTATTCTCACTGCAACTTACAACCCCCAAACTCAAGCAATCCACCAGCCTTAGGGAATATAGGCATATGGCACCATGTCTAGCAATAGATAAACCCTATCAAATACTAGGTTACTGTGTTTATTTGCTTCTGCATGCTATGTACCTAATCTTTTCTACTGATCAGTTTCTCTGTTTGTTAAGTAGTCCCATACCATTTTGATGATTACTGTTTTGTAGTGTAAAACATACTTCAAAACTCATTGCAAGAGATTGTATTCTCCTCATTGGTGGAAAAATGATTATTTAATGCTCAATGCCTGTGTGAGGGATTTAGCTGACAAGTACCACCAAGAAGAGAGGTCTTAGGCTTCTGGCTTCCAGCTTTATGAGAGAAGACTTGGTTCCAGAGTCTCTTCTGGTCCCTGAAAGAAAAGAAAGAACCTGAGAGGGAGCCAACATGGAGAGTCAGTGCCTTTATGATGCCCCCGTCCTTAGCTTGCTACACTAGAGACTTCTGCCAATTTCCCCTTGGATGAGATCTGGGACTCTCTTACCTAGTTTTTTTGTTTTGTTTTATTTTGTTTTGTTTTAGCTGAATTTAATCACAACCAGAAATCATAGGAGTCAGAGCTTGGAAGGACCTCAGAGATCAGCTCCTTAGCCTACCCTCCTCATTTTGTTCATGGGCTGAGGTATAGGAATGAACCTGGGGGCAAGCAGATTTCAGGAACGATGGTCCGGAGGTGGTTTTCTGGCTGTGATAATCAGGAACAATGCAGCCAACTCAGAAGATTTGGGCCTGATTCATGCTGCCCATCACCAGCTCCTAAACTCGGTGCCTCTTGGGAGAGATTTTTTATGGCTTAACTGAACAAAAGAGATCAATATTTCCCCAACAAGAGACTCTCTGGGATCCTAATAAAACTTTTAGATAGTGAAAAATGAAAAAAGCTAGCAAAGAGTCTGATTTAGTATAGACTCTTTCTTCCCGGTGCCCTCTCTTTCTGCTCTTCCTTTCTAAACTCAAAAAATGGTGCTCTGGGAAAGGTTTACAGAGGAAATTATGACATGGTTACAAATGGATTTTTGTTTGCAAAATAGAAATCATAGTTTATTTGAGATAGCAAGGTAGTGCAGAGGACAGAGTACTTGACCTGGAGTCAGGAAGACCTGAGTCAGCAAGTCGCTGTTTGACCTGGAGTCAGGAAGACCTGAGTCAGCAAGTCGCTGTTGTTTGATCATTTCAGTTATATCCAACTCTTCATGACCCCATTTGGAGATTTCTTGGAAAAGATACTAGAGTGGTTTGCCATTTCCTTCACCAGCTTCTTTTGACTGATGTCAACAGGATTAAATGACTTGTCCAGGATCACATGGCCAGTAAATGTCTGAGGCCAGATTTGAACTCAGGAAGATGAGTCTACATGACTCCAGGCCCAGCACTCTAACCACTGTACCACCTAGCTGCCCTTGAGGCAGGAAGACATATTCAAATCCAGACTTAGACACTTACTAACTGTGTGACCCTGGGCAAGTCACTTAGCCTCTGATTACCTCAGTTTCCTCAACTATAAAATCAGAGATAATAACATCACCTACTTTGCAGGGTTGTTGTGAGGATCAAATGAGATAATATTGTAAAGCACTTAGCATAGAGCCTGGCATATAGTAGGTACTACATAAATGCTTATTCCCTCTTCTTATCTTCCCTTACCCTCCCTTCCCAATAGGAGAGCATGTTCACTCTGTGTTTTGTCTGATAAACATATGCATGTATGTATGTGTTTATATACACATATACATATATGTACACATGTGTGTATAGAAATATATTATATACACACATATATACATGCTCAAACATGTATATATACCTATATACATACCTATTTACATATACATATATACACACACCACAAATGTACACATAGAAACACAAACACACATATACACATACATATATATATATATATTTCTCATCTTGTATACTTTCTTCGATTTCTCTTCCTCAGCTTGGATTAATGGGTTTAGTTGCTATTTGCTATGTGTATTCATTGTGGAACTGGCATTTGGGGGGAAGGGAGTTACGCCTTGGCTACATAGCTTGGGATACTCCTTGACCATTAAGGGCTAGCTATCAGAAGCTCAGCTTACACCTAAAGATTATTTCCCCTAGAGTAACAATATTTAGGAGGGTGGCTAGATGTAACTCTAACCTTGTATCCTCTCTCTCTCTCTCTGTTTTGGTGAGGCAATCTAGGTTAAGTGACTTGCCCAGGGTCACACAACTAGTAAGTGTCAAGTGTCTGAGGCTAGATTTGAACTCAGGCCTTCATGACTCCAGGGATGGTGCTCTATCTACCATGAAAGCTAGCTACTTCATCCTCTTTCTGAGAAAAGCAGAGAAGCCAAGTGCTGCTCCCCTCTTGACAGTAATCAAACTCTCTCTTGAAGAAAGATCGAAGGACTGATGAGGCACAAATATCTGTTTGTATTTCCCTGCAAGTCATATCTAGACAGACCAATATGGACCCACACACCCCCTACATGAACAAAACACACCACCTACTATGACTCTAACGTTTTGATGACTTACCCAAGGTCTTATTGCTGATTAATGAGAGGAGAGGGATTAATTAGGGGAGAGGTCTCCCAACTCCTGGATCAGTGCTCTCCCTATTTCACCAGAGTCCCACCCCAACCCCTTACTTTTCCTTTGATCTTCTGTCTCAGTTTTTAGCCTGGGAACCACCCATCCCCCTCTCTTGCCTTATAGCACCATTTAAATGTAAATGTAAGATCCCAAAAGTGTTAGTTAAGCTCTTCTGTTTAAAGCCTTTTGAACTCATCTCCGGAGTGTGTAATTTAAACCAGGTTCTGAATAGTGTTTGTACTTTCTTTTCAAATATAGAGTCTTCATTAAATCTTGGAGCAGTCTTTCGCATTTTTAACTTTTAAACTTTCAAAGCTGAAGCTGTAGGTAAATGGGATCTAAAGAAAATTTAATTTTCTTCTCATGGGTGATAAGGGCTTCAGTTTTGCACAGGACAGTTACCTGGCCCTCCATAGTGGCCATTTTCCATTTTCCCTTTCTTCACAAGATCTGAACTAGCTCATATATGAATAGGTCTTCACAACCCGGTCTCAGCTTTCCTTTTTCAGCTTTACTGTTGTCAGCCAGCAGACCCACACTCACACTACCCGAAATTCTATACGGCATACTCTGGGGCCCAGTCAAACTGGTCTTATATATACATTCCTTATTCGTGATGTGCTATGGTTCATGGAGTCACAAAGAATCAGACACAGATGAACGATCGAACAACAGCAATCCATATGCACATTGTGTCCCCTGTTAGTATGTAAACCCTAGAGGGCAGAGCCTGTTTCACTTTTGTCGGGGCCTACCCAAGTGCCTGGCGCATAGTAGGTGCTTAATAAATGTTTGTTGTTTGATCGATTTACCTCAAGGCCTTATTAAGTTGGTGGATGCATACAACTATTTAATGGAGTTGTCCAAAATTTAAGTTTGCTTTTGAAGTGTAGTTTATGGGCTGTTACTATACTACTTATGACAGCAATTGTGAACATTTTAATGGCATAAGGACTTTATAAAAAATCCTCTATTGTGATCAACCTCCATCCTCAATGGACTGCATGCCTTACTCCAAGCCACATGAGTGCCAGCTGGAATTTAAATTTTAACCAGGCTCTCAACATTGGGAGACAAGGACATTTAGCTCAGAGCTATAACTAGGGCAGGAACATCTGCGCTTTGCCTCAGGTGCCAGATTTAAAAAGTGCTGAATTTAGAGGGTACCAAAAGTAGAGAGTGCTGACAGCATTTTTAGGGTTTCATTATTGCAGAAAGAATAGAGCTTAGCAAGTTAGTTAGCAAGAATAATTGGTTAGAACGGGAAACTACTAGATGATGCTCTCCCCTGCCCCCTTAAGCTTTCCATTCTCTCTCCCAGCAAAGGGGCTTCATGATGTCTCAGTAGTCTCCCTCAGTTCCATGGTGCAATGTTCCCCTTCAACAACTAAGGATGAGTTTCGTGTAACTTACCCTGGGTGTGGTTTATTGTAGTTGCCTCTGGCACCCACACACAAAAAATCTTAGTTATGGCTCCCAAGATTCTTTTAAATTAAAATGGGGGTGGGGTGGGGAGGGAAGTGTGGAAAAGGGTTGAAACTCCACATTGCTTTACTGGCAGAGGCTAAATGATAATGGCTTAGCAATGAGCACACACATGACTAAGGAAACAAACACCAAGTTCTCGGTAAATATGCCCTTTGGGGGTGGAAGAGGTGGGGAGGGAAGGCAGGGCATTCAGATTTAATTGCGATGCTTCCAAGTGAATTTTAACAAATTCGGGGAAAAAAAGAAAGCACCACACAAAATGAAGTCAGGTAAGGTCCATCATGTTCTAAAAATGTGATGATGCTTCCTTGAAAAGGGGGACAAAAGGTTCCCAAAGCAGATATCTAAAAGAACTGCTCAGCCTGGACACAAAGTTGCATTTTGGCGACTGGTGTGGGCTTTCATGTCATTCTTTTCTCTGGAAGCAGCAAAAATACCTTCTGATGAGATGAATGCATCCTCTCTGCCCCCTGCACCCCCAAGTTCTGTGGTCTTGTGAGATTCTCAAGGACAAAAGCAAAAGCAAAACCATGTTCTAACATGTCAGGGGATCGTGAGCATGAATGAATAGACCTCCAAAGCTGAAACCCATAGGGAGTTTTCACCCACCAGTTTTACTCCTTACAAACTAGCTTACACGTTTCTTTCAGGGCCCTTCTAATGAGAACCAAGAGGAAAGAGTTCATTTGCATTCAGAGAGTGTAGGCCAGTCAGTCACAAGGATAAATAGACTATGATTAGGTACCTAAGGACCATTTATTATAGCTTTGTTGCTTTTTATATAGGTACACAGAGAAAAATATTCCAATTTCATGTTGGAAATGAGACATCAGGTTTACAGAAAGCATCAGAAAAAAGCCCCTCTACCCTAACCCAGCCTCTAGCTGAACAACTCAGATTTTTAAGATTCTCCTTGTCAATTAAATTCATGTATTTGGTTGGGGGTGGGGTTTGCAAATAACCTTACTCATTCACACCAAAAACTAAGGAAGAAGGCCAGAAACCCTGTGAGAAAATGTCTTTTCTGGATTTTTTTCACTTCTTAGAAATATGTCATGGATCTTTGTATCAGGAATATGGGTACATGGATCTAGCGCTTTAGCTACTGGTCAAATTCAAACCCTCCTTCCCTCTATCCTGATCTATTGTAATAGCCTCCTAATGGGAATCCCTACCTCAGGTCTCTTTCCTCTAATCCATCCTCCAAACTGCTGCTAAGTTGATTTTTGATCTTCAAAAGAACCCTGGGAGCTAGTGGCTATTATTATCCCCATTTAACAGATGAGGATACAGAAGCATACAGAGGTTAAGCGATTGGCAGGATTAAGGATCACAAGGCTAGCAAGTGTCTAAGGCGGGATTTGAACTCAAGTCTTCCACACTCCAACTGCAATGTACTCTGCACCATGGCACCCCACTGCCAGCCCCCTACTCAATAAACTCCATTCATTACCTCTAGAATCAAATATAAACTCCTCTGTTGGACACTTAAAGCCCTTTACAATCTGACTCTAGCTGTCCTTCTAGCATTGTTATTCATTGCTCTCCTTCACGCACACAACCAAACTGACCTTACTGTTCCACGTATGGACATTCTATTTCCCATCATAGGCCTTTGATTGTTGCCTCATTTAATTCCTAGTTTCCTTCCAGGGCTAAGACCAAATGCCATCTTTTACATGTATCTGACCTTCATCTCAACCTCTCCTAGTACCCTCTCAACCCAGATCTTTGACTCCAGAGTCAGTACTCTAGAGATGGTTAATCAAAATTTTGCACTTATAAAGTACTTTCCTCCAAACAAGCCAGTGGGGTGGGTGAGGCAAATATCAGCATCCTTCTTTTACAGATGACAAAATTGCATCTTTGAGACACTAAGGGGTTTGCCCATTATCACAATTACTATAGGAGGTGTGTGAAAGCACATCTCTTGAC
Organism: Vombatus ursinus; assembly: GCF_900497805.2. NCBI lineage: Eukaryota > Metazoa > Chordata > Mammalia > Diprotodontia > Vombatidae > Vombatus > Vombatus ursinus. Next base: position 6,568,186 of record NW_020954550.1, read on the forward strand.
CTTTCTCTGCAACACAATGCTCCCTGGAATATACCTGGTTTTAATTTTTTGTGTCTCAGTCCTCCAAAGTAAAGCTCATTCTCCTTGGGGGAAAGGAACTTTTCCAATATTTCCACTCACTTGTCTCGGTTTTCTGCCCACCCTCTACATGTCCCCCATTTATTTTCTATATCCTTGGAGGGTAGGAGTCTAGAACGAGAAGAGTAGAAGTGACAGAGAGGAGAGGAGAGGAGGAGAAGATAAGGGAAGATAAGGGAAGAAGGAGAGAAAGGAGAATGAGGAGAAAGAGAGCAGAAGGGAAAAGAGAGGAGAAGGAGAAGGAAAGGAGAAGAGGAGGAAGAGGATGAAGAGAGGAGGAGGAGGAGAGAAGGAGAGGAGAAGGAGAAAAGGATAAGGAGAGGAGAAGGCAGGGAGAAGAGAGGAGAAGGAGGAGCAGAGGACAAAAGAGGATGAGGAGAGGAGAAGAAGGGGAGAGGAGAAGGAGAAGAGAAGGAGGAGAAAGAAAAGAGGATGAGGGGAGAGGAGAGGAGAAGAAGAGGAGGAGAAGGAGAAAGGGAAGAGAAGGAGAGGGGAAGGAAGGAAGAGGAGAGGAGAAAGAGAAGAAGAGGAAGAGGAGAAGAAAAGGAGGACAAGAAGAAGGAGAGGAGGAGGAGAAGAAGAAAGAGAGAAGAGGGGCATTAACAATCAAATAATGGCCTTTAGGTCCACAGAAATTATATTTAAATCATCGTGCTAATCTGTAATTGTTTCACTTGGGTGAAACACTGGAGGGAAAAAGTGTAGTACTTTTCCTAGCCAGCCTTTCTCGAATTGCAGGAGTGACTGATGACAATTAGGGCAAAGGGTTACAACATTCAATCCAGTTCTATTCTCCTAAAAATGATAAGAAGTAATTAGTCTGTGTCGGATTAATTTTCAAACTTCCAAGTCAATCACTTGCAAGAAGGAGGTGAAAATCAGCACCAGGGGACCAGATTCTCCCTCCCTGCGGTCTCTTCATGAATTACCCTTTCCTGGAAATAGTGGGTAGCTGGGGATACTGCATTAACTGTTCCAGGCCAGTGCATCACCACTTGGTGCTTGTCTGGTTTCCAGGGAAACCAGGGGCTCATTAATTTAATCACTCAAAAAATATTTTTTGAGGGCCTACTGCATATACTTCTATGGTAGGCCCTATGGGGGAGGGGAGAATACAGAGAGATATAATACATATATAGACAAGAAAGTTAAAATAGAATGAGGAAGATGGTATATGTATGTGTCTGCCCCTGAAAAATTATTTAGTTATTAAAGAAGAACAATGAAATTAACTACCAATGCAAAGCTTTGTGAGAGCTAGGTGCCACATATATATATATATATATTAAGCACTTACTATGTACTGTGATAAGCACTGAGAATAAAAAAGAAAAGGAAAAGAAAAAGAAAGGTAATCTCTGCCCTCAAGGAGTTTATCATCTAAAAGGAAGCTAAAAGAAGGGGAAGGTGCCTGGCATGAGACATGATGATGAAGCTCAAAAGAGTGAAGATGGGTGGGAAATTAACACATGGCTCACCTGGGCACCTCTTTAAATGGAGGTTCTGGATACCCTCTCCAATCAGAGGGGCAGAGGTTACTAATGAGGTGTTAGTTCCATGGTAGAAGTAATTTTGCAAAATGATGAGGTTCCTGGGACATGATGGCTGAAGTACGGAGGAAGGCAGCTTCTGGCACAGTTGGGCTATAGGGGTCAAAGCAGTCCTTAGGGTAGAATTTCCCCTATTCAGCAAACCATGGCTGCCATCAAAGCCTGGGTGACACCATTATCCATGAGCTGCTGCTGGTGACCTTTGTATTTAGAAGCATATATAGATAACTTGAAGACCATAGGCCAGGGACTGGCAGACTATGGACTGAGTGCCAAAGCTTGCTCACTGCCTGTACAGCTGGGAGCTAAGAATATTTTTTACATTTTAAAATACAATGAAACTATATTTTAAAATGTAAAAACCATTCTTAGCTCACTGGCTGTACAAAAACAGGGGGCGGGTGGTAGCTTGCCAAACCCTGCCATATTGTCTGGCAGTATCTTCACAGGGCTATGAAGTACTAGAACTAAATTTACTCCTTACCACACCCTAATTGTTTTTACAGGATGCATAGAATCTGAGGCTACCATGGCCTCACAAAGTCACATACCTTATAGATATGCCATACATGAGAAAGAACAGGCCCAGTGAGAACAGCACCAAGACACCACCAAAATACATTGGGGTCCTTCAGTCATGAGAGTGAGGTACTCATCCACATGTATGACCCATGCTTAGAATTCTTGTGTGTGTACCTGCTCATTCTCTCCATTGATTCTGTGTATATTTATGGAAGAATGAACCTTGGATTTTTTTGTGGGATGGGGTGGAGAGGATTCTTCTATTGCAAATCTTTTTACTATCCTAATCCATTCAATGTCTTTCCTTTGCATTAATTAATTTTTTATTATGATTAATCTATATCATATTAATCAGTATTGATTGATTAGTAATCAACTCTGGTTGATTAAAGTAAATACATCAATGGGAGCTTAATAGTTATAGTTTTTCATGGTTGTGGACCCACCAAAAACCTTGAACCTAAGGGAACTTTCTTAGGGAACCCACATGTGAGATGGGGCTGTCATGGGTGCAGCTCTATTTATGTAATGGAAATGCATACCTTATTATCCTTTTATCACTCTTATTCATAAATGTTTGTTGAATTGGATATTCATTAAGCTGACTATGGAGAGACCCTCCCTCAGTGACCTAGCTGTTCTCCAACTCCTACAGGAAGGCAGAGAAATAGAAGCTAAAGCATGAAACAAAGCAAAAATTCAAATAGGGCATTGCAGTGGCAACTTCTTATTTGCATTTAAAATCCCCTTGTTTCCTGGGAATAATACATGTAAACCTGAATGAAGATACATTTTAAAAGTTTCATTCTTTTTTTTTGGTTCTGCCAAGGGTAGGTTCCATGTCCAAATAGTCAGGTGGCTTGAGATGATAGCCCTCCTTATATGAGGTTCCAGAGCATCAAAGATAAGATGGTCCATGGTGGTCCATTTGGGTCCATACTGATTCCCAGTTACCTTGCCCTCAAAACCCACCCTTCCTCACATCTTCCATCCTTGCTCTTTTCCTTACCTGTCCTCTCTTATTTCAATCTATCAGCTCTCTCCTTTCCCTTCCTCTAAGCCCCTCAGAAGATCCGAAGACCTATGTTACCAAAGCAAGACAATCACTGCCAGGTCACTCAGGAATACGGTCATCTTCTCAGCCCTTTAAAATGTAAATCTTCCTTCCTACTCTCCACTGCCCACCCTTCCACCCCACCTCCACCCCCACCCCTTCCACTCTGATATAAATCAGGGGTTCCCAAATTTATTTGGCCTACCACCTCCTTTAAAAAAATTATTCAGCACCCCCCTGGAAATCTACTTTCTTTAACCTTTTTACTTTTTTTAAAAAATTTTCATCATTTCAAAAAAATATAAAATATCTTTTTAAAAAATGAGACATCTTAAATTGAATAATTTATTGTAAATTTGTGGGTTTTTTCCTGTATTGAAATTTTGATGACACAATATTGAGTCATGTAACTGTATAGTATCATATTATAAATAAGTCATTACATGCACATATTCCTGCTGATGCATGCTGGACTTCCTGACAATGTACAACATGCTCCCCTGCTGACACTTGGTTGTTAAGACTTGTTGGCGGACTTGACCACTGATTGGTTATAACTTGCATTTTGTGTGTTTATTTGGAATATAATGTAATCACTATGACTTTAACTCTTGTTACGCAACAGATGAAACATGCACGAATGGTTTTTCAAAATTTCCTTCTCTTCTTTCTTTATGATTCCACAGCCCCCTTATTTTTATTTAATGCCCCCAATTGCATCCGAGGCTATTACCACCCCAGGGGCAGTATCTTCACTTTGGGAACCTATGATAAACAAAATGATCTTTCTAGAATCCCAGAGTCGTAGAAGCTCAAAGCTGGAAGAGACCTTGGAGGTCAAGTTGTCCAATCCCTGCCACAGGAAATAGCAGAGACTTGATGGGCCCCACAGGCATGCAATGTTCTTCTAGTTACCAATATGCCAGCACTCATTGAACTATTCATTTGACTCAAAGACTGGAGGAACATCAGTGATTTTTTTTGGAGGGAGGTCATAAATCATGCTGTCTTTGTGCATGTTAAAAGTCTTTTTTTTAATAGAAATGAAAATGCTTCTGTGGTACTTTAAAAAAATATTTTTTTTGGATTTAAAAGACTAACAAAAGGATGGCTCTGAAAGACTGACTTTTTTTCCAAGCAAGTCATTTTTGGAAGACACTTGGCCGAGTGCCGCCATGCTTATCTAGGAAATGGTGAAGTTGGCCTGTTACTGGCTCAGCTCTCTGAGCATCTTCTGTGAAGCCATGACAATTTCTTCCTCACTCAGTCTTGGACAGGGACTTTAGTCAGGGAGCTAGGGAGTTACTCATATTTCAGGAAGGGATGCTCAGGGGCCTGACTCCAGCTTCCACACAGGCTGCATTGAGTAGCTTTTTGACAGAAACAGAGTCACACAGAATAAAGCTGTTTTGACTCTTCATACACTGGAGTCATTCAGTCTTCTTTGCTTGATGTGCCCAAGCCCCAGAGCTCTTCCTCAGTCTCTACAATTTATAAAGGAGAGAGGCTGTTATCCAAATTGGAACCCTCTGGCTTAAGAGAAAGAAAGATGGAACTGGTGGATTTGATGAAGCCTGAAATTGAAATTCTGGGTGTTGATGACTGTGGGCTGTTGGATTCACACAATTCGGTAGGATCTCACTTCTAGAACATAACCTGAGATTCCCAATGCTGAAATGGCCAGAATGGAAAGTGGACTAACTTGAGGTTGAAGTTAGAAGGATATACCAAGAGTTGAGAAATTTAAAGTTAGTCTCTCCCACTTTAGAGTCAAAGAATGCTTCAACTTGAATTTCTCAGGTGTGATATGGCCCGTGAATGAGCATTTTTAAAGCATTTACTGTGTGCCAGGCGTTGTAATGAGCACTGGGGAGTTGAAGAAAGGCAAAAACAGTCCTTGTTCTCAAGGAGTTCACATTCCAGGGGAGGAGACAACATGTAAATAACTAGGGGCATACAAGATACATTTAGAGTAGATGAAAGATAATCTCAATGGACCTACAATGTGATTAATTCAACAAATATTTATGAGTGCCAGCTATATACAAGACACTATGTTAAGTGCTGGAGATACACAGATAGATATGATTTAGACCCTGCTCTCGAGAAATATAACCTGGCTGGTGGGAGAGGTAGGGGAAACAAACTATAGATACATAAAGGTGATACACACAAGAAAGATGTATTAAATGCAGGCAGCTTGGTGGCACAGTAGATGAAAGCCAGGCCTGGCATCAGGATGACCTGAATTCAAATCCAGCTTCAGACTATTACTAACTGCATGACCCTGGGCAAGTCATTTAATCTTGTTCACCTCAGTTTCCTCATTTTTAAAATGGGTATAATAATAGGTCCTACTTCATAGGTTTTTGTGAGGATCAAATGAGATAATAATTGCAAAGCACCTAGCTCAGTAGCAAGCAAATAGTTCAAACACTTCCTAGTTGTGTGACCCTGGGCAAGTCACTTAATCCTGTTTATCTCAGTTTCCTCGTCTGTAAAATGACACGGAGAAGGAAATGGCAAACTACTTCAGTATCTCTGCCAAAAAAAACCCCAAATGGGGTCATGGAGATTCGACCATGACTGAAATGACCAAACAGCACCAACAACAATTATTGTTATTATTTGCAAGAGAGATTCAGGCAAAGTGCTCTGGGAAATTGGAGTGGGGAGAGATTGCTTTCAAGTATAATGAATCAGAGACAGCTTCATGGAGAGAACTAACATCTGATTTGGGCTGTGGAAAAGGGGAGTAAAGCCAGCAGCTGGAGGTAAGTGGGTAGGTATCTCATTCTAGGAAAGGGGCATTACGTAAACAAGGGCAGGAAATGAGAGACGTCTTACAAAGGTTAGAGTAATTCAATTAGGTTAGAAAATAGAGTATAAGAAAGGGAGTAGGTTGGGGTAAGGCTGGGGAAGCAGTTTGGAGACATTATGAATGCCTTGAATACTAGAATGAGTAGGTTATTTTATATTTAGGAGGCAATGAGAGGTCAATTAGGACTTGTTTTTGTTTTTTAAGGAGAGGAGTTATAAGATCAGAATGGTGTATTAGGAACATTGTTTAGGATGAATGGAGCAGAATGGATTGGAAAGATGACAAAATGAAATACAGAAAGACCAGTTAGAAGAATCTTTTTAGTCTACATGAAAAGAGATGAGGACCTGAACTAGAATGGTTGCATTAGGATTGGAAATAAGGGGATCTCGAGAGATGATGTAGAAGAAGAAAACCCAATATGGTGACTAATTGGATGATGGGAAGGCAAGGAGAGGGTAGAGTCAAAGATGGCTAAGGTTTTGAGCCTGGGTGACTAGGAAGATGATGACAGAATCAACAGAAGTAGAGAAATTAGGAGGAAGAAGAGATTTGGGTGGAAAGGTGAGTTAAGTTTAGATATATATTTGAGTTCCTAGTGGAACAACAAATTGAAGTTATCCATCAGGCAGTTGAACATGAGGAAAATACAGCTTCAAAGAGGTTTCCAGTGAAAATAGAGATGTAAGAGCCATATGCATAAAGATGATCATTGAAGCTGTGAGAACCGACTTCCCTAGAGAAAGGGAAGAGAAGAGGGTCATGTAGAGCCTTGGACCACACCCAAATTTAAGAGGTGGAAAGAATATAAGAAACAAGCAAAGGAGAGAATATCAAGAAAGAGGAGGCTGTCAACAATATCAAATACCACAAAAAGTGAAAAAAATGAGCGCAGGGTTAAAAAAGTTAGATTAAAGAAATCATTAGAGACTTTGAGAGCGATTTCTGCAGAGTAGAAGTGAGAATGGAAATCAGATTGCCAGGAGCAAGCATTGTCAAAAGGAGGTAAAATGTATATTCTTATTAGGTGTTTGGTGTGAAAGAAAGAAAGAAGATAGGACGATTGCTTAAGTAGGGAGAAGGATCAATGTAAAGGTTTTGTTTGTTTTAATAATGGGGAAATCTGAACATAAATATCCATATAACCACATACATATGTAAAATATATGCATTTACGTGTGTGCATGTGTGTAGATATAGAGATAGAAATAGAAGAAGATGGAGATGGAGAGAGAGAAAGAGAAAAAGAACAGAAGGAAAGGAAGCAGCAGAGAGGAAGAGATTGAATATATATGAGAGTGAATGGTTGGTGGACAAATTCACCCAAGGAGACAGGAAGGTAAGGGATCAAAGGTTAAGCTAGGTATAGGGATTAACTTTGGCAAGGAGGAAGGGCACTTCATTCTCTGAGATTGGAGGGTAGGTGCAGAGGAGGGAGAGGGACTAAGAAGATTAGAGAAGAGAAGTGTATCTAGAGAGTTCATTTGAATTCTGATATGCCTGTGGGTCAATCACATTGTGCAAACTGGAGAGCCCTTTTCACTTTTTTAGAGTAAAGAGATCTTTACCAGAGTTCAAGAGGTGAGGAGGAACATCAGAGTTGATATTTCCACTCTTTCCTCCCTCCCTCCCTTCCTCCCTTCCTCCCTTCCTCCCTCCCTTCCCTTTCATTCCTCTAGTTTCCTCTTTTCTAGTTCCATTTCCTATCTTTCTCTCTTTTTTCTCTTCCATTCCTCCTTTTCTCTTTCTATTTTTATATTTTCTCTTTTTCTCTTTCCCTTTCTCTCTGCCTCTGTTTTAGTCTCTGTGTGTCTCAGATTAAATTAAATGACCCCAATGCAAGTTACCCTTCATCCCTTTAGAGGTAGGCTTGTCTGCCAAATGACTTCTCCAAATGACTTTAGTCCATTAGGACTAAAGGACAGTAAATTTGGAGATTTTAGAAAATCCCTATGACTGTTGGATTGTAGGGTTTTGTTTTTATTTTTATTTTTGCCCTTGTATATACCTTTTAATTTTGGCCACAAGTTGCTGCTGACTCAGCTAACCTGGCATTTAAAAAACAACAGCCATGCTCAGATCCATTAAAAGAAACAAGACCTTATACCATACAAGCAGTATTGTGGAGCTGCCTAGTGCTTTACTGTATCTCAGCCTCAATTCAGGCCCAAATTAAGATTCCCAGTTTCATAAGTGGGAAGATCCATCATTTGTTTGCACGTGACATTTTGAGTGTTGCTATGATTACTTATTACAAATGGCCTGAAAATGAGAGACTTGTTCCTTTGACCCATGCAGATAATTACTACGTTAATGGCTTTGAAAATTTCCCTCCTCATCTCCAACCACCTTTTCCCTCTGCACCCATTCTAAGGAGAGAGGTTCCTTAGGAAAGAAGATGGGTAGACAGAAATACGCATAATACCGTTTTACTATTCAGAAACTGGAATGAGCTTGATATAGTGTTCCCAGATTTTTTTTTCTTTGAAATAATTTTGGAAAAGATCAGGTTGGGGCATCATTAAAGAGAGATGGAAATGGAGAGGAGAGGGGTGCCATTAATCACTGTCGAGAATAATCCAAGTTGAGTATCTTATTGTTTAATTATTTTTTAATATTTTTTGGAACAGCAGAAGTGCCTGAGGGATGTTTTCGGCTTTCTTTTTGCCTCCTACAGAGTAGCCTGCCTTGGGAGTTGGGTCCTCCAGTGTATTCTTTGAATTGAATCCAGTTTCATTCCAGCTATACCGTAAAGTGGACATAGATGATAAAGCTGGCAAAAAAAGAAAAAGAAGATGAAGAAAAGAAAGAGAAAAAAAAGAAAGGACACGCTAAGTAACCAGAGATGGTTTTATAACTTAAAAGGGGATCTTTGACCTTCTTATGACTCATGGTGCATTTTATGACTCCCACTCCCCAGTCAAGAGTTTTCAAACCTCAACACAAAAGGGCTTTTAGCTGAAATACCATTTTATCCAGCCTAGCCTTACAAGGACCACTTGTTTAAGTTCCCATTTTGTCCAAGTCAAATCCTTTGACTTGTGACTACCTAATTTTTAGCCAACATGGGCCACAGTGATTTTGCTTCCAGAGCACCATGCACTGTCTAAGAATAGGCTCAGGGACTCGTGGGAACATGAACCCAGTGCAAGAAGGGACGTCACAGGCCATGTAGGCCAATCCTCTCATTTTACAGATGAAGAAACTAAGGCTAAAGGAGGTAGATTGACTTTAAGTTGAGATGAAAAGATCAGATAGATTGCTTAGAACACCAAGAGAGCGTGGGTTACTGTTAAGCAGTAGAGAAATGGAAATTTGAAACTAAATGAAGACAATGGTTGGATGCTCTTCACAAAATAAGCCATGCAAACAATTCCTATTGTGCTGGGAACAGCATTTTCTAGTGAAGTTCATTCATACAAACCTGGAAAAGAATTTAACAAAGCACAGACCTCTTTATAGACCATGAGGAAGTTGTCCAGTCATTCTTTGGGGGAGTCTAACTGAAAAGCACAGTTCAATGGTATTCAACTGAAACTCCCAAACCAGTGACCAAATTTCATAGGCATAGGACCAAGTTACCCAGGTACCTGCTGACAAAAGCTAGATATTTTAGCTTGAACTTTTCTGTTTCCTTTTATATCTTTTCCCAACTCATCTAAAAACAGTTTTTTCCTCTACTCCATTCCCATGAGGCAGCAAGATGGCCATGACATGGATACAGACCTGGGCCTAGAGTCAGAAATCCAAATCTGAATTCAATTCTGACTTCAAATGCTTACTAGCTGTGTGATCTTGGGCAAGTCACTTAATCTCTGTCTCCTCCCAAAGGGAAGAAATGTACTAACAGACACAAAAGGAAACACATCAGGAACACCTGAACCCATGCAGCCTCATTACCATCTGTGTGACTTTGAACAAACTAATAACCTCAGTTTCCTTAAATGTAAAATGGGGTTAATAATAACATCTTCCTCCCAGTGCTGTTGTGAAGATAAAATGAGATAATATTTGTAAAACACTTTGTAAACCTTAAAATCCTATATAAATATTATCATCATCACCATCATTGCTGTCTACCTTGGTTTCCTCAAATGTAAAATGTGGTATAATAATACCACTTATCTTACAGGGTTGTTGCAAAGATCAAATGAGATATTTATGAAGTGTTTAGCACAGTGCCTTGCACATAGTAGGTGCATAATATATGCTTTTTCCTTTCCTTCATCAGTTACGTTTTGACTGGTTGTTCTCATGATTCTACATTGAACAATTAATGGTAGCCACTGAAATTCAGTGAAAGGGTCCTTGTTACAGCATCCTATCAGAAGGGCAATCAGGGCTTGGCTGGAACACTAGCCAGGCCTTAGGCTTGGGGGGTGCTTGCTATGGATGAGACATAGGAAGAAGAATATGTTCTGATAATAATTTAGGGCCCCTCATCACCTGGCAATTCTTTGGTAAGAAAAATACGAATACACAAAGAACCCAAAAGGTGTGGAAGGTTTGCTTCAGTCCTTTAGAAGCTTTCACTATGTACCTCCAATCTTGGGCTTTCAGCCAGCTCTATGCAAAGTCAATATAATTTTAAAGGTGCTGAAAGGCCTCAGCTTAGCAAAAACACCTCCTTCCTGAGCCCTGCCATGGAGCCTCAAGCCTTGGGATTAGGGTGTTGAAGGTCTTTACATTTTAAATGTTATCTGGGAGGGGTGATATATTAAGCTATTATCAGCCTGAACCCTCTAGCACAGGGAATCTTACACCAGGGTCCATGGACCCCTCAAGAGGAATGAATAAATTCACTGGAAGCTTTCAAGGAGTTGATGAATGTGGATGGGAAAATAGTTGCTTCTTATTTTCACTAGCCTCTAATTGATTTAGTATTTTCTTAATTATTTAACAAACATTCTGAGAAGAAAAAGATTAAGAACCCCCATCCTAGCATAAATTAATTGGTCTGATTAGGGAGTTAGGGGCTCAGTGGAGCTCTAAAGGTACAGGATTCAGGACTACTATATTTTGATAGGTAAGAAGAAATCAGGAAAGGTCTTAGTGATGTCAAACTCAAATAGAAATGGGGACCACTAAACTGTATATAAGGATTCCTGCAGGCCACATGCATGACTTAGAAAACAACGTGTTATTGTGTGATGATCAATATTGATGGACTTAACTCTTCTCAGCAATGCAATGATCTAAGACAATTCCAAAAGACTCATGATAGAAAATGCTGCCCACATCCAGAGAAAGAACTGTGGAGTCTGAATACAGATTGAAGTGCACTATTTTCTCTCTCTTTTTTTTTTCTTCCTCATGATTTTCCCCTTTTGTTCTGATTCTTCTTTTACAACATGACTAATGTGGGGAAAAATCATGTTATTAAAAAAAAGAAAATCACATGTTAACATTATCTATGTATCTTTATTTATTTTACTATTTCCTAATTTCATCTTAACATGGTTCCAGCAGCACTTGGGAGTGTTACTGGATGCAAGGTTTATGCTTCTGGTCTAGAGCAGGGCTTCTTAAACTTTTTTTCCACTCATCACCCCTTTTCATGTTTCAGCATCATTCATTGGTGCTGCATGGCCTGAGGGTGTGCACAGTACAAAGTGCACATGCTTTGTGTTCAGAACCAAGGCTGCAGTGAAGTTGCGAGATGCAACATGGGCAAGCACTGCCAGAAACACCTCGGATTCATTACGTGTTTAATTTTCAATTAATTTTTGGTCATTGTGGGTTCAGAAACCTTTTACTGTTGCCAAATTTTTCACAACCCCATGGAGTTGTGACCCACAGTTTAAAAAGTGCTGAGTAGTATTGGGTTTAATGATAACCTACATTTATATGGTATTTGAAAGTTTACAAAGTATTTACACACCTCAACTTCTTCTTTTCCCAGGAAGGGCACTGCAGGGGCTGGTCTGTAGAGTCAGGGGGTGGGTGGACTCTGAGTGTCTGTATTAAGGGGCAGGGAGGTGGGCCAAGAAAGGAAACAACTTCAGAAAGAAGGAGCAACCCAGACAAGGAAATGTGCTTCTGGTATGATGAAGGCAAACTCTGCCCACTTACTCATTCTGCCTGGAACTGACCCTGCTGGACCTGGCGCTCAAGCTCAGGTGGTTGTTTTTGCTGTTTGTCCTTCCTTCTTGAAGAGGACCATAACATCCGAGAGGTGATGCCATGATTTGCAGGTGAACTGGATTTAAGTGAGGAAGGGCTGTGCAAAGTCACCAGCCTCACTTTCTCCTCCGGAGCCATCTGGATCCAATGGCCAGACATAGTGACCACTGGAAATGGCCTCCTCAGGCTCAGGGCTGGGTAGAAGAATCATAGACTTTTGGCAGCTGGAAGAAACCTCAGCTGCCAACTAGTCCAAACCATACACAAAAGGAGACCCCGTTATGATATACCCAACAAGTGGCTATCTAGTCTTCTCTCGAAAACCCTGAATGAGGAGGAATCCACCATCTCCTAAGGCAATCCATCCTCTTTCTGGACTGCTCTGATGATGAGGAAATTCCCCTAGCTCTTGAGTCTAGATAGCTGTTTCTACTCATTGCTTCAAGTTCTGCCCTCTGGCACTAAAGAGGCCAAGCCTAATCCCTCTCCCAGGGGATGTCTTCAAGTACTTGAAGACAATTATCATGTCCCCCCTCTTTGACGTGCTAAACACATGGAATCCCTTCAATTGAGCCTTGTGGCATGAAGAAGTGGTGCTTCACCATCCTGATTGCCCTCCTCTGGACATTCTCCAGCTGATCAATATCCTTCTGTGTCACCCAGAAGTGGATAATATAATATTCCAGATAAGGTCAGGTGACAGCATAATACCATGGAACTCTTGCTTCCCTATTCCTGGAAGCCACCCTTCTCCTTAGGCAGCCTGAGATTGCATTAGCTTTTCTGGTGGCTACATCACATTGCTGACTCATATTCAGCTTTCAGTCCATGAAAATCCCTATATCATCCTCAGAATAACTGTTCTCTGGGCCTCTCCTCTCTTGTGCTTATGAAGTTTTTGTTTTTAAACCAAATGTAAGACTTTGCATTTTTCCCTATTGATTTTCACCTTATTAGATTCAGCCCGATGCTCCAGCTTAGAGGATCCTTTTGGATACTGACTCCGGCATCCAGTGTGTTAGCTGACCCTCGTAGCTTTGTGTGATACACAGATTTAATGTGTTGCTATCTGTGCCTTTATCTAAGTCACTGATAAGTGGATTGAACCCTTCTGGGGCAGCTGAGGGACAGCATGGGTCCCTATAAGCAAACTTGGATCTAGACTCAAAATCCTGAGTTGGTCTTTGTATATAATGAATATTTAAAAAAAAGAAGTTTGTTAATTGATTAGTTGCCCAGGGGTCTGAGGGTTGACTGATGTGCCTATGGGAGTGGTATGAGGTGGAGGTGGTGCCCAGTAGGGTCTGGGGTAACACCTTCTTCCATATCATACAGGCTCTGTTTACAGAAGGCTGGCACTCTAGCACAAAACTCAATCAATCAAGCAGCAAATATTTTCTGAAGGCTCTGGATACTTCTCCCAGGACTACTCGTCATTCCCATAGATTTTATAACTTTGGTGGAATGGACTTTCGTATGAGAACATTTTGTGGAAATGGCAGGAAACACAGTGATTTGGGTCAGAGTGATCAGTGATTAATGGATTAATTCCTCAGCTGTCACCAAAATGGGATTCCCCTACCCACCACCAGAAATTCCATTGTCTATGGCAACCAAGTACCCCCCACTTCAACCTCAAACTGTTTGCCATGTGCTGGTATTCCCCCCCTGAAGTCTCCTCTGAGTATGCTGTGGAAATAAGGTGACTTTGGCTTTTTTTTTTTTTTTTTTGCCCAGCAGAACAGGAATGTGATGGTACCTTTTTAACTTGACTCTTTGGTGATTGAGACAGTGGCTATATTGTTTCTGTGAGCTTTGGGAAGCTTTGGGAGGCGTGAGTCAGCAGGTTCCTTGCTGAAACCTTCATGACCTCTTCTGCCCAATACAAATTTTGCTCCTTCAAACGCGAGCTTGAGAGCTCACAGTGTAAGAGCAGATCAGTTCAGTTTAGCCCAAGATAGTCCTAAAACTTGAACTTGGGTCACTTTAGTGCCCCACTCACCCCCCACCCAAATCATGTAGCATTGTAAGAAGCTCCAATTCTGCAGCTAGATCTGTAGGGCCTCACATTAACAGAGATATGAACAATTATTGAAGGTAGCCTAGTACAGCGTGCTGAACCTGGAGTCATGGGACAGGAGTTCTAATCCTGGCTCTGACACCTCCTACCTATGTGACTTTGAACAATCAATCAAGTATTTATTAAGCACTTGCTACCTGCTAGGTACTGTACCAGGCATTGAGAATATAAGTACAATGATTGAAAGAATCTATATTTTCAAGGAGTCACAACCGCTTGAGGCCTCAGTTTCTTCATCTGTTAAAAAAAAAGAGGGGGTTGTAGTTGTTCAGTTGTGTCCAACTCTATGTGACTCCAAGGATTTTGTCCATGGAGTTTTCTTGGCAAAGATGCTGGAATGGTTTGCCATTTCCTTCTTCAATGTGTCCCCATTTTACAGATGAGGAACCAAGACAAATAGAGGTTGTGACTTGCCCAGGGTCACACAGCTAGTAAGTGTCTAAGGCCATATTTGAACTCAGATCTTCCTGATTCCAGGCCTGGTTCTCTATTCACTGCACCGTCTAGCTGCTCTAAAGCTATGGTCCTATCATCTGGAGATTTGAGGAAATGTAGAGAGTTAATCCTGCTAATTCAAGTTGGAAAGAGAGGAGGTAATAAGCATTTATTAAGCATCGAACATTTGTAAGGGGCTATGCTAGGTGCTTTACAAATATTATCTCATCTCATTGCCACGACAACTTTGGGAGGTAGGTACTATTATTATCACCATTTTAAAGCTGAGGAAACTGAGACAGAGATTAAGTGACTTGCCCAGGGTAATACTGCTAATAAGTGTCTAAGCAGATTTGAACTCAGGTCTTCCTGACTCCTGGCTCAAGGCTCTAACCACTAGGATATTCAGGCTAAGTCTTCTGGTCTGGGTTAATACCATTCAAAGTCACAGAGTAGGTACTTTATAAACGCTTGTCCAAATTATAGGTACTTTATAATTGTTTGTTCAAATTGACTTGAATTGTGTTGTACAAGGTACAACACAATTTTTTGAATTGTGTTGTACTTCTTGGAAACAACAGAATCCATTTTATGAACCGATGGAAGTCATGCTGCCCTGGTGAGACCACATCTGGAGTGTTGTCAGGGTTGGAGAGTTTCCGGGAAGGGCATGCAGGATGGTGAAGGGCTTCATTTTTTTTTTTTTTAGTACCAAGAGGATCACTTAACGGAACTGGGAATTCTTAGTCTCACCATGAGAAGATAACTGTCTTTCAGTATTTGAAGGGCTGTCATTTGGAAGAGGAAGAACCCCTGAGGACAGGCTTAGAGCCAAAGGCAGTAGTTTCAAGGAAGATTTAGACTTAGGATAAAGAAGGGCAGATTTTCCGACAATTAGAATTTTCCAAAAGCATAATGAGTGGGTTCACTCTCCCCGGAGGTCTTCAAGAAAAAGCTGCTTGACCACCTGTCAGGTACACTGTAGGGGAAATCGCTGTGCAGGCGTGGGTAGGAGTAGTTGATCCCCGAAGACCCTTCCACCTCAGAGGTTCCATGAATCTGGGATTCTGGGAATCAAAGGAATGTTTTTCTATTCTCATTGGGGAGCAGAAATAAAATAGTGATCGATCTGTAAAGTTCCTGGAGTGGAGAAGGCCACCCCATAGCCCAAGAGCTGAAGGCTAAGGGGAGTAGCATGGTGTAATATATTTATCCAATGATAACGCAGACCACACAAAAATATACAGTGGGGTGGAAAAATACATGCCTTAGCCAGGGAGCTATTGAACATTTAAAGGCTGGGAGCAGCAAGGAATTCCTTTGGCTTCCCTAACCAACAAATTACCAGGTTCACATAGTCAAATATATTTTAGCCCCAAGGCTGGGAGGTCTAGGGATGTAGCCACTGGAGTGAAGGAGTTTTTCATTAGTGATGCCTGTGGATGAAAGTGAAACCCCTGACTTGTGGTGCCCAGGGGCTAATATCTGGATTCCTCACTCCTGAAAGAGGGGCTCTGTTCAAAGAACAGTACCCTCCCCTATACAAGCATTGGCCGGTGGGATTTCTTCAATTTGCACCTGGTGTTGGGCAGGGTTTCATGAAAATCCACAGAAAGGAATGTTTCCGAGTTGAATGGTGGGAGGGAAAGGGAGGGGGGAAAAGTTTTACGAAAGGTTCATTGAAATCATGAAAAGCACTGATTGAATTTGTTAAAAGGCAGCTTGAATGCACTGGATGAGAAGAACCTCCGGAGTCTGCTATGGTGGGCTGTGCTGCCCTATCCATGTGCCCAAGAAATGTCTCTCATCAGTCTGGGAACAGACCTACTGGAGTATTTGCTCTTCTTTATAGGTTTCAGTTGGTAAGCTAGCCAGAAAGCTAGCCACAGCCTACATATGGATTCTAAGAATCCTTTTCCAAATGAGAGATGCTCTTCCCTCTCAAGAAAAAGCTTTCTTCCTCACAAGTTTCTCCCTGCTCCAATCAATCCTTCACTCAGCTGCCAAGGTGATAAGCATAGGTCTGATCATATCACCCGCTCCCCCCTGCTCAATGGGCTAGGGGGCTCTCTACAAACTGCAGCATCCCATGTAAAATCCTCTGGTGTTTAAAGTTCTTAATAGCCTGGCCCTTTCCTAATTTTCCAATTTTCTTACAGCTTATTCTTCAGTACAAACTTTACAATTCAGTTACACTGACATTGCATTTCTTCAAACACACTCCATCTCCCAGCTTTATGACTTTGCACTGACTGTATTCCCCTACCCCAATCCCCACCCTACTCTGCCATGTCTGGAATGTTCACTTTCCTCACCATCACCTACTACTTATTTCCCTGTCCTCCTTTAGTCCTCAAGGTGGGATCTCAAATCCCACCTTCTATAGAAGACCTTTTCTAGTCCCACAAGCTGTTAATGCCTTCCTCTTTCAAAGTCTTTTCATCTACTGGACTTGTATCTTATCTGTACTTACTTAATTGCATCTTAACTCCCCCATTAGAACTTACACTTCTTGAGGTCAGGAATTTTTTTTCTGCCTTTCATTGTATCCACAGTGTTTAGTGTTTAGTGTTTAGCAAGCACTTGTTGGTTGATTCACATCAAGTATTTAAATTAAACATGAGATTTCCTTAATAAAGTCTGCAAGTTTCCAGTTGCTTGCAAATTTCTAAAGGAATTCTCTCTCTCTCCTCTCCTTCTCTCCTCTCCTCTCCTCTCTTCTTCTTTTCTCTTCTTCTCCTGTCCTATCTTGTCCTGTTCTCTTTTCTTCTTCTTCTTCTTCTTCTTCTTCTTCTTCTTCTTCTTCTTCTTCTCTCTCCTCATTTCCCCCTCCTCTCCCCTCCTCTCCTCTCCTCTCTCCTTCTCTTCTTTTCTCTCCTTCTCCTGTCCTGTCTTGTCCTCTTCCCTTCCCTTCCCTTCTCTCCCTCTCTCTCTCTCTCTCTCTCTCTAGTCCTGAAACATACATATTAAACAAAATACAGGATTTTTGAACAGAAATTACAATAATTTCTCCGTCTACCTACACCTCAAGATGATAAGCTATTCCACAGATATTTGCAGATGGTGCAAACGGCTTCCATAATGTGACAATGATGTTACTTGAGAAGCGTAGGAAACTTTCAAACAGCCTTTCTTACAAGGACTACATTATGAGACTTGGGTGCGTATGATGATCAAACCCAGAATGAGGTAAGGAGAGAGTGATTCAGGTTATGGATTGGGTCCATCCTAATGAGGGGGAAGAACTGCAGTGTTAATCCTGGATACTTGGGGAACAGTTTGACTTTATTTCAAATAAATTCCCTGTAATATTTTACAAAAAAAGGGGAGGAGGGTTGTTCTAACATTTCAGTCAACACATCAGGGAGGGCGGCTGATGTTGTGACTCACATTTTCAATTTCCATTAAGCAGCTTATGTGCTCACAGGTTGACTTATCTTGAGTCTGGCCTAATTTCTTCCAGGGCTTATGACATGGGCGTGCACTCTAGCTTCAATGGAAAGAGCCACAGATTCGAAGTCTGAGGACCTGGGTTCATATCTCACTTTTCCCATCTACTATTTATGTAATCTTGGGAGAGTCATTGAAACTCTCAAGGCCTCCATTTCCTCATCCATAAAAGAAGGAGGTGGGGCTAGGTGGCTTGTGAGGTTGTTTCCAGCTTTTACATCTATGATCCTATGAGTTTATTGATATGGCTGATAAAATTAATGGTCATTCGTTAATGATGAATTTAGTGAGGTTCAAAAAAAGTATTCTGGATGTCCAGAGTATACTCATGAAGAACCGAGTCTGGACTTGGTTACCACATCTGTCAAATAAGCTGGTTAGAATAGAGGATTTCTTCCTGTTCCTTCCCATGATCTACACTCTGCTCGGCTCCAGAGGGCAGAGTCAGGAACAATAAAAAGAAGTTGAAAATGATCAGATTTAGGCTTAAAGTCAGAAGAAAAAAAAACCTTCCTACGGCTACCTTGGGAAGTAGTAGGTCTGTCCCCCTGCGACGGAGGCCCCTAAGCAGCGGCTGGATGACTATCTGCCTAGCGTGTGTGTAGTGGGGACTCTTTTTCAGATGTGGTGGCCTTTGAGGTCCCCTCTAACTCTGAAATTCTACGGAGTTGTTGCAGAGTAGATGGATAGCCAGGGCAGCTAGGTGGCGAAGTGGGTAAAGGGCTGGGTCTGGAGTCAGCGAGTCACTGCTTGCCTCAATTTCTCATCCGTCAAAGGAGCTGGAGAAGGAAACGGCAAAACCACTCTAGTATCTTTGCCAAGAAACCCCAAATGGGGTCATGAAGAGTCGGACATGACTGAAAAGTGACTGAATGACAGATAGATGGCCCTTGTCTTTTCACAAGATATTTCAAATCAAAGTAGGCAGTTAGATGGGACAGCAGATAAAGCACTGGACCTAAAATCAGGAAGACCTGAATCAAATCTGGTCTCAGACACTTACTCACTGTTTGACCTTGGACAAGTCACTTAACCTCAGTTTCCTCATCTGTAAAATGGAGCAAACAACAGCCCCTGTTTCTCCGCGTTGTTGTAAAGATCAAATGAATTACTATTTGTAAAGTATGCTGTAAACCTTGAAGCTCTCTATAAATATGAGCTATTATTATTAACTTTCTATCTTGGCCTCTTGGCAATGGAATCATGGGTAGTGCTAAATTCCCCCACCAGGAATCATGAATCATTATTAATTCTGCAAACTCTTCTCTGCTTGCCCTACATCTGTATGTCCTTTATATACACATCTTGACACATGTCTCCTACATACCACAAATACATACAAGGTTGGTAACTGAATGGAATAGATACCAAGTTTTTTCACTGTGTTTCCTAAGCAGTCTGGTAACTAACACAGGTTTGACTTATGTTATTGTTTACTGTGATGCTTTGTGATTGTTCTTTTGTGCTGCTGTAGATGTCATGGCTTGTATGAACTACTAGGCTGTGAGATCCTTGAGAACGAGGCCAGCGTCTTCTGGAAGTGTTGTATCTCTTCCTGTGCTTATTGATTAATGAATGACTCAACACTACAGTCATGAGACAAGACCTCAAGGGCATTGGGGATGTCCTGATAAATGTTTAACAACCAGCTCTCTTGGAGCAAGGGTGGGGAGTGCACAGTAGACCTGACACATTTTTAAGTTTAATCTGCATTACTAATATTTTCCATCACTTTTTTCCATTTAATTTTTGTTTCATTTTTTCTCAATTAAAATTTTTTAACATTCTTTTTTTTTTAAATGTTGAGTTCCATATTCTCTTCCTCCCTCCCTTCCCTCCCTGCTCCTTGAGAAGGCAAGCAATTTGACATAGATTATACATGTGCAGTCAGGCAAAACATTTCCATATTAGCCATGTTATAAAAGAAAATGCAGACCAAAACAAGCAAAAAAAACCCCAAGAATAATAAAGTTAAAAAAAAAGAAAACCAAAAACACCAAAACTTTCACTTTCTTGTTTGATTTCTTCCTGTTCCTTCCTATGATCTACATTCTGCTTGGCTCCAGAGGGCAGAATCAGGAACAATGAAAAGAAGTTGAAAATGATCAGATTTAGGCTTAAAGTCAGAAGAAAAAAAAAAACCTTCCTAACAATTAAAACTGTCCATGAGTGGCATGGGATGGAGGCCTGCAAGCAGCGGAGAATCAATCAACAAAACAAGAAATGAAGCCCTGATTGTAATGTTTGCCCATTTCTGAGGTACATATAAATGCTTACACTGAAAATTTAATGATCAGCTCTTGTGGGCCCATTTGAGCAGCACTCCCCTGGGCAAGGACTATTTCTTCTGCTTACATATCCCAAAACAGTTTCTGCGGGTACACAGCGCTAATGCACACAGCATGATATAATACAAAAAAGCAAGATATTTGGAGACAGGAGACCAGGGTTTGAATTCCACCTCTGACCCTAACTCACTTAACCTGTCTGAGCCTCAGTTTGCTCATCTGTCAAATGGAGATAACATTTGCACTCCCTATTTCACAGGGTTATTAAGAGTTTTGGGAATCTTAAAGTGCCACAGTAACCTGAGTTATTATTTTTAAATAGAGTAAATAAATGTTTATTGAATAAATGGAAAAATATTACATGTGAGTTCTGGGGCCCAGAGAAGGAAAGAGAGAACTACAAAGAGGAAAATCAAGAAATGACCCCCTCAACAGTACAAGAATCAAATTTGTCCTAGAAAAGTGTGCAGAAAGTAAACTATAGATCATGGACATTTGAAAAAAGCAAATGTAAGAGCACCGGCCCTGGAGTCAGGAGGACCTGAGTTCAAATTCGGTCTTAGACCGAACACTTGACACTTACTAGCTGTGTGACCCTGGGCAAGTGACTTAACCCCAATTGCCTAAAAATAAAACAATTATAAAAAAAAAGAAAAAAGCAAATGTATCCTGGCTTTCTATTCCATCCACCTGCATGTTCTCCTTAGGACCACTGTAACAGAGACTGCTGGGCTGGAAAGATCTGCAGGGTAATGATTTCTATTCATTCCCCCATGATTTCATTTATAAGTGTGACCAAAAATGTGAGCAGCCCCTCATTCTTGCTGGCTTTTGCTTATGTCCCTAGAGAGCAGGAAAGGCATGCCCCACCACAGGTGTGTCTCATGTTACTCTCATGGGTGCTGCAGTAGATTCCCAATATTCTCAGATGCAAGTAAAGCATATTTTTCCTTAGGAAGAGATATTCAAGTGGCAATAGCAATGGGAGTGATTTTGAGAAATCCTTAGTTTTAGAAATCATTTTTCTTTAAAAAAAAGAGTTTGTCTTTTTAAAGTTATAGCTTAACTAATATAATAAAACACTGGTTTCTGATAAGCAGATGGCTTACTTTTTTTTCTTTTGTAAATTTAAACTTTGTTCTCTGTTCCCAGTTGGAAGGGGGAGTAGAGACACCCTCTCTGAAACTTAGCTTAAAACAGGTTTGAGAACCAACACATCAACACAAGCAGTTATTTGTTTTTCTGACGTATGGTCAGACTGCATTCTATCTCGACTTGCAGTGTGATCCCTCCATCCTGGTATGATGCAATATGGAGTCAAAGCAAATAACCCACATTTTTCAAGCTGTCTTTCTGGGAGGTGTGTCTTCTCTGGAATATCTTGCACAGAAGACATTCTCTTTCCACAGTCCCATGATACACTGTCATCTTTGGGAACGAAGCCAGTAGTTCAGAAGTGGTTTGGAAAAGCTGTGCATTACTTTCGAGCAGGACAAACTGGGCATTCAACCAATTGACAGGCATGATTTCCATACCCTTTCAGGAAAGATTATAGCTGGGGCGTCCTTTTTGGTTTGTCCAATATATTGGTAGACCTTGTTGTCCTGGACCACCAGACATTCAATCTGGCCTAATAGCATCCAGTTGAGATCTTATTGGGTTGATATCAACCAAGAAAGCTTTATAGCAATTTTGTATCTTCTTCTTTATCCTGACCTTAGAATTCAAAGAAATGAAAACAGGCAGTTAGGCAGAGCAGTGGACAGAGTTTGGCACTTGGAATCAGGGAAACCTAAATTTGAAACCTGGCTCTGCCATTTACTAGCTCTGTGACCCTGAGTGAGTCACTTCATTTCTCTCTTTGAGCCTCGGTTTCCTCATCTGTAAAACTAGAGGTTTGGATTTGATGGCTTCTATGGTACCTTCCTTAGAGCAGCTAGATGTCTCAGTGGATAGAACGCAGAGGTTTGGATTCAGGAAGACCTGAGTTCAAATCCAGCATCAGACATTTACTAGTTATGTGACCCTGGGCAAGTCACTTAACCCTGTTTGCCTTAATCTGTTGGCGAATCACTCCAGTATCTTTGCCAAGAAAATTCCATGGACAGCATTGGTATGCTTTGTCCATGGGGTCATGAAGAGTCGGACGTAACTGAACAACAACAAAGTACTTTCCAGCTCTAAAATATATAATCTTTCAAATCTGTCAGAAGGAAAAAATGGGAAATAGCACCATCCTAAGTGTGGGCATCCATTCTGGAACGTCCATAGAAACATCTCCATGTTCAACCTCCATTTTATACTGCTCAAATGCGGCCTCACGGGTTAAATGAACAGAGCTCACAACCTGGATATTAAGTAAGTTAGTTACACAATACCACTCTGATCCTTTAAGTGTGAAGTCAGAAGCTCCCTTTAAAATACACATTTTTAAAGGTTAGGGAGAAAAGAGTAGAGAAGCATGAATCTGGGCCATTGCCAGCCCTATAATTGTTGAGAAATATCTTGCGTTGCTTTGCCAAACTCAAAACACAGCCAGGTTTTCTCATCTCTACATTAAAGGAATGTTAAAGACCTTACCTATTGACCCAAACTGCTAAAGGGAAGGTAATCTAGGGGTTGAAAATAATGCTTCTTTGAAAAAATCTTCTGTTGCCAAGTTACTGCTGAGATCTCAGTGTGTAATATTGCATGTCTAATGTTGGATATTCAATAATGTACAAGTGTGAGCTTTGCCAATAAGTAAGGGAATGTTATACAGAGGGCAGGGACCAATTAGCCTTATTAACTTGAACAGGCAGAAGAACAAGTAATAGGCTCTGGAGACAGCAGGGGAAAGCTGGGCTAAAGCACTGATGAGGGCGAGGCAGCCAGCCACAAGAGGCAGAGCTTGAGGCCTACCCCTCACGGTGGTTTTCAAGGTGATTGGACCTCTGTCAGTGAGCAGAAGATCACCTTCAGATACTCAGAAGAAAGGCGCTCTGGAAATCAATTATACAAATAAGAAGTAACATGCCACAGTGGAAAGAGCCCTGAATTTATGAGGATAGGACCCGGGTTTGGATCCCAGTTCCAGTACTTACAGTTGTATAATGTTGGGAAAGTCATGTCCAATGTTTTGTGATTCCTTCTGGGGGTTTTCTTGCAGAAATACTGGAGTAGTTTGCAATTTTTTTTTTTCTCCAGCTCATTTTTACAGATGAGGGAATCAAGGCAAACAGAGTTAAGTGACTTGGAGAGGGTCTCACAGCTACTAAGTGTCTGAGGCCAGAATTGAACTCAGGAAGATGAGTCTCCCTGACTCTAGGCCTGACACGTTATCCACTGCAACACCCAGCTGCCTCTATTTTGGGTATAGACCACCCTTTTACAGAAGAAGAAAGACTTTTCTGGAGGAGATGGCTCTTCCCTACTCAACAGGTAATATTACTTCTCCTAACATTTTTGATAGTTGGAAGTATCAAGTTTAATGTGAGAAAGGAGATTCCATTAGAGCATTTGCTTTAGCTCCACGGGCTATAGGAAGACTATTTTGGTCCCCTGCTAAAGGGCGTGCACAACCAGAGGTTTATGGTGGATCCCCAATCTGTACCACCCTCCTTCCTGTCCTGCTGCCCCCCCAAAAATGACTTTGTCAAAGATATAGACACTGATAAATTGGAATTTTCAGGGTCAGACTCTACTTCTGAGTGGGGCAAGATGTGCTTCAGTCGAAAAGTCTCTCTTCTTCCATAACATGATAGTCTAACCACTAGCATTGTTGGGAATGAAATAGCTGTGATGGTGGCCTGTTGTTTGAAGTCTGTAATTTTTAGAAACTAAAAATGATCTTTATTCCTGGGATTCCTGAAATTTAGGGAATTTGTGGTAGCATATTTTATTTTTTAATCATCTTTTTTATTAATTTTTAGGATTAATAAAACATTCAATGCACATATTTGAACATGAAAAAGAGAATTTTAAAAATAGGTTATTGTAAACTCTAGAAAGTTGAGGTATCCCCCAGAAGAGATGATTTCAGCTCCTAAAAGGCAGAGAACCCAAATGTCTATACTCTTTAGCTTCTTAGGGCCAAACAGTGCCAAACTTCAAAAGAATAATTAATAAGTAACGTTAATAATTAATCAGTATAGGTATTGGCAAACTTAAGTCTGTAAGGGCATAGAATTCAGAGTCAGGCATAGCCTTTAGTCCTTCTGAGAACCCAGAATAAGGCTAATTGGTCCCTGCCCTCACCATTCTCAAGGAATCGAGGTAGGAGGTAGGGATAAAATGAATACACACATGCACAAAAGGTATATTACAAGGGTAGATGGAGAAGTCAGTCCATCAACAAGTATTATTTATTAAGCACCAACCATGTACCAGCCACTGGATTCAGCACTGGGGATACAAAGAAAGTCAAGATACTCTCTGCTCTCTGGGAGCTTACTGTCTAATGGAGACAACCTGTAAACCACTATGTACAAACCAGATATACGCAGGATGAATTAGACATAATCAATAGAGGGAAGGCACTAGAATTAAGATGGATCAGGAAAGGCTTTTTTTTTTTATCTAGGACTTGAAGGAAACCAAGAACCCGGGAGGTGGGAACAAGGAAGGAGAACACTCCAAGCAGGGGGGATAGGCAGGAAAGTTCCTGGAACTGGGAGATGAGTGTCTGGTGGGAGGAACGACAAGGAGGTCACTGTCACCATATTGCAGTTTTGTGGTCAAGATGTGCAGATTTAGAGCCCTCTCCTCTCCATATGTGCATGGGGACTATTTGTGCCTGACCTGTGATAGAGCCTTCCAAGCTCATACTGGTCTAATCAGCCACAGTCAGACGCAATGTACCTTGACTCCAACATAGTGATGTAATTTTGGCCCTCTTCAAGAGCAGAGGGCAACAACCAAGCATTGCAATTTGGGAGATGCATAAGGTGTAAGAATACTGGAAAGGTAGCAGGAGTCCAAATTATGAAGGCCCTTCAATGCCAAACAGAAGGATTTTCTATTTGATCCTAGAGCTCCTAGAGTTTATTGAATGGAGCGGGGAGGAGTATTGTGGTCAGACCCGCACCTTAGGAAGATCACTTTGGCAGCTGAGTGAAGAATGGCCTGGAGTGCGGAGAGACTTGTGGCATTCAACAACATTTTTGTTTTTGTATTTTTTTCACAACCACTTTTTAGTTTTTGCTTCATATGTAAGAATTTTAGCAGCAGCTAGGTGGCACAGTGGATAGAGCACTGGCCCTAGAGTCAGGAGGACGTGAGTTCAAATCGAACCTCAGACACATAACACTAGCTGTGTGACCCTGGACAAGTCACTTAACCCTATGGCCTAGCCACAAAACAAACAAACAAACAAACAAAAAACAACAAGCAAACACACACACACAAAAGAATTTTAGCTGTGGCTGAGTTTTCAAGAGTAATGAATGTGATCAAGAGAGTCTTGGGGTTCTACTGTATAGAGGCACCTTCCACAGAGCAGGGCTTGCACTCTGGTCCCTTTTTGTGGAGTATGTACTATTGCCCCTTGCCCCATGGGAAGTAACCCGTTCACCCCATTAGGGGCTTCCCCTGATCACCCTGGATTATACATATCTAGTAGAAAACTGCTCCTGAGAATTCATCACACCTGGAGCTTTCTAAGTGTAACTGATCAGTGTGGACTTCAAGATGTTTAATGGTTTTATCAGAGGTCCTGAAATGTCTGGATAAATGAGCATGTACTTTAAGATTTTCAAAGCGCCTTTCTCACAACATCCATGTCAAACAGATGGTGTAAGTACCTCATTTTACAGATGGCAAAACTGAGGCTCAGGGAGATCAGCCATCATAGCTAGTAAGTATCAGAGACAACATTTGAATCCAGGTCTTCTGACTCCAAATTCAGTGCCACTGTATCCCAAGGCATCTAGGATCTTAGGTCCCCGATGACTAACCTAGTACGATGGTAGACTGCTCTAAATGGTCTGATTACATATACCCGGAACACATAATGGGGCCATGTTGCAACTGTGACTAAGTCTGTGCCTAAGGAAAAGGTAATGATTTGTCCAGAGTGTCCTAAACAAGAAGTCAGAAGTAGATTATAGGTGTATGAACTAAATGCTTGCTGATTTACACATAGAGATGAAAACAAGCCAAAACTGGACAGGTGTCTACAATCCAAGAGTGTTCCTTGAAGCTGTGTTTACTCGACGACACAGTTGTATAAACCCTCAAGATCTGTCCTCCAATCCTGAGCCAAAAATTCCTATGACTCTGCCATTAACAAAACTCTAAGGAAAAATTCATATCCATACAGGTGAAGCTTCCATGACCCCAAAAATGCACCCTAAAACACATGTACTTTCGAGGATCCCTCTGAGAGCTGGACTAGCCCATCCCCAATCTCCAAAGAATCTGTCAACAAGAGATTATCCAGAATTTAGATAAGGTCAGAAGGAGTTGAGTGAGTTCATAGCTGTGTGCAACTGGGGCTTTCCCTTGACACCTTCACGCACCCAGAGACATTTTAAAGTCTAGCTTTGGGCTCTTCTGTCTTTACAGGCCTACAGACAAACCCGGACTGGCCTTGGTTAGCCCTTTGGTAAGTTTCAGAGAGTCGTCTGTCAGATGTGCTCATGTCTACGTACCACCTGTTGGCAGGAAACCAATTTCTCTCCTATTTCTCCTTCCCCTGGGAAGTATGTCTGTTTCTGGCATCTGTCCCCAGTACTGCTCCTCAACAGATGGAGACAAAGAAGTCATTTCATTTTTTTTAAGCCATGTCTCCCCCTTTAGTTAATAAATTACTTGTGTCATTTCTCAGAGACTGTGCTGTCTCCTTCCCGTTCTGTGTTTCTTTCTGTATTTGAAAGCTATTGTTTTTGTTTTATCATGGCCTCCTATCCCATCTTCTTGTCAATTCTTATGCTTTGTTTCTCTTTAGACTTCCTTTATTATCCTCTCTCCCCCACCCCCATTCTGTAGTTTCATAAAAGGACCTCTCAAGTCAAAATGCCTTTACAATGCCTCCATATGGCACAGTGGCTAGACAGCTGGTCTTGGAGTCCTTGAATTCAAATCTCACCCCTGACATTTATTAGTTGTGTGACCCTGGACAAGTTCCTTAACCTCTCTGTATCTCAGTTTCCCCATCTATAAAATGAAAATAACAATTCTCATAGTATTTGCTTCATATGTTGTTGTGAGAATCCAATGATGCATGTAAAGAACTTTAAAGTACCACGGAGTATGTATACAGTAGTATAATATGCAGCCATTGTGTGTGGGGAGGAACTGATTTTAAAAAAATGAATATATGACTTTCAATTTCCTATACCTTTTGTGATTTATTTTTCATAAATACATTTTGTTTTTCCTTTAGTTGTCTTCCTTCTCATTAGGTGAAGAGACTAAGTGAGAAAACCAGAAAGTGCTGTCTCAGCTACACCAAATGCAGCCATTGCCAAGGACACTAAGACAGGAGAGATGGACGCCTCCTAGACACCCTGAGGAGGCTTGCCCCGACCTTAGGACTGGCCGATGGGCTGAATTTGACTTACAAACCCTTGCTTCTCACCTCTGGGCTTGTGAAGAGAAGAGAGAAGGCAGGGGTAGGGGAAGTGGCCATGAGGTCACTGGTGAGATGAGGCAGTATGGATGAATGCCTCACAAGGCTCACTGGGGGAGAATCTGGCACTGCCAATGTCCAGTGGGGGTACAGATGAAGACTTGTCATCCTTCACTGTTCCCTTTGCCCTCTCTCTCATCTAGAGGGTGAGTGAAAGCTTCTGATACTGCTATTTGTCCAGGTATGGGAAGCTTATTTTTGTTCCTTAAAAGTGTGTTTACCTTTTCTATTTAAAATTTTACTTTTTCTCAAGTCAGCAAATGCGATAAAGGTATTGATTAATGAATAGTTAAGCTGAGGGCTATTGTATCGCTTGAATACAGCACTGAATCAAGTAGGAGACAATTTTAAAATGCCATATTTTGCCAAAGCAAAACTTCTGGCTGGGCACTTAGGTCTGAAAAAGAGAATTATTGATTCTTTTTTGCAACTTTCCAGGGAAAAGAAAATACATTCATTAGTGTTTCTTTGGGCGAATAAGTAGAACAATAGCCAAACAGTTAACTGGCTAGGCTGGCATTTGCCATTCCCATGGCCTGGTTTGAAAGGAAGATGACTCCTCCAAAAGGAGGGATGGGGAAAATGGCTAGAGAGCAAGTCACAGCTCAAGGGGGAAGATGACACGTCACTGAACCCTGCCTGCCTATTTAGGAAATAACAACCACCATTGCTACAATAAGATCATAGACATGGCACTCTAAGGGACTTCAGAGGACATCTAGTCCAACTCTCTTGTTTTACAGATAAGGAAACTGAGGTCAAGAGACTTTCCTTATATATCAGACAGATCATCATCATCATCACCATTTATTTAGTGCCTTAAGGTTTGCAAAGCACTTCTACAAATATTATCACATTTGATCCCCACAATAACATTGCTGGGTAGAGGCTTTTATTAATATTCCCCTTTTACAGTTGAGGGAAACTGAAGCAGATAGAGGTTAAATGACTTGCCCAGGGTCACATGGCAAAGGAGGAGTCTGAGGCAGGATTTGAATGTGAGTCTTCCTGACTCCAAGTCTAGCACTCCATTGATTGTGCTAACTGAGCTGCTTCAGAAATGTCAGAAGTGATTGTTGAATTTTGGTTCATGGACTCCAGAGAGCCAATGCCCTTTCCATTTACATCCTGATGTTCTTTTCATTAGACAGTGTGACTTTCTGGATTTGTAATACACATGATAATCATCCTGCCCTGTACCTTCACCTTTTTCCAAGCACTGAAAGAGGCAGGATTCTTCAAGTGGTTACCTGAGTAGACTTTGAGGCATTTATGTGGCACAGTGACTAAAATGTAATGCTTGGAGTCAGGATGAGTTCAAATCCAGCCCCAGATATGTAAGGGCAAGTCATTTAATCTTCCCTCAGCCTCAGTTTCCTCATCTGTAAAATAGGGCTAATAACAGCACCTACTCCCTTCCCTTGTTGTGAAGATAAAATGAGATAATATTTGTGAAGTACACCGCAAACTTTAAAGTGCTATATAAAATCTACTCATTATTCTTGGCCAGTTGGATCTTCTCCTCACTGTAGAATTATGATGTAACTTTAGTGAAGTGACAAAATGGTACCAAGGAAAGGAGAACATGTTGGAGCCTGGAACTTAAGGAATTTTTTCTTAATTCTATTGTTTAGATGCCTCTGACCTTGGGGAAGACAGGTAATCACAAGAAGTATTTTAGTTTCACCTCTTATAGAGACTCTAGTAATAACTTCAAAGCAGAGCTTAGGTATCACCTCCTACACAGACTTTTCCTGATCCCTCTATTACTGTATTGGCTCTCTCTCTCTCTCTCTCTCTTTGTTTCTCTCTCTGTTTCTCTCTCTCTCTCTCTTTCCCTCCCTCCCTTTCTCTCCACTCTCTCTTCTCTCTCTCTCTCATCTTAATTTGTATTATTTTATTTACTTACGTGTGTATATGGCATATTCTCCCTTCCCCACCTCCCAAGTAGAGTGCAAGATTTTGGAGGGCAAGGATTATTTTGATTTTGTCTGCTGTACCCCCAGCACCTAGCCTAGCCCCTGGAATGTAGTATGCAGCTGAATAAATACATGTAGTATTGAATTGAATTGAATTCACATTTTAAGACACTTTCTTCACAATGACCCTAAAAGGAGATAGTGCAAAGATCATGATGCTCATTTTATAGAGAAATTGAGAGGCCAAGGCACCTAAATATGGTCCTGCAGCTACTAAATGTTTATGACAGAATTTGAACTCAGGTCTCCTGACTTCATGTCCAGCACTTTCCCCACTGCACCACACTAATTCTCTTAAAAATAATGTAGTACACATTTGGACTCTCAGTGTATATTCAATAAATGTGAATTTAAATTCAATTAAACAAACATATCAAGCAATTACTGTGTACCAATGGTGTGAGTAAAAAACTAAATGAATACAATTAACTAAATTTCAGGAGTTGACTACGGAATCTCCATTCCTTTCTCCTTTCTGCTATTGCTGCCATTTTAAAAATCCATTTCCCTTACAGTAAATTGATCCACCTTGTAGCACCCCTTGGGTTTGTCAAATGGTATTTGTAGAGGGCACTAGTAAAAGTGTAATGGCAAAAATTACTAAAAAAAAATTAACTAAAATGAAATTTGCAGCGAATATTATGGGGGGAGAGGAGATATGATTTGATTTATCTATAATCGTCATTCATTCAATAAATCAAAAATTACTAAATACCTTCTGTGTACAAGGCTCTGAGATAGATGCTATGGAATACAGAAAGATAAGGAAAACATAAGTAAACATAGGTAAAGCACAGTAAAACATAGGCCTTGTCCAGAAGGCCAAGAAGTCTCCAATCTAGCTGGGGAAATCAATTTACACTAAAAAGTAAAATTCAAAATAGAGCATAATGCCTGCATGGAAGGGTTATAAAAATAAAATCCTCTGAGAGTGTAGAGGAGGGTGATTGATTCCTGCTGTGGGGGAGGGTTAGTAAGACTTCATGGAGTAGGTGGCATCCAGTTGGATTTGAAAAGAAGGTAGGATTACAAGAAATAGATATTGGGGCAAGAACATTACAAGCATATGTAACAATATAAGTAAAAGTCACAGAGGTGAGAAAATATGGGGCATATTCATGGAATAGTGACTATGGCTTCTTTGGAGCATAGGAGAAAATATGAAGGTGAATAGTATTAGATAAGGCTGGAAAGGTAGACTGGAGTCAGATTCTAAAGGGCCTTGAATGTCAGACTAAGATGTTTAGTTTCTAATCAGAAGGCAATGGTGAAACTCTGAAAGTGTGTGAATATAGAAAGGCTATGATTCAATTCAACAAACACTTATCATATGCTTCTATGTACCATTCTTTGGCCATAGTGTGTAGCATAATTGGAAGAGTAAAGAAACTTGAGGCAAGATGACCTGTTAGGAGTTGATTTTAGCCATCAAAATAATAGATAATGAAGATCTCAACTAGGGTGTTGGCAGCAGGAGGGGGTAGATGCAGGAGATATTGCCCATGTAGAATCAACAGGACTTAATAAGTAATTAAATATGTGGGTAAGAGGGATAGAGTAATTGAAGATGACTTTATTTAGAAGTAATTTAGAAGACGAAAGTGCCATCAACAAGAATAAAAAAGTCAGGAGGGTCTAGTTTTGAGGAAAATATGAATTATTTAGTTTTGGAAATGTTTAGTTTGACATACCAGCCAATCAAGCAAGAAGCATTTACTGTGCCTACTATATGCCAGGCTCTGTACTAAAAGTACTGAGGATACAAAAAAAGGGAAAAGTCTGCCCTCAAGGAGCTTACAATCTAATAGGGGAGACAGCGTGCAAAGAAATATATACAAGGTTAAGTTATATACAGGATAAATAGGAAATAATTAGCAGAGGGAAGGCACTAGAGACCTTCATTAAGCGGCACTGGGGAAGGCTTCCAGAAACAGATGCCATTTTAGCTGAGACTTAAAGGAAGCGAGGGAGATTAGCAGGTGGAGAAGAGAAGTTCCAGGCATGGGGACAACCAGAGAAAATGCCCAGAGTTGAGAGATGAGCTGTCTTATTTGTGAAACAGTTAGTCGGCCAGTGTCACTGGATGAAAGAGATATATGTAGGAGAATAAGGTGTAAGAAAATTGGAAAGAGTAAGGTATAAGAAAACTGGAAAGGTAGGAGGAGGCTAGGTTATGAAGGACTTTGAATGCCAAACTGAGCTGGATTTGCCCCTGGACACAATAGGAAGCCATTAGAGTTTATTGAGTAGGGGGAATGACATGATTGGACCTGCATTTTAGGAAAATCGCTTTAGTGGCTGAATGGAAGGTGTGTTGGACGGGAGAGACTTGAGGCAGGCAGACCCACCAGCAGGCTATTGCAATAGTCCAGGTGAGAGTCTGCATCAGAGTGGTGGCAGTGTCAGAGGAGAGAAGGGG